>NC_064628.1:943872844-944182844 GCF_023864275.1 Schistocerca cancellata
CGTTGCACTGTTAGAGGTGAGCCGCCAGCAGTGGTGGATGTGTGGAAGGAAATGGCGGAGTTTTGAAATTACATATATTATGACTATTAAGGTAAATACATTGTTTGTTCTCTACAAAAATCTTTCATTTGCTAACTATGCCTATCAGTAGTTAGTGCCTTCAGTATGTTGAATCTTTTATTTAGCTGGCAGTAGTGGCGCTCGCTGTATTGCAGTAGTTCGAGTAAGGAAGATTTTTGGTGAGGTAAGTGATTTGTGAAACGTATAGGTTAATGTTAGTCAGGGCCATTCTTTTGTAGGGATTTTTGAAAGTCAGATTGCGTTGCGCTAAAAATATTGTGTCAGTTTAAGCACAGTCGTGTATAATTTTTCAAAGGGGACGTTTCATATGGCGACCCTGCCAGGATACTTCACTGGAATCTTCTGATATTTTCTTCTAGTTTGTGTAATTAGTGTAGCTTTTGTTTATTGCTATTGCATAATTGTAGAGATAATCTCCTTTGTAGTTGCAGTATTTCATTGTTGTACAGTAAAACTGTTGTGGCATGCATGTAGATTTGCACCAAGTATTTCGCAGCTGCGCTTGCAATTAACTAGATATTATTTTCAGTGCTATGTTAATGTGTTCCCCTATTTTGACTCTTCAAATTGTGTTTTTCTGTGTTGTAGTGTGAAATATTGTGACAATAATGGCGTGTGAAAAACGTAACACTAGGCTCCAAAGTAAACTGAGAAATAACAGTGAAGACGAAGGTAGTGTGTTAGCGCCACCATGTAATGAATTAACTAATGTTCAATATATTAATTTGGTAACTGTGCATAGGGAAATGGAGCGGGCGTCAAATAATGGTGTAGACAGTGAAACAGGTAATAAACAGGGAAGCATTATCGATCGATCGGTCGGCAGCAGCTCGCCTCAGGAATTGGGAATGACAGAACACAATATTGCAAATACTGTAGACTCAGGTTTTGGGTTCTCACCGTTTTCTCAAATGAGTCAAGACACATTTCCCGCTTGTCAAAATGTGAATGTTGCCGGTGCAAATTCACTGCCGAAAAGCGTAGAGGAACAGATTCCAGACACTAATGCATTGTTATTACAATTAATGCAACAAATGGGACAAAATCTTCAAAAGTTAGACACAATGAAACAAAATCAGAGACAAACACAGCAAAAGCTTCAAAAGTTAGACACAATGGAACAAAATCAGAGACAAACACAGCAACAGTTAGACACAATGGAACAAAATCAGAGACAAACACAGCAAAAGCTTCAAAAGTTAGACTCATTGGAACGAACTCTCGAACAAACACGTGAAGATTTAACTGCTGAGTTACATAACATTGAATCGAAATGTCAGAAAGTCTGTAATGACGTAAAAACACAAATTTGTGAGCATTTCCAACCTATTTTTTCGCGTCATGAAAATGCATTACAGAATCATGAAGCAGCCATAAAAGAACTGCAAACTATTGTTCATGAAAGTCACGACACCTTGCAAGCTAAAATTGACTCAGTTGCATCTACCGATTCGGTTACGCAACTTGAAAAATATCAATAAAACTTAAAGGACACAGTAGATACGATTTCAACACAATATTTTTAGCGCAACGCAATCTGACTTTCAAAAATCCCTACAAAAGAATGGCCCTGACGAACATTAACCTATACGTTTCACAAATCACTTACCTCACCAAAAATCTTCCTTACTCGAACTACTGCAATACAGTGAGCGCCACTACTGCCAGCTAAATAAAAGATTCAACATACTGAAGGCACTAACTACTGATAGGCATAGTTAGCAAATGAAAGATTTTTGTAGAAAACAAACAATGTATTTACCTTAATAGTTATAATATATGTAATTTCAAAACTCCGCCATTTCCTTCCACACATCCACCACTGCTGGCGGCTCACCTCTAACTGTGCAACGCTAGGCGCTGTTAACATCCAGCTGCCCAACACTACAATGGCAGACAACAATGCAAACTAGCCACAGACTGCACACAGCACAGCCAGTGATTTTCATACAGAGCGGTATGTAACGTTGCCAATAAGAAAACATAAACAGCCTACTTACATAGTTCATGGACTACATTGGGTCTGCATCTTTGATGGCCCACCAATACCATTATTTCTACAAGGACTACAGTGGGTCTGCACCTCTGGTGGCCCACCAATATGATACTCTCTACCAGGACTACAGTGGGTCTACTCTGTGATGACCTACCTACCAATATTCTTCAAAACTTCGAATGACTCTGCTGTGGGTTTACTCTGTTGTGGCCCATTACCTATCAGCATGTCAAGAGTCAGCACTGTCTTTCTGTTGGAAGGACAACACTACTTCTTCAAGACTCCATGGAAATCCACTACTTCCCTGTGCATTGTCTTTTACTGCTCAGACTTTGAGAAAAGAAAGGGCAGTTTTGCTATGATGAATGATCAGGACTATCTTTATGGACTGTGAGGAAATTTTAGCTTTTGACCAACATTTTATCAATAAGTGTGTGCATTGAATATCTTTGTTATTGTAATTATGAAAAAAATTTTCAAATCATTATTGGCCACTGCCCAAAACAATTTGTAAAATTTTTTTGTGGGGAGCATAGGGCTATGTAAGTAGGCTGTTTATGTTTTCTTATTGGCAACATTACATAGCGCTCTGTATGAAAATCACTGGCTGTGCTGTGTGCAGTCTGTGGCTAGTTTGCATTGTTGTCTGCCATTGTAGTGTTGGGCAGCTGGATGTTAACAGCGCCTAGCGTTGCACAGTTAGAGGTGAGCCGCCAGCAGTGGTGGATGTGTGGAAGGAAATGGCGGAGTTTTGAAATTACATATATTATGACTATTAAGGTAAATACATTGTTTGTTCTCTACAAAAATCTTTCATTTGCTAACTATGCCTATCAGTAGTTAGTGCCTTCAGTATGTTGAATCTTTTATTTAGCTGGCAGTAGTGGCGCTCGCTGTATTGCAGTAGTTCGAGTAAGGAAGATTTTTGGTGAGGTAAGTGATTTGTGAAACGTATAGGTTAATGTTCGTCAGGGCCATTCTTTTGTAGGGATTTTTGAAAGTCAGATTGCGTTGCGCTAAAAATATTGTGTCAGTTTAAGCACAGTCGTGTATAATTTTTCAAAGGGGACGTTTCAATGTCAATGTACTGGATCACCATCAGGTGAGTGTGATTGGACGTATTAGACGAATCAGTACAGTGGATCATGATCAAGGCATGGTGGCTGGATGCATCGGACATATCAGCACACTGGGTCACGATCACATAGGTTGGAGGTACTTGAGGCATATTAGTGCAATGGATTACTATCAGGTCATTGTGGCCCTACATGTTAGACGTGTTAGTGTAGCGGATCAATATAAAGTCATGGTGGAGGAAGACATTACATATATCAGTGCACTGCATCATATCCAAGTCGTGGCGGTCCTACATGTTAGCCATATCAATGTCCTGGATCAAGATCTGGTCGTGTTGCTTGGACACATTAGACATATCACTGCCCTGGTTCATAATGAGGTTGTCAGATATGTCAGTGCACAGGTTCACAATTTGCTCAATGTGGCCCCATGTATTAGGCATATCTGCTTACTGGATCGTGATTGGGTCATGGTTGCTGGACATATTATATGTATCAGTTGACTGGATCACAATCAGGTCTTTATGACTGGATTAACTAGACATTTCAGTCCACTGAATCACGATCAGGTCATGGCAACTGTACGCATTAGACACATTAGTTCATATGACCACTATGTGGCCGTGAGTATACTCCCTATATCGTCCTTACGTTGCCCGTCATACGTTATTTTTCTTGAGAGACAAGAGTATTTTTATGGGTCCTGTAGTTCTTCCTCACTTTCACAGAGTGTAGCAATGTCATTAGGAAGTCTTATCATATAGAACTATTCACCCTTAGTTTTAATCCTTATCCTCAACTCCGTCTTTATTTCCGTCACTCGGCGTGGTCGTTGAGAACATAATGCGGGTCATATGTAATATGAATGGGTTCTGATCACTGCCTGAATGTTTAGATTCCTGCCATGTTTCCGCATCACATGAAGTATTTGAAGCCTGAACGTCGTCCGAAATATTCCAGAACCCATAGGTGCCTTGATAAAATGAAAATACCCACCACTTTCAGTGGCTCGAAGTTCGATGACTGCAGAAAATATTTCAAATTCCGACGATAGTCGACAATATTCAAAGTCCAGTAGAAATATTTTTGTAAGTCGCACAACCTAGCAGTTAGCAGAACTTCTTCGTCCAGCGAAAAAGTCTAATACTAGCCGGAAATCTGCAGAACATCACCAAGTGCCAAATGTGGCCGTTTCATCTCTCACCTCCACCCCGTCGCTCGCTATCATGGCCGTTTTCAACGTTGGCGAACAAAAGACTGCCTGCAAAAGCGCCCGTGTTGGACTATTTACAGTGGAAGGGAGCGTTCATCGTAGCCATTGAAATTACAAGTTACTTCGCTAAATAGAAATTTCTCAAGTTGCAAAAGCGTTTATATATGTCCGGTTTCACATCTTTAAGGCGCGCATATAGTGTGATGTTCACAAATTCTCTGTGAATAATATCTCTGCTATACGATCTGTACAGTACCGAAAAAATGCTACGTAATTTAAAAGTTACACAAAGGCAGGTGGTTTTTGCAGTGTGATATGCTGAGGACCAGTAAATCACCAGCTGGCGTTGCAGTCATGGACTGTGCGGAGGTTCGAGTCCTCCCTCGGGCATGTGTGTGTGTGTTTGTCCTTAGGATAATTTAGGTTAAGTAGTGTGTAAGCTTAGGGAGTGTGACCCTAGCAGTGAAGTCCCATAGGATTTCACACACATTTGAACATCATTTTTTTGGGGAGTTTTACTTTTTGGTGCTGTTTTGGACGATAGCAGTCGCGGCTTAATGACGGTTTCTCGGCTCAGACTGAGTGCATCTTACGACGCAGCATGTCAGTCGACTCATCTCTTGCTCTGATTCGTCAGGTAGCACTGGTTTTCTTATTTGTAAATCAACATTAACAATATTTGTACTAAAATTATGTTCAAAATGTGGGAAAGTTCTAATAAAAAATACAATTTTCCCTCTTTTGGTACAGCAGTTTCCCAGTCGCTAGGTTTGCAGGAAGCTGTTGTCTGGGAGAGATCTGCAAACCATCTAAGGATCGGGTTGTTTCGTGATCCCAAGCGTCTGCATTCCTTCATTCATTCGTCAGTGCAGAGTAGGCGCACTCAAAAATCATCGCGAAACGGAATAGATAAGTGATTCCTTGTGAAACCGAAACTGTGACTATATTTTGAACTTCGCGTATTTTGAACCATCGTTACGTACAGTTAATACAACAAAAGATAACATATTCGTATAATTTGTATTACTTTATGGCTCTACAGCTCCTAAAGCAAATTGCATTACAAGGTTCTGCGTGGGTTCTGTTTCGTGTCGCCGAGACCTTCAATCCGGTATGCTTACATAGCTATGTGGCTTAGTGCACTTTCTGTTGTGACTGTGGTTTCAAATTATCCGTTAGACGGCCGCATGGTTTCACAGTGGACCCAAAAGGGACCACGCACCGCTTGTTTTTGGTCAGCCACCTCCTACCCTTCTTCGCCAGCAAACACCCCTACCGGCAAACCTGTTTGGAGTGACACGTGACGAGTTGTGTCGTGTGCAGGTGGAGCAGACTGCTGCCGACCGAGCCTGCGCCCGGCGACCACGCCCCCTTCTGTCAGATCGTGGTGTTTGCTAGAGTAGGCTATGTCGCTGGGTGCCCAGACATACCCTTACACCGTACTGCCTGGCGTTGTTAGGTTAATTATACTTCACAATGTTCTGTTGTACAGAACCCACTGTATAAACTCAGAGTAGTTGTATTAGCGAGTGTTAGAACTGTATTAGCGAGTGTTAGAACTATAAGAACAGCCGGCAGATTGAAGAATGGAAACTTTAAATTCACTACAATATAAATTTAATTCAACACATTTATTTTCCTCTGTAGGTATGACGGTATGTGTATTTTGGCTGAAGTAGTCTCAAACAAGACACATTAATTCCGTGGCAGAAACTTCGCAATATGAAGTACATAATAGACATAATAATTATTTTCATATACTCTGCATTGTCATCGGCACTTGCTCCCATATGCTGCTACGGAATGATTGCAGCAGTTTCACCTCAATTTGGAACATAATGACTTACTAATTAGAAAAGTATTTTTGGTGTGAGACATTTAACACACCTGTAAGAGGGGTTGTTTGGGAGTCCATGGCACGGTTTTCAGCACACATGTGATTTCCTACTTGGCAACAGTGGATCCAATGGAGAAGGGTGAAGGGGGTCATGACCGACCGCCACCCGTAATAGAAAACATTTTTGTACAAGTGTTTTCATTTTTACTTACGTCAATTTCCAATTTTCTCAGATAATTTTGGGTGGGTAAAGTAGCACGAAAACTATGAATATCGAAAATGGTGAGGAACTGTAGTAAAGCGCAAATCATCTTTGACGCGAGACACTTGTTAGCTTACAGCCCACGTGGACGGACTTGTGCCCTGCCGTACGTGCTGTCTACGACAAATCCATCACTGTTCAGAGTCCTCACGCAGGACCACTTAACGGCAAGGAGTAAGCCAGGACAGAAAGGACAGCACAATACACCGAGTGAAAGAAAAGAATCAGCAACACTGACTTCCGGAACGCAGGCTTCAGCGACTGTGAGAAATAACAATGCCCATATTTAGAGGATCACGTACCTGTAGCATGCAGGCCTGTGTTGAAAATCGGAGCGGGTCAAGTGAAATACCGATTGTCGTCTGTGCACAGCTCTTGTGAACTGTTTGAATTTAAATTTTACCACAAATGTGAGAGTTTGTTGCAGTTATAGTTCTTAAATCAAGTGAATGACACGTATGTACCCACTCTTCAAATTTTCGGACAAATGCATTTCAAATGGTGCGTTTCTCAAAGTCTTGGGATGTTATACTAATGCGATGTACCTATCTCAACAGATTATTATTATGGCATTACAACAGTTTTTATTGGTTTGTGCTACTGAGAACCACGCGAAGGAGCTTATGCCTTGTCAATGTTCCTTTCTTTCTGTAATTAGTTTTTCATTTTTTCACACTACTGTTCTTTTCTTTGTTCATCCTACATGCCGCTTGTCTTTTTCTCTTCACACTTTTGCTGCGAACTTTTGTCTTTTTCCTTTTACTTCTTCCGTCATTTCCATTTGGTTCGGGACTGCTCTAACTCATTTGATCCACGTCATTAGTATCTCTGGGTTTCTATCAAGAAGTTAAAAATTCCTTTATTCCAGTTTTCTCATGCAGCCATTTTACATGTTTATACAATTATTCTCTTCCACAGTGTGTTGTTCCGTTCATTCTGTTTTTTCGTAAAGTTCTTTATTATTTCTTAACCTCCATTTCCTATTGTCAGATTGTGGTCCCAGTATCTTCTGGACTCTTTTCCTTCTTTTCTTTTCTGTTGCACCGAATTGTTTGGCTGCCTTTAACGAAAGCCATTCTGCAGCGTAAACGCATTGTGATCTCATGACAGTGTAGTAGTACCAGAGTTTTGCAATTCAGGATAAGGAATTTTTGTTGTACGAGTTTTTTGTTAATTGAAAGTACGCTACCATTTCTCTTGCCATTGAAATGTTCGCTTATTGCCGAGAGCTTTCAGTTACACTATTTCGCGTAGATTTTATGAGTATTATTGTTATTATGTTCATGGCTGTAATTTCCAGTAACTATAGTATTATTTTTTCAGGATAAGTTTCAGTCATCAGTTGCAAATAAATTTTATTATCTTTTGCCGGTTTCGAGAAATTAATCTATGTATCTATCTAGCTATCTTCAGAAGCCTACAAATCTAGGGATATATATCTTTAGACCTGGGTTATATATTTATATGAAGTATAAAAAGTATACTACAGAAGCTCATTTAGTTTATCAGATGGTCAGTATCTTCTTCTTAGAAGGATAATGGTATGGTATGCACAGAAATTTACATATTGGAAATTTACATACTGTATGTGATTATTTTAAACATAGTTTGACAGTTTACAATAACTGAATCACATCTATGTATGTGTTATGCTAGCAGAGAGGAACATGTATAAAAGCATATATAAAAAATTTAACTAAGGCACATAAGGAAATTATATATATTACGCCTACAAAACATAACGCATAATTGTAACACATGGAAGAGAAGGGTCAATTTCAACATTTTATAAGAGTTGATATGCAATCAAAGTAGAGTCTATTTTTTAATGCAAGTTGGTTATTCAACAAGTGCTTTGAATTTGGGTGATAATGTTTGTATATTTCAAATTCTTCTAAAAGGTTCATTTTGCAAGCCTTGTCAATGACATAAAATTTCTATGTTAAGCAAGGACGGGGAGGAAGTGCTTGTTTCTCTGTTTTGAGGTGTTCTGCAAACGTTGACTTACATGAATTCTCGGCATCTTTGTTGAGCAAGTGCTCGCGAAAGCGGGTCTTAAATGCCCCCTTGTCTGTCCCATATAAAACTCGGATATATATAACACTGTATTTTATATATTCCAGAGTTGAAAAATTTTTCAGTTGGAGGTTTCTCATAATGTATAAAGAGCAAGTTAGTGGCATTGATGATGTCACATTCTTTTAATAAAGTGGGTATATGTATTGGACTGGCCAGACAGCCAATCCACTATGACCGGTAGGCGAAAGGCACGCGTTTAAACTCACGCAGGCTGGCGTGAGGTCTGGAACAGGACAATGTAATTAATATAGCCAATAAGGTACGTTGCTGCAGGAATACTTAACTTTAATCCGTAATTGGTGAACATCGGTCTGACGGTACATGCATCACAAGATAAATAGCAAATGATAATGGCGCCTTGCTAGGTCGTAGCAAATGACGTAGCTGAAGGCTATGCTAACTATCGTCTCGGCAAATGAGAGCGTAATTTGTCAGTGAACCATCGCTAGCAACGTCTGGTGTACAACTGGGGCGAGTGCTAGGAAGTGTCTCTAGACCTGCCGTGTGGCGGCGCTCGGTCTGCAATCACTGACAGTGGCGACACGCGGGTCCGACGTATACTAACGGACCGCGGCAGATTTAAAGGCTACCACCTAGCAAGTGTGGTGTCTGGCGGTGACACCACAGTATACGATATCAAATGTTACCTAGAAATGGAATTGTAGTGTATGTCTAATAGTAAGGCCATTCTTTTTAAGTGTAGAGGAATTTATATTCTTCTTTCTGTTATTATTGTAAAGTTTTTGTACAAGGTTTGCTTCATTGCCGTTTTTGACCGCTATGTGCTTTAAGTTATTAGGTTCTGTACCAATAGCAGAAGGGATTAGCGGCATCTCAGTGGTATGTTCGATCATAGCGTGAAAGAATGCGTTTGTGCTTAAAGAGGTGCAAGAAGAGGCATGAATCACCATATCAGTTGTGGTAGGTTTCTGTGATATACTTTTGGTACTTCACATAAATGTATAGCCGAAGTCTAAAGATTTATAATAACCCTAATTTTTTAAGCTTCTGAACATGACAAATCAATTTGTCGAAAGTTGTAAAGCACAACAAAATTTATTTGCAACTGATGACTGAAATGTTTCCTGAAAATGTTGTAATTATTATTGTATACGTCTGCGAGAGTGACAGCAGAGTATATTTCAGAACTGAGGGGTGGTAAGGGGCAGACTTTGACGAGCTATGACTCCCGAGAATCCCCCCTCCCCCCTCGTCCACACAACGAGCTGAACTTTGAAGCCACCTTTGTTACAGGGAGAAAAATCCGGTAGTTTTGAGACTTTCCTACAGTGGAAAGGAGGTGCTAGCGACGTATAATCGTAAAAATAGTCGGAACCAACGAATTTTAGCATCGAACGCGTAGTTTACGGGATCGGTTGACTGATTGGGGAGACTGTTGATAATATTTTCCCCTAAGGATAGAGGTGGACGGACAGTGGAGATATTTTTAGTTAAAAATAACTGAAAACAAACATAGCTACGGAAAGGGAGATTATGTCTGCCGAAGCTTCGGAGCAGTTGCCGAAGATGAGCGACATTACTTCGCTTAGAAACCTGAAGGCAGACACATGTACACGCATTACTGGAGCCGGATGGATAGCTTCACTAGGCCTGATTAATATTGCCCTGAGGGCATTTAATGCTATTTTACGCGTAGAGAATTCGTCTACCATCCCAGAAATACACTCCTGGAAATGGAAAAAAGAACACATTGACACCGGTGTGTCAGACCCACCATACTTGATCCGGACACTGCGAGAGGGCTGTACAAGCAATGATCACACGCACGGCACAGCGGACACACCAGGAACCGCGGTGTTGGCCGTCGAATGGCGCTAGCTGCGCAGCATTTGTGCACCGCCGCCGTCAGTGTCAGCCAGTTTGCCGTGGCATACGGAGCTCCATCGCAGTCTTTAACACTGGTAGCATGCCGCGACAGCGTGGACGTGAACCGTATGTGCAGTTGACGGACTTTGAGCGAGGGCGTATTGTGGGCATGCGGGAGGCCGGGTGGACGTACCGCCGAATTGCTCAACACGTGGGGCGTGAGGTCTCCACAGTACATCGATGTTGTCGCCAGTGGTCGGCGGAAGGTGCACGTGCCCGTCGACCTGGGACCGGACCGCAGCGACGCACGGATGCACGCCAAGACCGTAGGATCCTACGCAGTGCCGTAGGGGACCGCACCGCCACTTCCCAGCAAATTAGGGACACTGTTGCTCCTGGGGTATCGGCGAGGACCATTCGCAACCGTCTCCATGAAGCTGGGCTACGGTCCCGCACACCGTTAGGCCGTCTTCCGCTCACGCCCCAACATCATGCAGCCCGCCTCCAGTGGTGTCGCGACAGGCGTGAATGGAGGGACGAATGGAGACGTGTCGTCTTCAGCGATGAGAGTCGCTTCTGCCTTGGTGCCAATGATGGTCGTATGCGTGTTTGGCGCCGTGCAGGTGAGCGCCACAATCAGGACTGCATACGACCGAGGTACACAGGGCCAACACCCGGCATCATGGTGTGGGGAGCGATCTCCTACACTGGCCGTACACCACTGGTGATCGTCGAGGGGACACTGAATAGTGCACGATACATCCAAACCGTCATCGAACCCATCGTTCTACCATTCCTAGACCGGCAAGGGAACTTGCTGTTCCAACAGTACAATGCACGTCCGCATGTATCCCGTGCCACCCAACGTGCTCTAGAAGGTGTAAGTCAACTACCCTGGCCAGCAAGATCTCCGGATCTGTCCCCCATTGAGCATGTTTGGGACTGGATGAAGCGTCGTCTCACGCGGTCTGCACGTCCAGCACGAACGCTGGTCCAACTGAGGCGCCAGGTGGAAATGGCATGGCAAGCCGTTCCACAGGACTACATCCAGCATCTCTACGATCGTCTCCATGGGAGAATAGCAGCCTGCATTGCTGCGAAAGGTGGATATACACTGTACTAGTGCCGACATTGTGCATGCTCTGTTGCCTGTGTCTATGTGCCTGTGGTTCTGTCAGTGTGATCATGTGATGTATCTGACCCCAGGAATGTGTCAATAAATATTCCCCTTCCTGGGACAATGAATTCACGGTGTTCTTATTTCAATTTCCAGGAGTGTAGTTTCCATGGTATAACACGTTAAATACAGAAGGTTTAATCGTAACTACACGGTATGCAAGCGGAACGGACACGGGCGAGGTATCCCTCTGGTGCAGACATAGGCTGGCAATGGGGAATCTATTGAGGTAAACGACTTTGACAGCGGGAAGATTGTTATTACGCAGAGCGTGTGAACCAATGTCTCGAAAATGGCGGAGCTGATCGAATGTTCACGTGCTACTGTCGTGAGCGTTTACGGAAAGAAGTAGAATGACAGTGAAACCACGACTCGGCGCTAAATAGTGGGACGTCAACGACTCTTCACAGATTGTGGACTTGGAGGCTAGTCTGCTCTGTGACGTAGGATAGATGGTGACCTGTGGCACCCTTGCCAAAGTGCACAACGCCGGTGCACCCACTAGTTTTTCGTAGCACACCGTTCACTGCACTTTGTTGAACACGGAGCTTCGCTGCAGACCACCCCTACGTGTTCACAAGTTGACTCAACAACGTCAGTTGCGACAGCAGTGGGTACATCACCATTGGCATTCGACCATCTATCAGTGAAAACGTGTCGCCTCTTCGGGGTATCACGTCTGTTACACCAGGTTGCTGGTCATCTTCACAAACTCCGTCACCGAGGTGAACGGTGGCTCGTAACGTGCGGCGCGGCACGGACGCAGGCTGGTGGGAGCAGTATTATTCTGTGGAAGACATTGTCCTGCGCTTGCATGGGACTGTGGTAATAATCGAATACACGCTGACAGATGTGCACCGCCTACATCCTTCATGCCTGATGTCATCTTCAGTAGTATATCTGTCTGTCTCTCGGAGCCAGAACCGTGATACATCCACATCTACATCTACATGATTACTCTGCAATTCACATTTAAGTGCTTGGCAGAGGGTTCATAGAAGCACAATCATACTATCTCTCTACCATTCCACTCCCGAACAGCGCGCGGGAAAAACGAACACCTAAACCTTTCTGTTCGAGCTCTGATTTCTCTTATTTTATTTTGATGATCATTTATACCTATGTAGGTTGGGCTCAACAAAATATTTTCGCATTCGGAAGAGAAAGTTGACGACTGAAATTTCGTAAATAGATCTCGCCGCGACGAAAAACGTCTTTCCTTTAATGACTTCCATCCCAACTCGCGTATCATATCTGCCACACTCTCTCCCCTATTACGTGATAATACAAAACGAGCTGCCCTTTTTTGCACCCTTTCGATGTCCTCCGTCAATCCCACCTGGTAAGGATCCCACATCGCGCAGCAATATTCTAACAGAGGACGAACGAGTGTAGTGTAAGTTGTCTCTTTAGTGGACTTGTTGCATCTTTTAAGTGTCCTGCTAATCAAACGCAACCTTTGGCTCGCCTTCCCCACAATATTGTCTACGTGGTCTTTCCAACTGAAGTTCTTCGTAATTTTTACACCCAGGTACTTAGTTGAGTTGGCAGCCTTGAGAATTGTACTATTTATCGAGTAATCGAATTCCAACGGATTTCTTTTGGAACTCATGTGGATCACCGCACACTTTTCGTTATTTAGCGTCAACTGCCACCTGCCACTCCATACAGCAATCTTTTCTAAATCGCTTTGCAACTGATACTGGTCTTCGGATGACCTTACTAGACGGTAAATTACAGCATCATCCGCGAACAACCTAAGAGAACTGCTCAGATTGTCACCCAGGTCATTTATATACATCAGAAACAGCAGAGGTCCCAGGACGCTTCCCTGGGGAACACCTGATATCACTTCAGTTTTACTCGATGATTTGCCGTCTATTATTACTACGAACTGCGACCTTCATGACAGGAAATCACGAATCCAGTCGTACAACTGAGACGATACCCCATAGGCCCGCAGCTTGATTAGAAGTCGCTTGTGAGGAATGGTGTCAAAAGCTTTCCGGACATCTAGAAATACGGAATCAACTTGAGATCCCCTGCCGATAGAGGCCATTACATCGCGCGAATAAAGAGCTAGCTGCGTTGCACAAGAACGATGTTTTCTGAAACCGTGTTGATTACGTATCAATAGATCGTTCCCTTCGGGGTGATTCATAATGTTCGAATACAGTATATGCTCCAAAACCCTACTGCAAACCGACGTCAATGATACAGGTCTGTAGTTCGATGGATACAGTTGTTTGATGGCTCGGCGACCAAATACTGTGATGTAAATCCTGTGGAACCCATGTTAGCCGCCATCGGAGACCACCACCGCATACGCAAGTCAGTGGCCTGTTATCTACTTTAATCACATGACCTGTGCGTAGACATGTAGTGCCAAATACCTCCACATACCTACCAGCAACCCTGTCGGATCCCCGATACACAATGATGTATCTCGGTATAAAGACGGACAGAGAAGCTATTAAGCAGGTGTTGATAATATTTTGGCTCATCTGCGCAGATTCTGAGTGTTCGGTAGAAGTTGCATGTGGCGACCTGTAGGACCCGAGCCTGCACTGGGCTGGTAGCACTTTCCGCCAGCCTCTTAGTGCGCATGCGCCATTGCTGGCCCTGTCGTTTATGATCCCCCGCGAAAGCAGTGCGCTGGCGCGTTTTCCATTTCCCTCTGGCGGGGGAAAGTCCTCGTTCAGCGTTAATCCGGCTGTTTGGGAGCGGCCGACCGCCGCGCGTATCCGATTAGCGAAATATCGCCCGCGTTAGGCCCGTCTCTGCTGCCCCGCTGTCAGCGCCGGCCGCTGCCGTGTCTCGCCGCTCCGTTCCCACCGCCACAATTTCCGCTGGTTTCGAATAACCGGATTAATGCTTTCGTCGGCATAATTTGGGCCCAGGGAAAATCAATGCTCTTGCAGCAAAGAGCAACGAAGCTGTACGAAATAGGTTCTGCTGTGCATTTGATAATACGCGGCTGCAGGAACGGCCAATTCGCTTTACCAATGCGCACATCACGTCGGCATGACGTATTTACTACTGTGCTGTGTTGTTAAGTTTTGTTAGTAAAGACAGGGGGTGCTTTTCGAACATCAGTACTTCTTATCTAAGAGATACAGCGTTTGTAGCTAATTTTCTAAACTCAGTACTCAATGAAGAATGCTTAATGCTCGCATTCACCCATTAAGCCAACTGCTGGCTACAAGGCAGTACGAGGAGTGATCTCTAATCCTGGGACACGTGATCAGCGTGTGCCCGGGCCCTACAGCTGAACCCTGAGGCTCCTCCTTTAATCAACCAGCTCCTCAGCTGGCGTTACGAGGCTAAGTCGCCCCACTACACACTTCCATATCTCACAAGGACCAGAGGATGACGGGAAATCGAACAGCGTCCTGCCGCACACAAGGCAATGCAGTCGTCCTCAGATAGTCAAATAATAATGCTCGACCCAAACCTTCAAAAATCATAGATACCTCTGAAGACATCGAGCCCCAACAAACGGAAAATTGTAGCTGCTGGTAATGAATATTTCAACAGGAGATCAATATTTTTTCCCCAAAGGAAATTCACCGTACGTTTTGAGAAGTTATTTTATTTTATTTTGACAACCATTTTCGGTATTTCAGTACGCCATTTCAGACCCTATATGCACTTCATGTATAGGCATTCAGATGTATCGATATTGTCATACTGGAGCCACAGTGTCTGGATACCGTGAACTCGTTATTCGAGTGCTTCATCTACATCTACATCTACATACATACTCCACAATCCACCATACATTGGGTCGCGGAGGGTACCTCGTACCACAACTAGAATCTTCTCTCCCTGTTCCACTCCTAAACAGAACGAGGGAAAAATGACTGCCTACATGTCTATGTACGAGCCCTAATCTCTGTTATCTTGTATTTGTGGTCTTTCCGTGAAATGTAAGTTGGCGGCAGTAAAATTGTACTGCAGTCAGCCTAAAATGCTGGTTCTCTAAATTTCCTCAGTAGCGATTGACGAAAAGAACGCCTCCTTTCCTCTAGAGAGACCCACCCGAGTTCCTGAAGCATTTCCGTAATACTTGCGTGATGATAAAACCTACCAGTAACAAATCTAGTAGACCGCCTCTGAATTGCTTCTATGTCCTCCCTCAATCCGACCTGATAGGGATCCCAAACGCTCGAGCAGTACTCAACTCAAGAATAGGTCGCACCAGCGTTCTATAAGCGTTCTGCTTTACAGATGAACCACATCTTCCCAAAATTCTACCAATGAACCGAAGACGACCATCCGCCTTCCCCACAGCTGCCATTACATGCTTGTCCCACTTCATATCGCTCTGCAATTTACGCCCAAATATTAATTCGACTTGACAGTGTCAAGCGCTACACTACTAATCGAGTATTCAAACATTACAGGATTCTTTTTCCTATTCATCTGCATTAATTTACATTAGCTATATTTAGAGTTAGCTGCCATTCTTTACACCAATCACAAATCCTGTCCAAGTTATCTTGTATCCTCCTACAGTCACTCATCGACGACACCTTCCCGTACACCACAGCATCATCAGCACACAGCTCCACATTGCTGTCCACCCTTTCCAAAAGATCATTTATGTAGATAGAAAACAAGTCCTTCGAAGACTTGACAACAAGACGCCGTCAATACGACGATATACAGAAACTGAGTACCGCTGCTTTGGTAATAATCAAATCGAGTAGGCTGTGCAGTGCAAGCGGATTGACACTAAGTGTCACACCCCACGATCACAACTCTTCGTTTGTGAGAACATTCCACAGTCAGTTAGACATAGAGAAAAACGTTACATTCAAAGGAAACACACATAGTGGGAAATGATCCAGTCTATATCGCTTCACGCTTTAATGTTTTTCAAGGCCATGGAAGGAAGAATTTTTAGGATTTAATGTCCTGTCGATTACGAATTCGAACAGGAAGAAAGCTTGCTGTGGTATTAACCACGGAATTTTTCTGCATCTACATCTTCATGCATACTCCGCAAATCACATGTAAGTGCCTGGTAGATGACTCATCGAACCACCTTCACAAAATTATCTATTATTCCAATCACGAATTGCTCGAGGAAAAAACGAACACCTTCATCTTTCTGTGCGAGCTCTGATTTCCCTTATTTTATTATGATTGTTTCTCCCTATTTAGGTCGGCGTCAACAAAATATTTTCGTATTCGAAGGAGAAAGTTGGTGATTGTGATTTCGTGAGAGGATTCCGCTGCAACGAAAACCGCCGTTGTTTTACTGAAGTCCACCCCAAATCCTGAAATATGTCTCCCCTATTTCGCGATAGTTCAAAACGTGCTGCTCTTCTTTGAACTTTCTCGATGTACTCCGTTAATCCCATCTGGTAAAGATCCCACTCTGCGAAGCCGTACTCGAGAAGAGGACGGACAAGCGTAGTGTAGGCTGTCTCTTTAGTAGACCTGTTACATTTTCTAAGTGTTCTGCCAATAAAGCGCAGTCTTTGGTTAGCCTTCCCCACAACAATTTAAGTTGTCCGTAATTGTATTTCCTATGTATTTAGCTGAATTCATCGCCCCAAGATTTGACTGATTTATCGTGTAACCGAAGTTTCGCGGATTTCTTAGGCAATGATCTGGATGACTTCATACTTTTCATCATCTAGGGTCAATCGCCAATTTTCGTACCATACAGATATCTTTTGTAGCGCATTATGCAATTTGTTTTGATCTTCTCATGACTTTACTAGACGGTAAATGACAGTATCATCTGCAAAACGTTGTAAGACGGCTGCTCAGATTGTCTCCCAAATCATTTATATATATAACGAAAAGCAGAGGGGCTATAATAGTACCTTGGGGAACGCTAGATTCACTTAAACGATGACTTTCCGTCAATTACTACGAACTGTGATCTCTCTGACAGGAAATCACGAATACAGCCACATAATTGAGACGATATTTCATAAGCACGCAATTTCACTACAAGCTGTTTGTGTACTACAATGTCGGAAGCCTTCTGGGAAACTAGAAATGCGGAATCAGTTTGAAATCCCTTGTCAATGGCACTCAACATTTCATGTGTAAAGGGCTAGTTGTGTTTCATAAGACCGATAATTCCTCAATCCGTGTTGACTGTGTGCCAATAGACGGTTCTCTTCGGGGTAATTCATAATCTTCGAATACAATATCTGCTCCAAATCCTACTGCATATCGACGATAATGACATGAGCTCGTAATTTAGACATACTTCTCCTACCTTCCATGAATATCCGTTTGACTTGAACAACATTCCAATCTTTGGGTACGAATCTTTCGTCGCGCGATCGGTTGTATATGATTGTTAAGTAATGGAGCTATTATTGCGTGAGCATACTCTGAAAGGAACCTAATTGGTGTACAGTCTTGACTGGAAGACTTGCTTTTATTAAGTGATTTAAGTTGCATCACCACTCCGAGGATATCTACTTCTATGTCACTCGTGCTGCCAGCTGTTCTTGATTCTGTTTCTGAATATTTACTTCGCCTTCTCCGGTGAAGGACTTTTGGAAGGCTGTGTTTACTAACACTGCTTTGGAAGCACTATTGTCGATGGCACTTCCATTCCTATCGTGCAGAGAAGGCATTGATTGTGTTTTGCCGCTAGCTTACTTCACATAAGGACACAATCTCTTTGGATTTTCTGCCAAGTTTCGAGACAAAGTTTCATTTGTGGAAACTATTATACACTCCTGGAAATGGAAAAAAGAACACATTGACACAGGTGTGTCAGACCCACCATACTTGCTCCGGACACTGCGAGAGGGCTGTACAAGCAATGATCACACGCACGGCACAGCGGACACACCAGGAACCGCGGTGTTGGCCGTCGAATGGCGCTAGCTGCGCAGCATTTGTGCACCGCCGCCGTCAGTGTCAGCCAGTTTGCCGTGGCATACGGAGCTCCATCGCAGTCTTTAACACTGGTAGCATGCCGCGACAGCGTGGACGTGAACCGTATGTGCAGTTGACGGACTTTGAGCGAGGGCGTATAGTGGGCATGCGGGAGGCCGGGTGGACGTACCGCCGAATTGCTCAACACGTGGGGCGTGAGGTCTCCAAAGTACATCGATGTTGTCGCCAGTGGTCGGCGGAAGGTGCATGTGCCCGTCGACCTGGGACCGGACCGCAGCGACGCACGGATGCACGCCAAGACCGTAGGATCCTACGCAGTGCCGTAGGGGACCGCACCGCCACTGCCCAGCAAATTAGGGGACACTGTTGCTCCTGGGGTATCGGCGAGGACCATTCGCAACCGTCTCCATGAAGCTGGGCTACGGTCCCGCACACCGTTAGGCCGTCTTCCGCTCACGCCCCAACATCGTGCAGCCCGCCTCCAGTGGTGTCGCGACAGGCGTGAATGGAGGGACGAATGGAGACTGGCCGTACACCACTGGTGATCGTCGAGGGGACACTGAATAGTGCACGGTACATCCAAACCGTCATCGAACCCATCGTTCTACCATTCCTAGACGGGCAAGGGAACTTGCTGTTCCAACAGGACAATGCACGTCCTCATGTATCCCGTGCCACCCAACGTGCTCTAGAAGGTGTAAGTCAACTACCCTGGCCAGCAAGATCTCCGGATCTGTCCCCCATTGAGCATGTTTGGGACTGGATGAAGCGTCGTCTCACGCGGTCTGCACGTCCAGCACGAACGCTGGTCCAACTGAGGCGCCATGTGGAAATGGCATGGCAAGCCGTTCCACAGGACTACATCCAGCATCTCTACGATCGTCTCCATGGGAGAATAGCAGCCTGCATTGCTGCGAAAGGTGGATATACACTGTACTAGTGCCGACATTGTGCATGCTCTGTTGCCTGTGTCTATGTGCCTGTGGTTCTGTCAGTGTGATCATGTGATGTATCTGACCCCAGGAATGTGTCAATAAAGTTTCCCCTTCCTGGGACAATGAATTCACGGTGTTCTTATTTCAATTTCCAGGAGTGTAAGTATCTCGCAATTAAGTCAGCGCTAAATTTCGAGCTTCTGTAAAAGATCGCCAATCTTGGGGATTTTGAGATCGTTTGAATTTGACATGCTTATTTCGTTGTTGCTGCAACAATGTTGCAACCCCTTTTGTGTATCATGGAGGAGCAGCTACGTCATTTGTAATTTATTTGGTGTAAAGCTCTCAACTGTTGTCCACGCTATTTATTTGAATAGTGCACTTACGCAGTTAATTTGGAAGGAGTGAAAGTTGTCTCTCAGGAAGGTGTCAAATGATTTTTTTTCTGCTTTTTAGTAGGTATATTTCTTCGTTATTTTTGCAGGATTTGTTGGTTACGATATTCATTCTCGCTACGACAGTCCTGTATTCACTAATCCCTGTGTCCATTTTGATGCTCGTTATTAGCTCTGGGTCATTTTTTGCTACGAGGTCAAGTGTGTTTTCAGAACCGTCTATTATTCGCGTGGGCTCATGAACTAACTGCTTGAAATAATTTTCCGAAATTGCATTTAGCCCAATTTAGGATTACGTTTTATGCGTACCTCCGGGTTTAAACATGTATTTTCGCCAAAATATCGAGGGTAAATTAAAGTCACCACCAACTATAATTATTTGAGTCGGGTACGTGTTTCAATTTAAATCCAAATTATCTTTAAAACTTTCAGCAATTGTATCATCTGAGTTGGGAGGTCGCAAAATTATTATGATATTCCGATGGCCAAGAATGACCTCTGTCCATACGAACTTATTGGAACTAACTACTTCAATTTCGCTGGAAGATGAACTACTGCTAACAGCAACATACACGCCACAGCCATCTGTGTTTAATCCATCCTTTCGGAACACCGTTAGGTTCTTCGCAAAAATTTCTACTGACCTTATCTCCGCCTATAACAGTTTGATCATCAGTGCTTTCTCTTAGTCCTTAGTGCTCTTAGTGCTTAGTGCTTTTCTAGTACTTTCTGAACACAGCTAGGACAATTTACAACTGTTATACCGATGGTTCCTGTATCTACGTTACTCTTCTGTTCGACCAGACTGAAGCCCTTTTTGTATTTTCCCGAGACCTTATAATCCCAAAAATCGCCCAGTCCAAGCCACACAGCTACTGCTACCCGTGTAGCCACGTCCTGCGTGTTGTGGACTCCTGGCCTATTCAGCGGGGCCCGAAACCCAACTACTCTACTGCGCAAGTCGAGGAATCTGCAGCCTACGCAGTCACAGAACCGTCTGAGCCTCTAATTCAGACCCTCCACAGCTCAATCGGTCCTGACGACTATGCTGCAAAAAGTGAGCCGAGCTTTCATCTCGCAAGCAAGACTGGCAGCCTTCACTACTTCTCTTAGTCGCTTGAAACCTGAGGGAATATCTTCCGATCCAAAGTGACACGCATCATTGATACCAATGTGAGCCACCACCTGCAACTGGCTGCACCCAGTGCTCTTCGTGATATCTGGAAGGGACGACTCCACCCGGTATGCACACAGAGTGCACATTGTCTTTCTCCCCTTTTTGGCAGCCATGACCCCAAGGGGCCCCATAACGCACCTAGTGTTGGAGCTCCCAACTATCAATAATTCCACCCTCTGTGATTGCCCGGATCTTGCAGACTAACACAGGACAAGCGATTATATCTGGTTGAGGGACAGTGTCAGCCACAGATAGCACCTGGAAGCTGTTTTTCGGACCAAAGGTGGAGGCTTTACGTGGGGTCTCCTAGGAAGCCTTCGCCACCTGCCACATCCTGAGGCGACCTCATAGTCGACCACAAGTGAGTGGTCAACCTCAGTGCGAGCAGTAACTGGGCTGGCTAGCGGTGGGGACCGATCAGAGTACTCGGACGTCCTGAACGCCCGTTGTATCCTCACAGCTGGCCACAACAGTGATGCTAATCCATTGCAGTTTCAAGTTGGGTAACCGAAGCCATCACAGCCTGGAGCTGAGAACAAAGCTTCACCAAGTCGGCTCGCACCGTCACACAACCGTCACAGTCCCTATCCAATGGAAATATTCATGATACAGACAAACATCGACAGGCACTTTGGAACTCTTTTGTGGACACTGAGGAAAACGCTATATCTGTGACCAATAAACGAGTAACACGCACAGATTCAGAAACTGAACTACCAAAGCACACTGGAGAGACTAAATAATTCGCTCCTGATTAGAAATTTGTAATAAGTCACAAAATCGGTTTACTTTCCGACGCAATCGGAAACGTGAGAACTGTGTCTATTAAATATTAAAGTAACACGCAGAAACTGAAGAAACTAAACTATAAAACCGCACAGGTGAAACTATACAATTCGCTCCTGGTTAGGAGCTCGTAAAATATCACAAAATCGGTTACTTCCTTGTTGCTGCCTGTGTCTCGACCAGCTGGTGCTGCCTGACTGAAAGGTAACATCCCAGCATTTGCCACACGGATTTAGTAAAACACAGTGAATCCTCTGCATTAATTTACAAGAAGAATTATCTGTGTGTCTGTACCTCATAAGGTAGTTTCCTGGGAATAATATTTCAGCACCTACAGTTTTTCATTTTATATTTATTTATTTAATCGCTCCCGATTCTGGGTTTGCACCTCGTTCTCAAGCGCTTATTTTAGTTTAAATTAACCGTTCCCTCCGCCGCCCTTTATACTGGAATCATCTCCCACTCCCATATGTTATGTGATCAAAAGTATCCGGACACCCCCAAAAACATACGTTTTTCATATTATGTGCATTGTGCTACAACATACTGCCAGGTACCTCATATCAGCGACTTCAGTAGTCATTAGACGTCGCGAGATAGCAGAATGGGGCGCTCCGCGGAACTCAAGGAATTCGAACGTGGTCAGGTGATTGGGCGTCACTTGTGCCATACGTCTGTACGCGAGATTTCCACACTCCTAAACATCCCTAGGTTCACTGTTTCCGATGTGAAAGTGAAGTGGAAACGTGGAGGGAGACGTACAGCACAAAAGCGTACAGGCCGAGCCCGTCTGTTGACTGAGAGAGACCACCGACAGTTGAAGAGGGTCCTAATGTGTAATAGGCACACGTCTATCCAGACTATCACACACGAATTCCAAACTGTATCAGGCTTCACTGCAAGTATTATGACAGTTACGCGGGAGGTGAGAAAACTTGGATTTCATAGTCGAGCTGCGGCACATAAGCCACACAACACGTCGGTAAATGCCAAACGATACCTCGCTTGGTGTAAAGAGCGTAAACATTGGACGATTCAACAATGGAAAAACATTGTGTGGAATGACGAATCACGGCACACAAAGTGACAATCCGATGGCAAGGTGTAGGTCTGGCGAATGCCCGGTGAACTTCATCTGCCAGCGTGGGTAATTCCAACAGTAAAATTCGGAGGCGATGGTGTTATAATGTAGCCGTGTTTTTCATGGAGGGGGCTTGTTGTTTTGTGTGGCACTATCACAGCACAGGCCTACATTAATGTTTTAAGCACCTTCTTCCTTCTCACTGTTGAAGAGAATACGGGGACGGCGTCTGCATCTTTCAACACGATCGAGCAACTGTTGATGATGCACGGCTTGTGGCGGAGTGGGTACACGACAATAACATCCCTGTAATAAAATGGTCTGCACAGAGTGCTGACCTGAATCCTATAGAACATCTTTGGGATGTTTTGGAATGCCGAGTTCGTGACAGGCCTCACCGACCGACATCGATACCTCTCCTCAGTGCAGCATTCCGTGAAGAATGGGCTACCATTCCCCAAGAAACCTTCCAGCACCTGATTGAACGTATGTATGCCTGCGGGAGTGGAAGCTGTTGAGAAGGCTAAGGGTGGGCTAACGCCACACTGAATTCCAGCATTACCTATGGAGGGCGCCACGAATTTGTAAGTCATTTTCAGCCAGATGTCTGGATACTTTTGATCACGTAGTGTAGTTAGACTGAGACAGCAAACGGAGGTGGTATACGCTACGGTGAGCAAAGAAGAGGTGCACTGGGCAGGCATAAAGCTGTAATTTTCACAACAAAAGAAGTAATGGTTTGTCTGTTTGCGGTACGAATCCATAAATTGTTTGTGTGTTTGCGGGTACTTGTCCATATTTGTGGTACGCTCTGTAGCTGCCGCTCCATTGTACTGTAATACGCCACTAGAGCTGCCACTTTAAAATGACAACATTCATCATAAATAAGATTCACGTGCTGTCATTTCTCTGCTGCTATTTCCAATACTCTTCTAAGATCTGTTCCTGAAAGTTATTGATCACTCTTGGAGTATTATCACGTGATATTAATACAGGATGGGGCGCGGACGAGTGGATCCTATTGGACGTGAATGTTTGTACACTCCTGGAAATGGAAATAAGAACACATTGACACCGGTGTGTCAGACCCACCATACTTGCTCCGGACACTGCGAGAGGGCTGTACAAGCAATGATCACACGCACGGCACAGCGGACACACCAGGAACCGCGGTGTTGGCCGTCGAATGGCGCTAGCTGCGCAGCATTTGTGCACCGCCGCCGTCAGTGTCAGCCAGTTTGCCGTGGCATACGGAGCTCCATCGCAGTCTTTAACACTGGTAGCATGCTGCGACAGCGTGGACGTGAACCGTATGTGCAGTTGACGGACTTTGAGCGAGGGCGTATAGTGGGCATGCGGGAGGCCGGGTGGACGTACCGCCGAATTGCTCAACACGTGGGGCGTGAGGTCTCCACAGTACATCGATGTTGTCGCCAGTGGTCGGCGGAAGATGCACGTGCCCGTCGACCTGGGACCGGACCGCAGCGACGCACGGTTGCACGCCAAGACCGTAGGATCCTACGCAGTGCCGTAGGGGACCGCACCGCCACTTCCCAGCAAATTAGGGACACTGTTGCTTCTGGGGTATCGGCGAGGACCATACGCAACCGTCTCCATGAAGCTGGGCTACGGTCCCGCACACCGTTAGGCCGTCTTCCGCTCACGCCCCAACATCGTGCAGCCCGCCTCCAGTGGTGTCGCGACAGGCGTGAATGGAGGGTTGAATGGAGACGTGTCGTCTTCAGCGATGAGAGTCGCTTCTGCCTTGGTGCCAATGATGGTCGTATGCGTGTTTGGCGCCGTGCAGGTGAGCGCCACAATCAGGAGTGCATACGACCGAGGCACACAGGGCAACACCCGGCATCATGGTGTGGGGAGCGATCTCCTACACTGGCCGTACACCACTGGTGATCGTCGAGGGGACACTGAATAGTGCACGGTACATCCAAACCGTCATCGAACCCATCGTTCTACCATTCCTAGACCGGCAAGGGAACTTGCTGTTCCAACAGGACAATGCACGTCCGCATGTATCCCGTGCCACCCAACGTGCTCTAGAAGGTGTAAGTCAACTACCCTGGCCAGCAAGATCTCCGGATCTGTCCCCCATTGAGCATGTTTGGGACTGGATGAAGCGTCGTCTCACGCGGTCTGCACGTCCAGCACGAACGCTGGTCCAACTGAGGCGCCAGGTGGAAATGGCATGGCAAGCCGTTCCACAGGACTACATCCAGCATCTCTACGATCGTCTCCATGGGAGAATAGCAGCCTGCATTGCTGCGAAAGGTGGATATACACTGTACTAGTGCCGACATTGTGCATGCTCTGTTGCCTGTGTCTATGTGCCTGTGGTTCTGTCAGTGTGATCATGTGATGAATCCGACCCCAGGAATGTGTCAATAAAGTTTCCCCTTCCTGGGACAATGAATTCACGGTGCTCTTATTTCAATTTCCAGGAGTGTATATAACCACAGTCCGTGACTCACACACCACGTGTACGCCCACCACGTGATCGACGCAAACCGTAGTACGGGCTGCGTCAGTGTCAGTAGAGCAGTGCCAAGAAGACGACGGCAGTCACTCTGGAGTAGCTGGTGTTCGTTGTGGAAAGTTACGTGACGGCAGTGTCGTGGAAACGGTGCGGTCACTTGTTTGCTGGTGACTTTAATCTTATCAAAGTGCCAGCAAAGAGTGTCATGGAACGCTTAGTCGGAAAACGGCGTCACACAAGATCTGTTGTGGACGTGTCAAAAATCATTCCAAACCAGGGCCCAAAAGTGCCAAGAGACGAATGGTGCTCAGTTTCAACATATGCTATGGTCAGGACAGTACTTGTTTCTTTCCTTTGCTGTGTTTCTTTGTACCCAGTAACTCCAGGCCACTCTTATTAGCCCTACGCTGTAGAACACGTAGAGGGGATCTTACTAAGTGCGCAGCGTTTCGGGATGCAATCGTGTAGTAAGAGTAAAGCGTTACAGAGATCCAGAAGCATTGTGCATCGCGGAAAGGTTGGCTGTTGAAATTTTGAAAGTGTACATTCTATGAACAATCGAGGTAAGTATTACTTCCTCCTCCATAGTCCTCAGGAAATTACCGTGATGAGTTACTCAGACTAACGGATGTTGAACGGAGGTTTATCGACAGTCGTTTTTCCAAAGCTGCAGTCACGAGTGGAGGAGGGCGGACGCTGTTGGATAACGCCCTGATCCGCGAGGAGTTCGCTCAGCTACTGTCTGCTAAAGAGAAGGATAGTAAATTTCGCACCGTTCGGCGGAAGTTGACAAGGATGTCTGACATTAGTTCACGTAATGATACCCCATCTTGCGCGGCTCGCATACGCACTTGGACATCACGAGCGTGCACGTAGACCGCGAATTGCAGTGGGTGAAGGGTATAACCATCACCTAGGACCCGTGCTGCTGGGGCGAAAGGAGTATACAGACCCTGCCGGCTACACTAATCGGCTTGTCTGCCACACTTCGCGCACGTTCGGCTCCTTGCAGGGCCCACGGGAAATAAGTAATTGATTGAACTTTTTCGCGTGCTATTGAAAACTTGCATGCATTTAAACAAGCTACCAAGAATAATGAAACTTTTCTGAAACAGTTACTCGCTCCCCGCCGATGACGGCTGCTGTCCCTCTGTAAGACCTGCAGTGTGGCGCACGCGCCACGACCTGTCCTTGACGCGGGCCTCGCGAGCTGAGTTGTGACGCAGCTAACTGCCAGTTTTTGACTGACAGCCGCGTAGAAAGGCCCACGCGCCTCTTACGATGGCACTCGGCGAGCGCTCGTCCGTGTGAAAGCGTGCTAGTGACAGGTATCTGCGCGGACGGTGCGTGATGACAACCGCTGCTACACGCTCGGCTTCAGCCCACGCTTACGCAGTGTTGTGGGCCAAGTAAATTGCACCGAATGCTGCATTACACTTCAAGGCGACGCAGACACGTGAGACTCTACGTTTCTCAACAAATGGTTCAAATGGCTCTGAGCACTATGGGACTTGACATCTGAGGTCATCAGTCCCCTAGAACTACTTAAACCTAACTAACCTAAGGACATCACACACACCCATGCCCGGAGCAGAATTCGAGCCTGCGATCGTAGCGGTTGCGCGGTTCCCGTCTGTAGCGCCTAGAACTGCTCGTCCACCGCGGCCGGCTTCTCAACAAAGCCAGCAAGTTGTAACGCTACTGCCCGCTCGGGCGTACGTTAGCTCTTTAAAGCCTGTACTGTAATAAGTTCACGGGCTTCACCTTATAAACAAGGATTTTAGTACATAAGTTGACGGCGTGTACCTAATTGGAAGCAATTCGGACTTATATCCAGTCAGTAACTACAGTGATGCGTCAAGCAAATGTAAAGTATAATTACTCGTTCGCATGGACAAGAAGTACACACAGTAGATACTACCAATGATTAATAATACGGTCGCCAGCCTAATTAGGCATTGAGTGAGTTTTTCCTTGTACAAGTGGGTGCATGTACAAGCATAATAACACGTAGTAATGTTGCGTTTTATGGCAAAGTTTGGAACCGGAAAAATCCACTGAACTAAAGTTTTCTCCTTTTGTACTAATTTGGACGAGCTATAAATACACAACACCACACTGCAATGATTACTACGAACTGCATTTTGTATATTGATCAGACTGAAATCGGGCATAGATTACCCTAGAATTAGCAATTTTGAAAGCACACATACAATGTCACTATTAAAATTGGAAAAACACTAATACACTCAGGTTCAATATAGAACTTAACTTTGCTGTTCAAATCTGATCAGTACACTTCAAGGTTTGAAAGAATGGACAAGAGATGAGGGGGGCCCTGAAACTGTTATGGTCGTTATACTGAAACTATTAAGTACTGAAGGTAAATTAACACTCAGAATTATTAACCTATGGATTACTACTCTCTTGTCTCACTTCTGGATTATTTAACTATCATTCTTTCTGTCTCAAATTAATTAAGTGCCATAGCTAGCTCAATTCAAAAAATTATCTTCCAATTTAATCAAACTGTTGTTCTTTACTAACGTTTGCATTATCACACAGAACTTTAAACTTCTTTATAGCATAGCGTTGTCTGCTGATAATTCTCATTAACACTAACTTTAAACTTTCAGTTCGGGATACTCGAGTTGCACAATATGTGGTAAGGACCCTGTCTAGGTCAGTGATCAGGATAAGTAATGGCTGAGGCAATTACTGCTAAAAGTCACATTATTATTGAACAGTTAGAAACATTTTCGACACTGGTCCACACAGATACAATTCTAAAGATGAATTAAATGTTTGACCTGTGCAAGTCGGTGTGGCGGATGGCGGGCAGCGAGATAGCGAGAAGCACAGCACACATACAAGCACGGCTAAGGCTCTCACTGCATCGGCACTTTCCTTCTTCTTAGCGTCGTAGTCTTTCCAATTTTGTGCCTAAGAATATAGCCATGCTATGTAGTCGTCGGGATCGGCACATCCGAGGCTCAGTGGAATCCACTTTTCCTGGATAGCCTCCTCGATACGGTACGTGTTCCTCTGACTGATGCCCAACTCCGACTGTTATACTGAGCCCGTTGTGCCGAACCGCGCCAGTGTGCGTTTTCCCGCACTCGCCTGCCTCCACCTTTTCCCGCTCCCCTACAGGTAGGGTATTCACCACAGGTTTTCTACTACACATATATTAATACCTTTCCTATGTATGGACCAAGCGTATAAATACAATTTTCACATCTTACATTAGTTTTAACATTAAATACACTTCCCTTTGATTACCATATTACTTGAAATCTAACATAAATAATAATATTCATTCCGTAAGTTGCTCACAGTTTCTTTAACATGACACGAAAAGAAAAAGAAATTCAAAACATTGCTTACATTAATTTATCAACATTCAGAAAGAAAAAAAAATTTATCACATGTACAGTTGTAGTTGTTACACATGCACCTGTTTCCAGAAAATTTTCTTAAGTCCAAATTTTATGGGAACACTAAATTTTACAATTTATACAGTGGTTTTAAATCTTTATGTAAATGTCCAAAAAGATTTACACTACATATTTCCTTTTACTTTTTTTACTGAGAACAATTATTTGTCATTTACTCAAGTGCCTTTTGCACAGTCCAACTTCCCATCATAACATTATTAAAATAGCAATTTAATCATTTTTACTAACTTACCCAAGAAATAATTTCAGATTATGGAATACAAACATTTAACTACAAAAAACAAATGCATATTTCGTATACACTATAAGATAATTTGTCGCTGCTTGCTTTGAATAGCAGTCCATTTCCTTACTTACTAAACAAAACACACACACAAAATATTCAGAAAATTAACTACACATATTTGCTGCCTATTATGCGGATTTGGGTAGTCCTTTTCACTTCATATTGCCACATCTCCTGGATCACATTTACAATTTTCCATCGACTATTTATCTGCCCTCATTGGTATTTGGCAGTCCTTCGTTTTATGGTTCATACACTGCCCATTTTCATTTTGACAGTCCCATCTTTTATCTGGCTGATAGCATTTATCCTTTCTTTTCAATCCTTTTCTCCACACATTTTTACAGTTACAGTACAATTGGTAATCTGAAACTCACATAACTACATTAGCACACTTTCAAGGGTATACAGACATTTACAAAGATTAGTTACATTTAGAATAACTTGGGTTCAGCATAAGATACAGCACAATTACTCGTTTCTAGGAACATACAGTTTCAGGTCCACAATATTTCTTACACCTAAAGGTCTTTTGGATTTTGGGTAGATCAGGTGGTAAGCATTATCGTGTGGAATATTCTGTATTATATATGGTCCATTATGAATATATTTAAATTTTGAAATTTCATGGTTTAGTTCACTAGATTTTTCGTGGGTTTTTTAAAAGAACATAATCTCCAATTTTAAATTTTGAAACTTTTAGATTTTTATTGTGTCTTTTAGATCTAGATTCAGCTTTTTGCTTTGCCCTTTTTATCACCAATTCTTTCTTTTGATCCAATCCCAAACTTGTACAAGGTGGAAACTCTAGTTTTTCTTCAATTAAACTTTTACTACTTCTGCCTAACAAAATTTCTTCCGGTGGGAATCCTGTAGTTTCATGATGTAATGTGTTCATGACATTCTCAAAATCCTATATGAATCTGCCCCAGGCTCTAATTCAACAAAACAATAATTCACTTTCAGATAACACTGAGTTACAATAACAATAAAGTCATGCATAATATTAATAATATATACAAATACAGCATCCTGCCCCCTAGTCTCTTTATTAACAAGGCAGTCTTTTATACTTCATAAAACAGTCACTTAAGTCTGGTGGCCTCTTAGGATTCTGGAGTTCAAAGTCTTTGCTTACTTGAACTCTTCGCAAAATAAACACATCTGGATTTTGTTTTGATACGTCGTCATCGTTAGGTACAATATCGCAATTAACTGCATCCCCTTTATTTTCACTGATTTTCTCACACCCTCTTTCAGTAAAAGTATATTCACTTTCTTTTACACCTGAAAATTCATCTACACTAGAGTCATCACTACTCTCTTCCTCACCATCAGATTCACTTAAGTACGCTCCTTTTGCACAATAGGTAAAGTTAGAATATTCAATTTTGTTTGTATTTGCATACCTTTCATCATCTGAACTATCGTCGGAATCCGACCATTCCGGATCGCTTTCAGGTTCTAACTTAAAAGCTTTTCTGAGACAGGCACTAAGTTCTTCCTCAGTATTGTCGTCAGGCTTGGATTTTACTTCAATCTCCTCTTTTGGCAAAACGGCCTCATCATCAGCTTTATTTACATCTACTGTGACTTCATATTCAGTGTAATCCTCGTGGACTTTAATTACTTTCAGGTAATCATCTATCCCTTCTCCACGGTGCCTCTCAGTAGCAGCTTGTACTATTGACGGATTGTTAGCAGAAGTTATTTCTTCGTCAATGCTGAGGATTTCATCCTCCAACTCCTTCCTATCATTAATCTGCATCCTATTGGCGGCACGCGTACTTTGCGCGGCGCTATTTAATCTCTCCTCTTCCAATTCGGGCCACGTCACCTTATTGACGTCCCTATCATTTCCTTTTCTATTAACTAATTTCTTCGCCTCATACTCCCTTTTAAAATCCTCCCACTCACATTGCTTTAGGCCCTTGTACAGATCGTCGATCTGCACACGCCAATCAGTTACTTCTGCTAATTCATTTTCGCCTTTTACCTCATTGCAAACACTGCTAACCGCACCTCTCTGTGTACTCACAGTCTCATTTATTGTTTCCTCTGCCACGGAATTATCACTCGTAAAATTTTCATTAGCTCTGACGGCTATGTTCGTACCTACTGCTGCCGTATTGCTAGCGGCTTCTTTCCGAACAGATGTTCTGCTAGGCTGGGTCGTTGCCCTTTGATGCTCCACTCGCCTGTTAACATGTAGCGCTCTGTGCGGCAGAGATGACTCATTCTGGCTCGCACCTGACGCTTGTTTCGCCACAACACGTTGCGTCGTTTCACGCCTGTCTCTAACCTGTCTCATTATATTACTGTCGGTCCGGTATCTTTTCTTAAATCGGGGCCTGTATGTATTGTCCGCTTCCGTTTGGCCCGCAATGTTCGCGGAAATTAGTTTCCCGCGTCGTTATTATTTTGCGCGGTACACCCTCTACCGCGACCTGGATAATTTCCTCTGCCTCTTCCTCTGCCTCTTCCTCTCTGTATTACATTGACGCGAAATCCATTGCCGTCATTTCTTTCGTCATTGTTTCGGTTAATACGGTTACCAAAATTTTGATAATTGGCACGACTTTCGCGCCAATGATCTTCGTCTTCGACTCTTTCGAGAAATGCTTGGAAGCTGCGATGATTGCTTCCTACATACCTCTTTGAATCTTCTGGAAGCTTTTTATATAGCTCCCAGATAATTTCTGAATCTGATCTTCGGCCTCTTAAATGCGTCAATTTCCGGTACCAATACTCACAGAAATCTTTCAAAGAATTCCTGCCCCTGTTACCATGCTGTTTGGCCATGATGAACTCGCGCCATAAATGGTCCTGCTTTTGTGCATATCAATATTCTTCTGTAAATCTTTGCCGAAATTCTTCGAACGTCATTCGTTCGGAATTTAAATTTATTCCCCAGCGCTTAGCGTCACCTGCTAAGGTGCTAATTACTACATTTATATTTTCCTGATCAGACAAGTGCTCAGGAAATACTCTCTCGCAATTTTTGATAAAATCTAACGGATGCCACCCGTTATGTTTCTTGCCTGGATTGAAGCGTTCCTCACCTTCTAATAGCTTCGTAATTGGTGTGCCATTACAGACAACACCAGGCCTATCTTAAATTTTGCTCTCCAGATCGAAAATTCTGCCTTGAATTTTCGTAGTATTTTGTTCACAATTTTGAACACATCCGGTTACTTTTTTACCTAAATCCCTCTCAGTGTCTAAACCTACCTTTTTCAACTGTGATATTCCGTGTTGACATTCGTTTACGATCTCAGTTTTAAGACCGAAAACTTTTTCGTCTACCTTAGTTTCAACCAGAGGTTCTACTTTCTCTTGGATGTTGAGAATTTCAACTATTAATGTTTCTACTATTAATGTTTCCAATTTCCTCCTGCATAGTATCCATATTTTTGTTAATGGTATCAATTTCAAATTTCATATTGTTTACCACAGCACTTAAATTACCCATTTTTTGTTCTACCTGTTCTATTTGTTTACTAATTTTAATTCCCTGTCCTTCACCTGTGCTTTAATCTGATCACTTTGAGTTTTGAGCTGCTGATTAACGTGTGCTTTAAGCTGCTCGTTCTGTGTTTTGAGTTGCTCGTCAACGTGTGTTTTTAGCTGACGGCTCTGTGTTTTAAGCTGCTCTGCAACGTGTGTTTCGAGCTGATGGCTCTGTGTTTTAAGTTGCTCAGTCTGTCCTGCAATTGGTTTCGTTAATTGTTCAAATAAGTCGTTCATGCTTAAAATTTTTACACTGTTTTGTTCTACGGAATCCGTGTGTTCCGGTCCTACTTCATAAGTTTCTTTCGGTTCTTTCTTTATCTGTGGTGAATAAAATATGTCAGTGGATTCGTTCACGTACCCACTATCATCTACAAAGTCACCCTCTACTTCCTGTTTTGTCCCTTGCTGTGTTCGAGACGATCTCGACATTTCAATCTGTTCATTGACGTGTTCATGGTATTGTATGTACGCCAAATTGTCTTCCGCTAACGCCATCTGTTATCTGGCCGCGTAAACTCCGGCTACTGCCAGCCGCATTCTCCATTTCGCTTGGCGCATCTACCCCGTCTACGTTTCTGTCCATACTAAATGCCAATTGTACCACACTACTATACTTGACGCACACTGCAATTTACTTTGCTAAATATTATTGCTTTTCGACTCCTGTCACCGGGAAGCCACTTGTAACGCTACTGCCCACTCGGGCGTACGTTAGCTCTTTAAAGCCTGTACTGTAATAAGTTCACGGGCTTCACCTTATAAACAAGGATTTTAGTACATAAGTTGACCGCATTTACCTAATTGGAAGCAATTCGGACTTATATCCAGTCAGTAACTACAGTGATGCGTCAAGCAAATGTAAAGTATAATTACTCGTTCGCATGGACAAGAAGTACACACAGTAGATACTACCAATGATTAATAATACGGTCGCCAGCCTAATTAGGCATTGAGTGAGTTTTTCCTTGTACAAGTGGGTGCATGTACAAGCATAATAACACGTAGTAATGTTGCGTTTTATGGCAAAGTTTGGAACCGGAAAAATCCACTGAACTAAAGTTTTCTCCTTTTGTACTAATTTGGACGAGCTATAAATACACAACACCACACTGCAATGATTACTACGAACTGCATTTTGTATATTGATCAGACTGAAATCGGGCATAGATTACCCTAGAATTAGCAATTTTGAAAGCACACATACAATGTCACTATTAAAATTGGAAAAACACTAATACACTCAGGTTTAATATAGAACTTAACTTTGCTGTTCAAATCTGATCAGTACACTTCAAGGTTTGAAAGAATGGACAAGAGATGAGGGGGGCCCTGAAACTGTTATGGTCGTTATACTGAAACTATTAAGTACTGAAGGTAAATTAACACTCAGAATTATTAACCTATGGATTACTACTCTCTTGTCTCACTTCTGGATTATTTAACTATCATTCTTTCTGTCTCAAATTAATTAAGTGCCATAGCTAGCTCAATTCAAAAAATTATCTTCCAATTTAATCAAACTGTTGTTCTTTACTAACGTTTGCATTATCACACAGAACTTTAAACTTCTTTATAGCATAGCGTTGTCTGCTGATAATTCTCATTAACACTAACTTTAAACTTTCAGTTCGGGATACTCGAGTTGCACAATATGTGGTAAGGACCCTGTCTAGGTCAGTGATCAGGATAAGTAATGGCTGAGGCAATTACTGGTAAAAGTCACATTATTATTGAACAGTTAGAAACATTTTCGACACTGGTCCACACAGATACAATTCTAAAGATGAATTAAATGTTTGACCTGTGCAAGTCGGTGCGGCGGATGGCGGGCAGCGAGATAGCGAGAAGCACAGCACACATACAAGCACGGCTAAGGCTCTCACTGCATCGGCACTTTCCTTCTTCTTAGCTTCGTAATCTTTCCAATTTTGTGCCTAAGAATATAGCCATGCTATGTAGTCGTTGGGATCGGCACATCTGAGGCTCAGTGGAATCCACTTTTCCTGGATAGCCTCCTTGATACGGTTCGTGTTTCTCTGACCGATGCCCAACTCCGACTGTTATACTGAGCCCGTTGTGCCGAACCGCGCCAGTGTGCGTTTTCCCGCACTCGCCTGCCTCCACCTTTTCCCGCTCCCCTACAGGTAGGGTATTCACCACAGGTTTTCTACTACACATATATTAATACCTTTCCTACGTATGGACCAAGCGTATAAATACAATTTTCACATCTTACATTAGTTTTAACATTAAATACACTTCCCTTTGATTACCACATTACTTGAAATCTAACATAAATAATAATATTCATTTCGAAAGTTGCTCACAGTTTCTTTAACATGACACGAAAAGAAAAAGAAATTCAAAACATTGCTTACATTAATTTATCAACATTCAGAAAAAAAAAAATTTATCACATGTACAGTTGTTGTTGTTACAAAGTCTCTGTACACAGCTGTCGCAAGGTTCTGCCAGTCGTTTAGTTCCTGAACAACAGGAATCCTCTCTTCGGTCACAGAGCCATTCAGCTTGCCGAGAAGATGGAAATCGCGTTGTGGTGCGAGATCTGGAATGTATGCGGCACGCTTCCATACTTTCCGTCGAAAACGTTGAAGTATAGCTTGTATTCAGCACGACGTATAGGATGTTGCACCGTTGTGCAGGATTCGAATGCATTTCGTTAATTTTCCACGCCCTCCTATTCTCTACGCCGTTTTGCAGCGATGTTGGCGTTGCTTAGTACAAATCGCTGTGTCGTTTACCATAAACTTTGTGAGCACAGCTCCTTCACATGGCCATGACCGTCCCTACCGATGGCGTAACGTCTCCTTATCGGAGCCGAGAAGGTGTATCTGCTTTCCACAGGCGCTCTCCTTATTGAAGGCGGTAAATGATGGACGCATACCTCATGACTCGTAATAACACTGTTTAGGAAATCATTGCCTTCCAGTGGGTAAGCCTCCCTGAAGCCCACAGATGCCATAAATCTTTAGCCTTTGTGTGGACCTGACAGCTATCGTAGAAAGCCACCGTCCGCACTGTTACCAAGTCTGCAGACGATGTCCAGCGATGGAGTGGGCACCGCCTGTTGAGATGCACGTCTGCTAAGCGATGCTCACGATAGCGAGTCTACGACTGCTGAGCAACAGATCCTCCATTGTCGCCTGTGGTCGATGTCCAGCACCGCCCAAGACTGTGCGCCCTCGGTCCAGTTGATGGCACCGTTTAGTTACGGCTGGACGCGACACTGCATTGCATCTGCATCTATATCTACATCCATACTCCGCAAGCCACCTGACGGTGTGTGGCGGAGGGTACCTTGAGTACCTCTATCGGTTCTCCCTTCTATTCCAGTCTCGTATTGTTCGTGGAAAGAAGGATTCTCGGTATGCCTCTGTGTGGGCTGTAATCTCTCTGATTTTATCCTCATGGTCTCTTCGCGAGATATACGTAGGAGGGAGCAATATACTACTTGACTCTTCGGTGAAGGTATGTTCTCGAAACTTTGACAAAAGCCCGTACCGAGCTACTGAGCGTCTCTCCTGCAGAGTCTTCCACTGGAGTTTATCTATCATCTCCGTAACGCTTTCGCGATTACTAAATGATCCTGTAACGAAGCGCGCTGCTCTCCGTTGGATCTTCTCTATGTCTTGTATCAACCCTATCTGGTACGGATCCCACACTGCTGAGCAGTATTCAAGCAGTGGGCGAACAAGCGTACTGTAACCTACTTCCTTTGTTTTCGGATTGCATTTCCATAGGATTCTTCCAATGAATCTCAGTCTGGCATCTGCTTTACCAACGATCAACTTTATATGATCATCCCATTTTAAATCACTCCTAATGCGTACTCCCAGATAATTTATGGAATTAACTGCTTCCAGTTGCTGACCTGCTATTTTATAACTAAATGATAAAGGATCTATCTTTCTGTGTATTCGCAGCACATTACACTTGTCTACATTGAGATTCAGTTGCCATTCCCTGCACCATGCGTCAATTCGCTGCAGATCCTCCTGCATTTCAGTACAATTTTCCATTGTTACAACCTCTCGATACACCACAGCATCATCTGCAAAAAGCCTCAGTGAACTTCCGATGTCATCCACCAGGTCATTTATGTATATTGTGAATAGCAACGGTCCTATGACACTCCCCTGCGGCACACCTGAAATTACTCTTACTTCGGAAGACTTCTCTCCATTGAGAATAACATGCTGCGTCCTGTTATCTAGGAACTCCTCAATCCAATCACACAATTGGTCTGATAGTCCATATGCTCTTACTTTGTTCATTAAACGACTGTGGGGAACTGCATCGAACGCCTTGCGGAAGTCAAGAAACACGGCCTCTACCTGTGAACCCGTGTCTATGGCCCTCTGAGTCTCGTGGACGAATAGCGTCCATATACCGCAGGAATTTTGTGGCGGATCTGTGTACAATTCAGACGTTACGCTCACAGTCTTACTGTCCTGCGAAATGCAAGTGTCGAGTATATTTCCAGTGCCGCGCACACTGTCCTGCACCTGATGTCAGAGCTGCAGCCCGTCTGTGTCTGCAGGAGAGCCTGAATGTTTACAGTGTGCTACTCGTGTTGTTCTGTTGTCTTACCGTGAGACAATATGCGTAGGCTACTTTAGGATATCCGTACCTAGATACAGGTGTGTGGGCAAAAGTGTGCAAACACTCGAGAAACGCGTGCTTGAACATGAACGCAGATGCTGGCCAAGAAAGCAAGTGGCGCTGTTATTGACCACGAACATTATGTGCTCAGGGTCCTCACTACGTCAAAAGTGTCATTGGTGGTCATAACAGTGTCATATGTGACTGTGCGTCTGCTATGTCGGAGCTAACAGGCAAACTGTTGGTACTCAAATGGTGGTTGCTTCCGTTAGTAAGGGAACAGAAGCGTTTGGTGTCTGAAAAGGCACCCTATTGAAGATTTCTGCTGCATACAAGGGCCGGCCGCTGTGACCGAGTGGTTCTAGGGGATTCAGTCTGGAACCGCGCTGCTACTACGGTCGCAGGTTCGAATCCTGCCTCGGGCATGGATGTATGTGATGTCCTTAGGTTAGTTAGGTTTAAGTAGTTGTAAGTTCTAGGGGACTGATGACCTCTGATGTCAAGTCCCATAGTGCTCAGAGCCATTTGATTTTGCATACAAGGAAAGTTAGAAACGTCATCTGCCAAGTCACAACGACTGCGAAACTGTATGTTGAGTGATTGTGAAGGACCATCGTTGAAGAAAATTGTGATGAAACTTACGAGGAAACCAGATGCAGAAGACACTGCAGAGCTGAATGTGGCACTCGCGAATCCCGTCAGCACCAAAACATTTGCATAATGAGTTGGAAATGTAGAGCAAACTGCAATTCCTAAACGACTCATCAGTGAAGCAAATGACTCTCACAGGAGGACGCGAAAGCTATAAACCCTAGATTAGGGAGCGATGGAAGAATTTCACTTTGTCGAATGCGTCTTGTTTCACACTGTTCCCAATTTCTTGCCGAGTTTCGTGCCATGGGTGAAACACAGCGGTGATGGGTGATGATTTGGGCAGCTGTCTCGTGCTATTCGACGGGTCCCATTGGTACTCGGCAAGATAGCATTACTTCCAGTGACTGTATGAACATTTTGGCTCATCAGGTCTTTGTAGGGAAAATGGTAGAATATTCCCTGGAAAACGATACAGCACCAGTATTTATCCACTCTGAAATGACCAGCAGCTGATTTGAATGCCAATGGTTTTCCTAGACACTATTATGCATGCTAATGTATCGTGTTTTCCGTATTCTCATATTTTAGTCCACTCCCTGTAAGTGGCTACGAGTTCAGGCTTTATATGAAAGTTTCTTATGTCCCTGTAGTGCCACAAGTTTTTCAGTTTAATGTACGAGTGTTGCCCAGAATGTAATGGACAGCATTTTTTTTCTCCACCAATTCTTTATTGAACATAATGACAATTACACACACAAAAGAATGGTGTTTTATCTACACACACTATTTTTCCACGTAATCTCCATCTTGTTCTACGGCCTTCCTCCAGTGCTAAACAACGGCTTGTATGCCCTGTCGGTACCAATCCTTGTCCTGGTCGCGGAGCCAGTGCTTCGCTGTGTGAATCACCTTCTCAAAATGTGCTCCCCGAAGGGCATTGTTTAATGGCCCGAACTAGCAGAAGCCCGAGGGGCTAGGTCAGGGCTGTGGTCTGGATGGGATAACAGTCTTCATCCCTGTTTTGCGATGTGTTCAGCAGTCCTCAGACTTGTGTAGGGCTAAGGGTTATCGTGTTGCAGCAACACGTCTCCGGGGTTGTCGTGGCGCAGAAGTCGCCAGAAGGGCGTCTTGAGTTTTGTTAGTGTGTTGACATATGCTTCTGAATTAACTGTACCGCCTGTTGGCATTACACCGATGAGAATCACACTTCCACAGTCCTAGAACATAGTGATCATAATGACGCCATTCCATCGACTGTCGTTTTGTTTCAGGTTCAAAGTGGTGAACGCTTCTTTCATCACCTGTCACAATCCTGTAGGTCTCCCCCTTAGCATTCAAAACGTTGCAACCAATCAAGAAAAATGTTTTTCTGTGCGTTTGTGATCGACCGTTAGACACCTTGGTAGCCATCTTGCACACACTTTTGAATATCCAAGACTGTGGATAGTTGCATCGACACTCCATGTGTTGATTCACGGATGCAGCGCCAACTTCCGTGTCGTAATGCGTCCGTTCTCGCGAGTGACAACATCAGGTCGCTGCAATATGACCGGTACGACAGCCGTGGACGGTCTGCCCGACCGCTGCAAAGCGTGGGGCTCCGCCGAACCGCCTTCTGATGGGCTCACCCTCCTTGCCCAAGGACTAACTGTCGACAGCAGATGCTCCATGGACTTTGCACAAGAGTTTGTGAATATTCCCCAGAATTTCTTCCTCTGCAGTGAGAAATCCGGTGACGGCATGTTGCTTGTAACGTACATCATCATTTTGAAACTGTACTGCAGGTTCACCTGTACTACTAACGAGGTTCTTAGTGGTAATCGTTGGTTGACTATTGCTGTTGTGAGAGGTGGTGACACTGCTTTGCAAGGACTTGAAGCCTATTATGATCGGGATATAATACAGAGTAACATCTCCTTGAACAACAATTGCTTTAGCGAAAGGACCATCAATTTTAACCCAAACCGTCGGTACTGACGGAAACATGGCGCGCTCACACACAAGATTTCAAATAACACATACGTTACGTTTCTCATTCGTAGCTTTGTTTTCGGCAGAGAAAAAAAAAATTGGTGCATTACTTTCTGGGAAACCATCGTAAACTGTGTAAGACGTCTTGGTCTCCTCACCTCCTGCTACAATCGCAGGTTCGAATCCTGCCTCGGGCATGGATGTGTGTGATGTCCTTAGGTTAGTTAGGTTTAAGTAGTTCTAAGTTCTAGGGGACTGATGACCACAGATGTTAAGTCCCATAGCGCTCAGAGCCATTTTGTCTCCTGACCTCCATTGCTTACATATTCCGCCCACACAATCATATTCCGCACATCAAGACGCTTCATTCGAACCCAAACTCGATAAGATAAAGTCAATGTTGTATGAATTCATGTAAACGATACGCAATTAACAAGTAAGCGCACCGTGGTTGAAATACTCGAGGCTGGCATGCACACATACATTCCAGATACGACGGTCACAGGATCGTTTAGTTAGAGAGAGGTAGACAACACACCGGGAGGCCCGTCCCTTCAGAGGACGACCCAGCCTATGTCGGCCGGTAACCGCCCGTGTAGCGGACAGCGTGGGCCCGAGTGAAAGGGGGAACGACCCCCTGTTCGGCGTAAAAGCAAATTCCGCTACATTGTGTGGGAGCGGCCAGGCTACACATTCTTTACACATAACACCCAGTTTCAGTGATTTTCACAGGGAGACAGCAAATGCCAAACGCCAATGCTACAGGTTTCCGGATTGGTCGTCTTAAGCGAAACGTCATTCTCCCGTTTTAGAAGAGCAATGCTGATTGGCAGACGATATTTCTAACGCCTTGAGCTGAAGGAATAGTGGAAGAGACCGAAAGATATACCCCTTCACGTCTGGCGTGGAGAGGCGCCATTCCGTTGTTGCTCTTGGAGCGAAGAACAAGTCTGTCCTCAGTACGTCACTGGGAGAGCACCTCTGCCGAGAGCGAATCGAAGTGCTACTCTATATTGAGTCCTTGCGATTAAGCATTGTTCACTGTGTTGGCCGACACACTTATTGTACGGTGTGACCGGACTGAGTTACAGTTAAACGCCTGCGAGCGAATTTTGAGTGGCATCATGGTGGACTGGTTATCTGACCGGTGTACCACGGCAATAGTTAGACTAGGGGCAAATAGGTATCCTTGACTTCATAAAAATCTCATGAAAATCTCTGAAACTGTGTGCTATGTGTAAAGAATGCGTAGAGTGGCCGCTCCCACACAATGTAGCCGAATTTGCTTTTAAGCCGAACACAGGGTCGTTCCCCTCTTTCACCGGGGCCCACACTGTGCGGTACACGGGTGGTCACCGGCCGACTTAGGCTGGGTTGTCCTCTGAAGGGACCGGCCTCCCAGTGTGTGGTCTACCTCTCTCGAAGAAGGTCAATCCATTTAGAACGAGAGTTACCTTATTTGTCGGCAGCGAGCGGCACAGACAGCAGTCATTGCAGCTTACGGTATTGTGTGCTACAGCTATTGCGAGGCCCATATTTCCTCCACAACAGTACACTTCACTGCATTTCACACGCGACAGCCACGACCGTACCTAGCAACATTCTAAAGGATAATTATTCAAGTTGAGTAGGTGCGCCTCTCAGCCATTCTGCCAAGTCAACAACCATCTTCAACTTTGTATAGAAATTTCATTAGCGAATCCTATCCTTGAGAGGTAACTTCACATTTCGAAAAGAACGAGGATATAACTTGATCAATTCATAACTAAAAGTGCCATTGTGATTTCTCAGAATTTTTGCAAAATAAATAATAACTTTCGTTAGTTTCATGTTTTTCTTAGAGTAACTAGCACTACTCCAGTACCCAAGTATCCCACTAGTTACGTAAGAAATTTTGTGATTTTTTGTTTCATTTCCTTACAGCGGACAACTCCAGAAGATATTTATTGCTGAAAGTTTTTCAGGCATTTCTCTTTAGAACGTTAGTAGCGTCTGTCTGACTTCTGTAGTAGTGTGTGGGTGGAAATTGCATCTTGCAGGAACCACAGGGTAAAGGGTACATCTCAGATTAATCCGTTGCGCAGAATAACAGAATAACAGATCAACCCCACACCTCAGTACTGTTGGAAACTATTCTAGTGCAATATATTGCGTACCCTACGCCAATGGGCGACCAACATGTTGCCAGGTATCTGCTGGGGCCGTATCCGCGGTGCGTCGGCTCGTTTACAGAAGTGCCGTGCTAGTGGAGCCCGTCATTCGCCCCCGACGTTACCTCCGCGTCGGTGGCGGTGCTGTCAGTGGGGTGCCGTTGCGGCGATAAGGGCGCACAGTGCAGTGTTAAGAGCGCGATAGAGCAGCGGGGCGGGAAGCGCGCCGCACTCTACCCGCGCGCGGCCATACGGGCCGGCCAGCCTTTGCGCGATGATCGGCTGGCTGAGTGGCTGCCGGGCGGCACAGTGGACGCGGGAGAGCGCCCCTCTTAACAGCCAATCTCGGCCCGCTACGAGCTTCCGGCCGATGCGGGCGCCGCGCCGTTCCCGAGAGCTGCGACACGGCGCGCGGCGCAAAGTGGCACGGCAGTAGGGGCGTGGGTGGGGGAGGCCACCGTGGCAGGCAGGCGTCGCCGTCACGTACAGGGCGCAGCAAAGAGAATCATCCCATCTGGCACATCTGTATTTCTGAAACTAATAAACATACGCAATGAACTTTGTTTTTTGATGAGCTTTCATAGGTGTTCTATATGCCCCCTTGAGATGCACGGCACATGTCAACGCGGTACTGAGATTTGTCCCACACTGCAGCGAGCACGTCTTGAGTGACAGCTTCCACACCTGGTGTAGTGCGATCTATCAGTTCATTCACTGTTGTTGGTAACGGATGCACATAAACACAGCCTTTTATCGACCCCCACAAGAAATAGTCACCTACAGTCTCGTCCGGTGACCTTGGAGGCCAGTAATGTATGACTGAATCGTTCGGTCCTGTGAGACTGATCCATCGTTCAGTAATCCCTCCATTTAAAAATTCCCGCACTTCCGTATGCCAGTCTGTCGGTGCCCCATCATGTTGGTAAATGAAGAAGGACATTGGAGGCATGTTGAGATGTCGAGCTGCAAAAAAATGGTTCAAATGGCTCTGAGCACTTTGGGACTCAACATCTGAGGACATCAGTCGCCTAGAACTTAGAACTACTTAAACTTAACTAACCTAAGGACATCACACACATCCATGCCCGAGGCAGGATTCGAACCTGCGACCGTAGCTGACGCGCGGTTCCAGACTGAAGCGCCTAGAACCGCTCGGCCACACCGGCCGCCTGTCGAGCTGCAAGGCCAACACATTTCTGCAGACTCCTTGTAAAATTATGTCGGATGCATTCGACGTCTGTGTCAGACACTCGGGGACGACCTGGCGATTTGCCTTTGTACAAAAAACTTCTCTAAATTTTTGGTACCATAGTCTAATGCTCTGTGCTGTAGAAGGATCCTCACCATACCAAGTGCGAGATTCACGCTGAACACTTATTACTGACTCGCAATGCGCAAAACGTAGAACACAAAATGTTTTCTGTCGTCCAGACACCATTTTCACTAGAACTGAAGTGGGCCCACAGTGCTCCTACGTAATCGGAACCATGTAAAACTCGTGAGTTTGCTTTTTCCAACAATACGTTTTTCACACACTATCTCATTAACGTAATAGTTATGATTTTTTTTTTAAATCGGATGATCCTTTTTGATACATCCTGTCGTCTCTATATTTGCCACAGAGGCACGACCCCCACAGCACTCCAAACTAAATTGTATCAGCTGATGATGAATCGCCAGGCGATTCGAAACCAATCATGATTAAATAAAAATTGAACAAAAACCGGCGATTGGTTGCAGTAATTCCTGAAACCTTTAACAAGACAGTCGCAGTGTTCCAAATCCAGAATGGATAAAAGTTTTACATCCTGCATTGTCTGAAACAATGCCAAAGCAATATCTGTCTTTGAAAAATTTGATAAAAGTAAATCATATGCCAAAATATCCTGCGCAAGATGGAAAAATTGTCGTGAAAAACTGATTTCTGAGAACAGTCACGTTTTAGAAAGGGACTTTCAACTATTGTCAACGTTGTTATACTACAACACGTACTACACTGGCGGAAAAAAATCGCATTACCAAAAAGTAATTCATGTAGATAATGAAATTACTGGAATACATTTGTCTTGGCAATATATCTGATTAACATTTCAAGATCATAGGTTAATTTAAGCGCAGGTAAGCCATTGCAAATATGAAACGCTGGTACTAACTGATGTACCCACCGGAATTACGAATGCAAGCGTGCAGACGTGTACGCACTGTGTTGTGCAGGTACCGGATATCAGTTTGTGGGATCGATTTCCATGCCTCTTGAACTTGGTCGGTCAATACAGGGACGATTAACGCTGTTTTTGGATGGCGCTGGAGTTATCGTCCGATGATGCCCCGTATGTGCCCTATTGGAGCCAGGCCTGTTGATCGATCAGGCCAAGGCGACATGACGTCACTCTGTAGAGCACGAGGCCTACAGCCGGCCCCTGTGGCCGAGCGGTTCTAGGCGCTTCAATCCTGTACCACGCGCCTGCTATAGTAACAGGTTCGAATCCTGCCTCGGGCATGGATGTGTGTGATGTCCTTAGGTTAGGTTTAAGTAGTTCTAAGTTCTAGGGGACTGATGACCTTAGATGTTAAATCCCATAGTGCTTAGAGCCATTTGAGCCATTTGAATCAGTTCGACGCTATAGTCTGGAACCAAGCGACCGCTACGGTCGCAGGTTCGACTCCTGCCTCGGGCATGGATGTGTGTGATGTCCTTAGGTTAGTTAGGTTTAAGTAGTTTTAAGTTCTAGGGGACTGATGACCTTAGATGTTAAATCCCATAGTGCTTAGAGCCATTTGAGCCGTTTGAGCGAAGCCTAGGGGAACGAGAGGGCGAGGCGCGCACGTCACAAAGGTAGGCCTGAACTTGCTCGATTGCGCAGCTCGGTGTACCAAATTCGTTTCTAACCCGTTTACTCGCAGCTGGGCGTGTACGTTCCAACGAGAATTGAATCGTCTACGGGAATCTGCTATTATGAGGTCTTACTGATTAACAGTACTGCAACAAAATTTAATCCAAGATCCATACTCGATATAAATGGTATAAAAGCTTGTTTATAGCATTTAGTCTCTTCTCCTTAACAGTCTTTATTTCATACAAGAACTGTGGCTTATGCAAATGATAATTATTTTGACATGATTTTAATTTTATTGAACCGCAGTACAGCCGTAACAAATTATAAGTAGGCCTATCGACTTCCGATCATTGTAGGCCTAATAACCGTAAGACTCCATAATGGCTGATACCAGTAGAAGATGCAATTCTCGTTTGTACGTACACACCTAGTTACGAGTTAAGAGGCGTAAACACGAGTTTTGTCTGCTGAGTTGAGCGAGCGAACAAGCTCAGGCCTACCTTCCTGACGTACGCGACGCGACGTGTCTTTCTGGTAGGCCTCTGTAGAGCATCAGGATTACAACAACGGTACTTGGGCAAGCGTTAGCAAAAAAATGTTCAAATGCGTGTGAAATCTTATGGGACTTAACCGCTAAGGTCATCAGTCCCTAAGCTTACACACTACTTAACCTAAATTATCCTAAGGACAAACACAAACACCCATGCCCATAGTAGGACTCGAACTTCCACCGGGACCAGCCGCACAGTCCATGACTGCAGAACCTCAGACCACTCGGCTAATCCCGCGCGGCGAGCGTTATCCTGTTGGAAAACGGGAACGCGATCCGCGAATTGCAACAAGTCAAATTATCAGACTGACGTACAGATTGGCAGTTGCAGTGCGTGGTAAAGCCGCGAGAGTGTTTTTGCTGTCATAGAAACTCGCATCCAGACCGTAACTCCAGGTTTAGGTGCAGTGTGCCTAGCACCCAGACAGGTTGTTTTCAAGCCTTCAATTGGTCTTCTTCTAACCGACACACGGCCTTCACCGTCACCGAGGAAGAACTAGATTTCATCAGAAAACACAAAAGACCTCTCTACCCGGCCCTCGAATCAGCTCACGCTTGACACCACTCAAGTCACAAGTGGCGGTGGATGGAGTCAGTGAGACAGGCAGTCTAGGTCGGAGCTCTCCTCGAAATACCAGATTTGTAACAGTTCGTTGTGTCACCGTGGTGCCAACTGCTGCTGGAGATGCGGTATGACGGACCAGAGCCGTACGCCGAACGCATTGTTCTTCCCTCTTGGCTGTGCCGCGTGGCCACCCACAGCACAGCCGTCTTGCTACTTTACATTTCCGTGTCTACCGCTGCCAAGAATCATATACAGTGGCTACATTCTTTCCAAGTGTTTCTAGAGTATCGCAGGAGGAACATCCAGCTTCTCGTAGTCCTCGTTCAAAATCGGTGAGGTTGATAATGGCGTCTTTGTCGCCTTAAAGGCATTCTTAACTAACATTAACTTACCACGTCCAGTCTCAGAGGTAACTAGCGCCCATGACCGCAAACCTCATTTTCATCCTGATAGTGGCTGTACTAGCGCGACTCTCATACGACTGGCGGGAAATTTCAATAGACATAATCTTGCAGATGTAGAGACACGCCTAAAAACTTTCCTGTATATTACACAACTTCATCTTGGTGTTGCGATTTTATTCCGCCAGTGTACAAAAGAGACGAGAATTCAATAGGGGAATCCATCTTGCCTTTATTGATTTTGAAAAGGCATATGATAATATGAACAGAGAAATGCTATGGAATATAATGGCTAAACAAGGTTATCTATGTCGTTTCATTAATGCTATTAAGAGGCTTTACACAAACACCAAAATTTAGGGACATACAATCACAAAGCCGTTGAACGCAAACAGAGAGGTAAGACAAAGATGCTGCAAAATCTTGTACATGGCTGCACGTTCAGAGACCGTGAATAGTTACAATTGAAAGAAATTCAGCCTTCGGTCACTATTTTCAACAAATTAACCTGGTTTCGACACTGCTAGGAGTGTCTTCCTCAGAACTAAAATCAATGAATGGTCTATATTCTATAACATGGTCACAGAATTATGACTGAAAACGTATGATAGAGTATAAGTACGGAATCGTCGTGAAAGACTGGCAGTACTTATATGTCATTTACCAAATAATAAATATGCCGAAAGTCACAAAGATATTAAAGATAAAGAAAACTGTGATGGCGAGCCACTCGAGTCCGTTTCGCAACCTGCACCACGCAAGTAACGAGCATCCCTTAGTGGCTCGCCATCACAGTTTTCTTTATCTTTAATATCTTTGTGACTAATGTCCTTTCGGCATATTCATTATTTTATAAATGTACAGCCAGTCTTTCACGACGATTCCGTACTTATACTCTATCATACGTTTTCAGCCATAATTCTGTGACCATGTTATAGAATATAGACCATTCATTGATTTCAATTCTGAGGAAGACTCTCCTAGCAGTGTCGAAACCAGGTTAATTAGTTGAAAATAGTGACCGAAGGCTGAATTTCTTTCAGTTGTAACAAAGATGCTGTATTTTGCGTTACCGTTGATGAAGTGGCCAGTAAATGCAAAATGTTGAATAAAAATGACCGTATCACTAGACTTAATGCAATTTTGTATGCGGATGACCTAACTCTGTAGAGAACGAAGATGACCTACAAATTACAGCTGTTAGCCTGAGGCTGCAACCGTAAATTGTGTGTGTATAAAACGAAGTTTACGGCGTTTCGTGGCATACAACCATTGCTAAAAGATTAGAGTGAGCTAAGCATTTTGAATAACTAGGATTAGACATCACATATCAATGTACCCATGACTAGCACAAAAAATTAAAAAATTAACTTCGATATGTGGATCGATCACATAAAATGTACAGGTTAAGGCCAGGAAAGTTATCCAGAACCAAAGCAGTACTAATCTTAATTTGGAAATTAAGCGTGGGTGACAAGAAGACATCATGAGAGAAGATTTAGGCTCGAGGAATGATTTTTCCAAGGAGAGTGTTGTATCCTGCCTAGCTGTCAGAGATGGGGTGTCTAGGAAACCTGCTTCTCGGATCGCTAGACATCAAGTCAAGCAAATAGCATTAAAGAGTTTTATTACGAAATTAATCAAAGACAGTAATTCAGTTCGATAAATACATAGATGTGTCGCAAGCAAGGGTGGCATGCAACATAATCAATGTCGTTCAGTATAACGTCATACAGTGGATGCTTCTATCCAGGTCGCTGGTCTCGGCGCTGCTGTAGAACTCCGCGCGACCAGTCGGGATCAGCGCTTACGTTCTCTTCGCGTAGAGGCGACTGCTGCCGCGTTGTCGTCCTGGAGAGTGGTCGGTCAGCGTGCGATTGGCTGACGTCTCGTCACAGCACTCTCTGCTCCCGACTGCAGTATCGGCGCTTTAATTTACGGCGGAACAAGGAATGTAAGGATGTACAGGAGGAGACTGTAAAAGGAATCAGGAAAGAAGGAAAGCGTTCGGAATATACAGCCTGAGCTGAAAAATAGAGGAAAATATGAGGAAGTGGATGGAACATGTAAACCTTATGGATGGGGAAAGACTCCCGGTAAAGGTTCTCGTAACATGCAGTTCCCCTGCTACATCAAGTGAAGAGGAAGGAGGACAAATTTTTAGTCAGATACCGATAAAATTTCTAAGTGATGCAATGACGGCGAATCTGCTTTAAATGTTCAGTAATTCGCAGAACGATAATTCTAGTATTCTGTTGGTACCTACACTACCTATTAGTCTCAAATCGAATCTTTCAACTCGTGCAGATGTCTATACGTATTGATGCTCAGAGGTAGGAAATGGAGCGATCACTGGTAGGTTACTAAGAAAATACAATCAGTCTACAAGGGAGATTTATTACAAAACGCTCGTCCGACACATCGTAGAATATTGCTCCGTTGTGTCGGAGCCATACCATGTAGGACTACTAACGAAAGTTACTGAATGTTGACAAATATGGACGGCGCCAATGTTTACGTCTGTTTTGATTCTTGGGAGACTGTCACAGAGATGCTGAAGACCCTTTAAGATAGATCTAAACTGCCGCGCGAAAGTATAATTAGGATGTTTCAAGAATTAGCTTTAAATGATGAATCTAAGAATATACTACATCCCTTTGCGTATCGCACCCATACGGATCGCGAAGGCCGGTAAAGACTAATTACAGAGCGCCCACAGAGGCGTCTATACCTGTCACTCTGCCGGCGCTCCGTACGTATCAGGGATATCTCCATTTTAATACTGACATCTCCGCAATCATGGTACAACTTCGCGAGTATTACTGTATTGTATTGGTACGCGTTTTTTAGACTCAGCTTTAGCTACTCTTGCCAAGTTATTAGGTTTCATTTGTCAACCACTGCAGCTGTTCTTTATCGCTCGCATTCAATGTAGTAAATTGGATTAACTGTGATTCCTGCCTACTTTCTTAGCTAAGGACTACCCTATTCATTATTTTGGAGGGGAATGATTAATTGCGTCACATCAACATGGTCACTTTTCTCTAGACCAGGGGTGTCCAAACTTTTAGCTTACCTGGGCCACGTTGGAAGACGACGAGCAGTCTTTGGCCGCACATAATATACTTAACAATAAGTAATGAGAGAAAAAAAAACAGAGAGAGAGAAGGGGGTGGAATGAAATGGACTAATGGCATCATGTGCGGGTACTTTCTAAATCATAATATTCAGTTTAACGTAACTTTATATAAACGAATATTATGGATTTTAATAATCGTGTGATTGATGTTCACTTCTTGGGCAGCATTGATACTTTCTTTGAGCGGCATGCGACACGCGGACCGAGGTTTCGACATCCCTACTCTAGGCAAAGAACAGCAATACGGCAGTTGCGCACACGGAGGGTAGAAGTAAGTAGACGGGTCTTCCACGAGACGAAGGATCTGAGGGCTTGCGCCCAATGCCCCCACCCTTTAGGTACCTACAGCGCACTGCTGTTTCCTCCGTCGCAATCCTGTTGGATTTGCTTTTGATTTGTTAGTTTTCGGCAGAAATGCTCGGAGCACCATAGGACTTAACTTCTGAGGTCATCAGTCCCCTAGAACTTAGAACTACTTAAACATAACTAACCTAAGGACATCCCATACATCCATGCCCGAGGCAGGATTCGAACCTGCGACCGTAGCGCCTAGAACCGCTCGGCCATTCGAGCCGTCCCGACGGCAGAACGTGGAACTAGACGTTGCTTACGTATAGGCGGGAGCAAAGCCGTCCGACAATACTCGGCAGTACACGGCTGACGCACGCACCTCGGCATTGTACAGTCGTAGTTATTGTTATAGTCATAGTGCATTACTACATATGTTTAAGCGTCTGCTAGAATGCATAGTTATCGCGTAAATATACGTTATCTATCAATACGCCCAGATGGAAAAGTGTTGGTAAGTAACGTTCTACCGAGAAGAAAAACCGAAAGGTTTTCTTCGCTTAAAAAAACAGTAAATGTAGGGTATTTCTGGTTGATAGGAAGGACGTTGTAGCGTGGCCTCCACACTTCCTTAGAACAATGAGAGAAAACGAGAAAGGCGCGAAGAAACTTAAAACAATGAGCTGAGTCACAACTGTAGTTATTAGATCGTAAATTAAAGTTTTCTTTTAGTTTCGTACATTTATTTCTAGAAGAACGTATTGATAACAGTTGTATGACACATTCGCTTCACTTACTAGACTGTAACGCCAGCTTCATGTTATTTGTTTTTTCTTTTTTTCATTTCCCCGCTTTCCTGTAAAATATATTAAAAGAGAAAATACCGTTGCCTCCTACACGCACAGGTGCATTTTCCTCGGTGAAACATTTTTTTTTATTTTCCTATTGTTAATTTCGATTATATTTCTGTGAACTTGTGTTATCAGAATGATTGTTCTATTTGGTGCACTTATACCAGGAACCGTGTAACATTTTGAGTGAGCGCAGTTATATCCCTCGTGCGTCATCCGGAACAACCAATACAGAAAATGTCAACAGTTTGCAGCGGGATTAGCTAAAATGGCAATTGCAACGTGAACACGTTGTACACATAAATGAGCCAACAAATTCAATAATGCAGGTATCGTTGTGAACAAAATGATATAGATAAAGTTGTGAAAAAAAATTACAGGCGACATGTTTTCCTGAAATCAGGCAGCATGGACTGAAAAAACATACAACCATCGTCATGAGCTGATAATTCCCTGTGTCTTTTTATTTAACTAAGTTTTTATTTGATTTTCCAGCATCGCTTTGTATCTGTAGCACATGAAGAAGGCAGCTCCGTACTTCGTATAGTAGGCTATAGCAAGCGGCAACTGCCAACCTCATCGCGAATAATCTCTAATATATCTCAACTATTTTCTAGATAACGGAAAGAGATGTAACTTTCCCTCCACTATTAAAAACAATTTCGATACTTTAGCTACTTTTCGTATACAGCAGCCTATGACCTAAGACACACCAGACGTAAACTGGTTAGCGACTACATTTTTTACTCAAAACTTTTGAAAATCTACGCGGTTTTGTACTTTACTTCGAAGTATCACAATAACTATGGGCCATAACGGAAATAATTATTACCGAGATGCAATTTGTGGCTATAGAATAATATTTTCTTACCGAGGAGTTTCCTCAAAATCGAAAGAAAACGACTGCATAGTGGAGAACTAACGCGAATCCCAAAAGAATGATTTTTATTTTTTTATACAAAAATTAAAAGATTTACTGAGAAACTAACTACAGAGACGTAGGCCTATGTATTTTTGCTTCATCTGCATAAAACAAGTTTCCTAGGCAAATCGGAGTAACGTGAAAATTCACTCCTCGTGCATCGTGCTTGGAGCGAGCAGCGTCTCAGTTGTGGCTGCTGTCCATATGGGGGGGAGGGGGGGGGGGGAAGTTTGACTAACCTCTCGCAGCACGAAAGCCCCTCTATTTACTTCGATGCTCTGTGGTAGCGAATGAATATAGAGAGACTAGCTGCCAGAAGAAACCACTTTCGGCTGCCGTAACATAACTGAGAATCCCGCACGCTAGCACAGTTAGGTCTGAAACTTCCTGGCAGATTAAAACTGTGTGCCCGACCGAGACTCGAACTCGGACCTTTGCTTTTCGCGGGCAAGTGCTCTACCATCTGAGCTACCGAAGCACGACTCACGCCCGGCATTCACAGCTTTACTTCTGCCAGTATCTCGTCTCCTACCTTCCAAACTTTACAGAAGCTCTTCTGCGAACCTTGCAGAACTAGCACTCCTGAAAGAAAGGATACTGCGGAGACATGGCTTAGCCACAGCCTGGGGGATGTTTCCAGAATGAGATTTTCACTCTGCAGCAGAGTGTACGCTGATATGAAACTTCCTGGCAGATTGGAAGGTAGGAGATGAGGTACTGGCAGAAGTAAAGCTGTGAGTATCGGGCGTGTGTCGTGCTTCGGTAGCTCAGATGGTAGAGCACTTGCCCGCGAACGGCAAAGGTCCCGAGTTCGAGTCTTGGTCGGGCACACAGTTTTAATCTGCCAGGAAGTTTCATATCAGCGCACACTCCGCTGCAGAGTGAAAATCTCATTCTGGAAACAGTTAGGTCTGATATCAAAAGCAGAGCCATGTGCGCAGTGTCCCTTTCTCATTGAAATCCAGGATTTTACCCTCTCAGCAAGAGCTCTGCCTCGCCAGCTGTCATAGCCACCGAGCAACAAGACCATTAGCTGTTTCTCCGGCTAAACGGTTAATAATCTTGAATCTTCCTGGCAGACTAAAACTGTGAGTCGCACCGACATTCGACCTCGGGATCTTTTCCTTTCGCGGGAAAGTGCTCTACCATCTGAGCTACCCAACCAGGACTCGCATATGTGGTTGAGAATCCAAATTCCCACAGTGAAAAGCATAGATTTACAACGAAAAATTCAGTAGAAACTGGTAATGCATTTCATAAAATACTCCCGGATTGAAAGTGCACACATTTACTGTAGGATAACAAAGAATAGGCTTAGACTCTGCCATCGATCCTATGGCAGTGTGCTTGTACAAAACCACCGACCTTCAAGTTAAAAAAGTTAACGATCTAAAATGCAATCCTGCATCTCCCGTAATTCCGTCTAATGAACTTACTTTATAAACTGAGAACGAATCTGCTACACTCACCACCTGGGAAGCCAAAGTCATTTTTGTTCTGTCTTACATATCGAGCCTTGCTCACTTGTACACAACATATTATTACGGAAAATCTCAAGAACCAACACAAGAAATTATTCCCACGATAATTAACACGATTACTCATGACTACCAAAGGAAACAGAAGTAAAAGTGATTGAGATTCACACACTACATAATTCAAATACGTCCATCCTTGGGCTGCCCACATATCAGTCCGTACTCGCCACGCTCCAGCAATACAGTCCCTACAGCCCCCAGACTGCCGCTTCCGCTATCCCCATGTTGGGAATCCATCAAAGATGCAGACGTGTTACCTGCCAACCTAAATCTTTTGTGTGCTATTGTACCAGCTCTGATGACCAAGGTAGATCTCTCTCCCTGTCTACTTTTATTAAAGCTGGAGGAGCAGACGAAACTACATTAGAAGACAGCTACTGGCTGCTCTCACTAAAACTCACATTAAAGGATGTAAAGGTGAGTTCTCTCAAAATTCCCAACGAAGAGCCAATTATTTAGCCTCACCTGCGTGCTTTGGTAGCTTAGTTCTTGAATGTCTTTGTGTTAATGTAATTCGTGAGATACAGTTCTTGCATTTTAGTTAATGTCTACTGTAGAGTTCCATGGCGCATGCCGATAGTCATTTGTTTGTTTGTGTGGTATAGTTTTCCACTGTCCTTTGTATGAATAGGGACTGCGATTGTGTTTGAATGCAAGCTGAGTTGATGACATATCACTCTCAGGTAGAGGCTGTGCTGGCTTCTGTTACACAGTTTGAGGCTGCAGTGGGTGGGCATTATTCTTGTGGACTAGCTGCGGGCATCTAACGAACGTCCAGTATGACCCACGCATCCTCCAATCGGTCTTCACAGGTGGCCAGCACAGTTACTGTCTGCACTGGTTATTGTCCCTCATTCGCAGTCAAGTAGGAGGTCAACTCAGGACGTGCCAGGCTGCAAAAGGCTTCCAGGGAGGGGCTGAACTTTAGGGCTCCCCAATTAGTGTGACAAACAGGTTACATCTGCTGTCTGTGACTGACAATGTCCATCAGCCAGACGCAGTCACTTTTCCTGCTTCAGAGGAAACCTCTCAGCCTGCGGTTTCCAGGTAGTCACTGAGGGTGGGATTATTGGTAGTTAGGGATCCAATGTTAGGCGTGTTATGGCGTCTCGTAGGGGCATGACTGCCAAGGAGGGGAAGGAAGCTAGTGCGCACTCTGTAGTTCGCATCATATCTAGTCACACAAGTCGCCTAATTCCTGTAAGTTCCGGGAAGGAGGCCAATGAGCCCTAACGCCACGTTCAGTCACATCCCAGATGTGTTCGATCGGATTCAGATCTGACGAGATACGCAGCCAGCATATCAGTTAGAAGATGCCACTGTGTTCCTTGAATCCCGCCAGCACACTCCTGGAGTTGTGACATGGCACATTATTCTGTCGAACTCTGCTACTGCTGTTAGCAAACGTAATCGTCATGAAGATATGTACACTCCTGGAAATTGAAATAAGAACACCGTGAATTCATTGTCCCAGGAAGGGGAACTTTATTGACACATTCCTGGGGTCAGATACATCACATGATCACACTGACAGAACCACAGGCACATAGACACAGGCAACAGAGCATGCACAATGTCGGCACTAGTACAGTGTATATCCACCTTTCACAGCAATGCAGGCTGCTATTCTCCCATGGAGACGATCGTAGAGATGCTGGATGTAGTCCTGTGGAACGGCTTGCCATGCCATTTCCACCTGGCGCCTCAGTTAGACCAGCGTTCGTGCTGGACGTGCAGACCGCGTGAGACGACGCTTCATCCAGTCTCAAACATGCTCAATGGGGGACAGATCCGGAGACCCTGCTGGCCAGGGTAGTTGACTTACACCTTCTAGAGCACGTTGGGTGGCACGGGATACATGCGGACGTGCATTGTCCTGTTGGATCAGCAAGTTCCCTTGCCGGTCTAGGAATGGTAGAACGATGGGTTCGATGACGGTTTGGATTTACCGTGCACTATTCAGTGTCCCCTCGACGATCACCAGTGGTGTATGGCCAGTGTAGGAGATCGCTCCCCACACCATGATGCCGCGTGTTGGCCCTGTGTGCCTCGGTCGTATGCAGTCCTGATTGTGGCGCTCACCTGCACGGCGCCAAACACGCATACGACCATCATTGGCACCAAGGCAGAAGCGACTCTCATCGCTGAAGACGACACGTCTCCATTCGTCCCTCCATTCACGCCTATCGCGACACCACTGGAGGCGGGCTGCACGATGTTGGGCGTGAGCGGAAGACGGCCTAACGGTGTGCGGGACCGTAGCCCAGCTTCATGGAGACGGTCCTCGCCGATACCCCAGGAGCAACAGTGTCCCTAATTTGCTGGGAAGTGGCGGTGCGGTCCCCTACGGCACTGCGTAGGATCCTACGGTCTTGGCGTGCATCCGTGCGTCGCTGCGGTCCGGTCCCAGGTCGACGGGCACGTGCACCTTCCGCCGACCACTGGTGACAACATCGATGTACTGTGGAGACCTCACGCCCCACGTGTTGAGCAATTCGGCGGTACGTCCACCCGGCCTCCCGCATGCCCACTATACGCCCTCGCTCAAAATCCGTCAACTGCACATACGGTTCACGTCCACGCTGTCGCGGCCTGCTACCAGTGTTAAAGACTGCGATGGAGCTCCGTATGCCACGGCAAACTGGCTGACACTGACGGCGGCGGTGCCCAAATGTTGCGCAGCTAGCGCCATTCGACGGCCAGCACCGCGGTTCCTGGTGTGTCCGCTGTGCCGTGCTTGTGATCATTGCTTGTACAGCCCTCTCGCAGTGTCCGGAGCAAGTATGGTGGGTCTGACACACCGGTGTCAATGTGCTCTTTTTTCCATTTCCAGGAGTGTATATGGTCTGCAATCAGTGTACGGTACTCCTCGGCCATCTCAGTGCCTCGTAAGAGCTCCACTGGACCTATGGATGCTTACGCATAAAAAATCCTCAGGACACAATGGAACCGCAACCAGCATGTGTCCATCCCACAGCGTCGGTGTCAAGGAGCTGGTCGGCTGGAAGACGATGGATTCGCGCCCCCTACCCCCGCCCCCCGCCCATCAGCTTGTTGAGAAAGGTATCAGGGATTCATCAGGCCATGCAACGCTCTGCCACTTCGTCGATGTCCTGTGCTGATGAGCACGTGCCCATTTCGGTCGTAGTTGCCGATCTCGTGTTGTTAACATTGACACATGCATGAGTAATCAGCTGTGGAGGTGCACTGAGAGTTCACACAAACGTGTACTCTGTCAAATGTTAGTTCCACCACAGTTCGTCACCTGACCTGGTTTACCAGTCTGCCCCACTACAACGTCCGACTTCTGTAACGAGGGGTGGCTGCCCAACCCCACGACGCTCTGGACATGGTTTCGCCTTGGTTTCGCCATATCTTGAAGACACTCACCACAGCACTCTTCGAACACCCGAGAAGTCGGGCAGTTTCCGAAGTGATCGTGGCGAGCCACCGAGCCATCACAATTTGCCGTCGGGCAAAGACAGATAGCGCGGCCTCTCCGTGCTACACACGGGCGAAATTTGTGGTGCCACGTAACCAAAAGAAGGGATCGGTTGGTAGGACACATTCAGTGACATCAAGGGATAACCAGTTTAGTATTTCAGACTTCTTCTTTGACACGCCAGTGTAGAAGTGAGCATAGAAACAGCTAAGTGAAAAATCCGTGCAGTACGTACGTTTATTCACATATAAAAGCCGATTTCGGAATTTTGCTTTGTGTGAGACCATGGATACAAGAGTACTATACTGATACGAAGTTCTAGATTAAGATATTTCACTGATTGTATCAATGCGCGTTTCTTTCGTGATATATCGTGAAATATAGTGCATTCACGTGTGCAGCGTTAAACTCGCACTTTTATCTTCAGTTGTAGGCTTAAATTTAATTGTGATCTTTAAAAGTTTTGAGAACATTAGGCCTATCGTCGTTCGAAAGAATCGTCCTTTCTTTCACTGTAAAATTATGCGAGAAATAGGTTATTTTTGAGAATTTTTGAACGCTTAGAAAACTATATTTGCGTAGATTGCCCCAGTACGAGCGTTTTAGATGCGTAACGGACTTCGTAGCAAATCAGCGTTTGTGGTTCACAATTACTCTCAAAGAATACATTACTCTTGAATTTTGTTGTATATAAACGCTAATGAGAATTTTCGGAGACAACCATTGTCCTTTGCAGAATCTACGAGTAGTTCGGCGTTTTGTGATTTACTTATTGTAGCACATATTGTAACTAACGTATTGTGTTACATCCAGTATCCCTTAAATTCGATTGGTCCCATATATTATGTAAATTTATTGCAAAACAACTGTTTTCAAACTTGCTAATAACGTGATTAACCTCAAAACGTTTTAGGAAACTAGTAATTTTTGCCACAGTCTTTTGTATTGGCTTGATAGAAAAATCGTTTTGCATATTTGCTTCAATTCCTACAATGAATTATGAGCTCAGCAGATTAAAAGATAATCGGCAGGTTCAATTTCAAGTAATTTGTTCACTCGTAATACATTGCAACCCCACTGTGAATCCTGTTCTCGAACACGGGATAAGCCGGTCGCTTGTGGTCGAGCGGTTCTAGGCGCTTCAGTCTGGAACCGCGCGACTGCTACGGTCGCAGGTTCGAATCCTGCTTCGGGCATGGATGTGTGTGATGTCCTTAGGTTAGTTAGGTTTAAGTATTTCTAAGTTGTAGTGGACTGATGACCTTAGACGTTAAGTCCCATAATGCTCAGAGCCATTTGAACCGTTTTTTTGAACACGGGGTAAGTTTTTGATGTTCGTAAGCAGCTGGAAATCGACCTGACTACTGTCAAGCTGTTGGCAGCTGCTAAGAGTCGGTGTGTTGGAGGAACTCCCGAGAGCTGTGTACCTGTGATACTGAGACCAGGGATACCACAAGCACTGCCCTCTGCTGTGGATCTGGTCTCCTCTGCAAAAGGCACAGCATCTGCCGTTACTCGTCCAACTGACTGCGAGTGGCCTGTCAGCGGTGGATCTGAGCGTCCCGTACAGGCTGGGTGGGGACCAGAGCGAACTCAGGGCGTTGTACTCGTCCCCCCACACAAAAAGGTTGGGATGCTGTCCTTCACTGAAATAGAAACTCAGCCATTGTGGCTCACCTCACCTGTTTTTGGGAATCCTCTTTGGTACGATGTCAAGACGAGCCAAACGCAAAACACTGGCGATCTGTTAATCGTAAGAAGTTGAAAAGTATGGCGAACGATGGTACCTGTTAGAGAAATGGCAGCAACGGACAGGAAAGGACACCAGGTACACTCAGTGCGTATGCCTGTGGGCCGCATTCAACATGTTGAAGAGACAATTTCAGCAGCCATTGTGGTAACAGTGTGCAACCAATTGCAGATTGGGGAGCACATTGGACCAAACGATGCCTGTCGCCTGGGCTCCGAGTTCATATTTGGGTCATTCCAGCGACTGGTAGACAGAGTTGAGAAGACCAACCTTGTGCATGGAGATTCAACGAAGCTCACAGTTTGCAGCGTTGTCCCTAGAACTCATCGTTGATCTGTGGCCCTGAATCGAGTGGAAGGCCTCAGCAAGAGATTTCAAAGGTTCTGTGAAAAGCGAGGCTGCGGCTTCCTGGGCTTACGCCATTGGTTGGAGAACTGTAGGGCGCCCCTTAATGGGTCAGGTGTGCACTACACATCAGGTTCTGCTAATCAGGTAGCGGACTGAGTGAGGGGCGCACACAAAAGGTTTTACAGATAAGGCGAATCTCCATGGAATCCAGATAACTATAGCTGTAGGAAACCCTAAAATATCAGTATATTACTGAAAGAGATAGTGGAGAATATTAAAATTCTAATGCTTAACTGCCGAAGCATTCGCAAGAAAGTGCCTGAGTTTAAAGGGCTTCTGAAAAGCAGTGAAGCTCACATAACACCAGGTGCACAGAGCTGGTTGAAATCTGAAATTGATAGCAGTGAGATTTTCGGGGAATATGTAAGTGTATATCGAAAAGATAGGCAAATGAGAAACGGAGATGATGTATTTGTCACAGTAGACAAGGAACTCAAATCCACCAAGGTAGAAATTGAAGCTGCATGTGTAGTTGTCTGGGCACGTCTCAGTATCACGGATGGACATAAAGTAACTGGATCCTTCTATCAGCCAGGGAACGCCTCTCCTGATGTAACCTTAAACTTAAGTGAAATCCTTAGCTTACTTGCATGTAAATACCAGAATCATAGTGTAATCATCGTTGGAGACTTTAAACGTCCAACAATTAATCGGGAAAATTGCAATTTTATTAGTGGTGTCGGTGATAAGACACCCTGCAAAACATCACTAAACACCTTCTCTGAAAGCTACCTAGAACAGATAGTTATCAACCCCTCTTATGATGGAAATCTATTGACTGTAGTGGCAAAAAATAGACTTGACCTTTTGGAGGACGTCCATATCGAAACCGGTTTAGTGACGATGGCACGGTTGTGGCTGCAGTGATTATATCTAAAGTACAAAGGGCAACTAAACCAAGCATAAAGATACATATGTACAGTACACTAGACAAAAAGTCACTAGGAACTTGAAACTTTCAGCTCAGGGAGGAGCATGGGGAGGAACTATGACTGAAGTTAAAAAGAATAGTTTACCATGTCAAGGTTAACAGAATAGTTGACCATGCAATGAACAGATATGTACGCAGTAGAACATTTCATAATGGGAGGGAACTTCCATGGAATACAGTCACCGTAAAGAAACTTCTAAAGAAACCGATATTGCTGTATAATAGATGTAAAACAGAGCGTAAGGCTGTAGACAGAGACATGATGAATGAAACACGTTTGGCTGTCAAGGGAGCGATGCTTGAAGCCTTCAATAACCACCGTAACAGAATACAGTCGAAAGATATTTCACGAAACCCAAAGAAATTATGGTCATATGTAAAGGCTGTTAGTGGCATCAAGGTTAGTGTTCAGCACCTAGCGAATGAGACAGGGACTGAAATTGAGGAAAGCGAAGGAAAAGTTGAAATGCTGAACTCCGTTTTCAAGTTTTCCTGTACAAAGGAAATCCCAGGAGAATTGCCCCAATTTAATCCCCGTACCACTGAAAAGATGAAAGAAATCAATATTAGCGTCAGTAATGGTTAGAAACAGCTGAAATCATTAAAACTGAACAAAGCTTCAGGTCCCGATGGAATCCTTTTGGATTCTGTACTGAATTTGTACCTGAGATAGCCCCTCCTCTATAATCTATCGTGGATCTCTCGATCAAAAAACCGTGCCCAGTTCTCGGAAAAAAGCGCAGGTCCCACCCGTCGACATGGAGGGTAGTAGAAATGATCCACAATACTACCGTCCAATATCCTTGTCATCAATCTGTTACGTAGACTCTTGGAACAGATTCTGAGCTCAAACACAATGAGGTCTCTCGAACAGAATGATATGCTCAGTGCCAACCGGCATGGATTCCGGAAACATCAATCACGTCAAAGCCAACTTGTACTTTTCTCACGCGACATGCTGAAAGCTTTAGATCAAGGTAATCAGGTAGACGCAATAATTTTTGACTTCCGGTAAGTATGTGACTCAGTGCCACACCTGCGCTTATTGTCAGAAGTACCAACTCGTGGCGTCTCAAGTGAAACTTGTGAATGGATTGACGACTTTTTGGTAGTGAGCGCGCAGCCTGTTATCTCGGATGGAGAGCCGTTGTCAGATGTAGAAGTACCTTCGGGTGTGCCCCAGGGAAGTGTGTTGGGACCCTTGTTGTTCATGATGTATATTAATGGTTTTCAGACAATATTAATAATAACCTCATAATTTTTACCGGTGATGCAGTTATCTACAGTGAAGTACTATCTGCTGCATAAATATTCCGTCAGATCTTGATAAGATTTAGAAGTAGTGCAAATACTGGAAACCTGTTTTAAATGCTCAGAAATGTAAAATTGTGCACTTCGCAAAATGAAAAGATGTAGTACGCTACGACTATAATATCAATTAGTCACTGTTGGAATCGGCGAAGGCATACAAATACCTGGGTGTCACATTTTGTAGGAATATGAAATGGAAGTGATCGTAAGCTGAGTCGTGGATAAGGCGGGTGGTAGACTTCGATTTATTTGTTGAATACTGGGGAAGCACAATCACTCTACAAAGGAGATTGCTTGCAAATCTTTCGTGGGACCTGTTCTGGAATATTGCTCAAGTGCGTAGTACCCGTACCACATATGACTAACAGGGGATATTGAGGAGGGGAGCTCGAATGGTTGCAGGTTTGTTTCATCCATGGGAGAGTGTCACAGAGATACTGGAGGAAGTGGACAGGAAGACACTTTTAGATAGGCGTAAACTATGCCGAGAAAGTCTGTTAAGAACGTTCCAAGAACCGGCTTTAAATGATGACTCTAGAAATATACTACAACCTCCCTACGTCTCGCTCACACAGGGATCGTGAAGATGAGATTAGAATAATTACTGTGGGTACAGAGGCATTCACACAATCATCTTCCCACACTCCGTACGTGAAGAGAACGCGAAGAAAGAAATGTTGATCGTCGGTAAAGCAGGTGCCAGACTGAGATTCATTGGAAGAATGCTAAGGAAATGCAATCCGAAAACAAAGGAAGTAGGTTACAGTACGCTTGTTCGCCCACTGCTTGAATACTGCTCAGCAGTGTGGGATCCGTACCAGATAGGGTTGATAGAAGAGATAGAGAAGATCCAACGGAGAGCAGCGCGCTTCGTTACAGGATCATTTAGTAATCGCGAAAGCGTTACGGAGATGATAGATAAACTCCAGTGGAAGACTCTGCAGGAGAGACGCTCAGTAGCTCGGTACGGGCTTTTATTGAAGTTTCGAGAACATACCTTCACCGAAGAGTCAAGCAGTATATTGCTCCCTCCTACGTATATCTCGCGAAGAGACCATGAGGATAAAATCAGAGAGATTAGAGCCCACACAGAGGCATACCGACAATCCTTCTTTCCACGAACAATACGAGACTGGAATAGAAGGGAGAACCGATAGAGGTACCCTCCGCCACACACCGTCAGGTGGCTTGCGGAGTATGGATGTAGATGTAGATGTAGAAGGATAGAGTATCACGGAGAGCTGCATCAAACCTGTCTTCGGACTGAAGACAGCAACAACAAGAAGTTTATTATATTTTTACTAGTTGATAATATAATCAGTTTTATTTTTCATAGTCACTTGGAAATTGAAGGAAAAAAAGAAAGGAAATTATGTGGTGAATTATAGCCCAACGGTTTTGTAACATACATGAAATGATTTTTGGTGTGTGTGTGTGTGTGTGTGTGTGTGTGTGTGTGTGTGCGTGTGTGTGTCTGTGTGTACTACTATAATCATTTACAGGTATAACTGTAATATGCGAATGAGAGGAAATGTGAGCTTTGCGTTGGGCTCTGTTGATGAAGTGCGCAATAATATGCACTTTAACGCCAGCGACCGCAATTTATCAGTTGATGTTTGGCATCTGTTTGCGGTATAGAATCATTTTTAAATAATGTTTTGATACAATCTCATGTTAATTCTGAACATTTATTTGTTTTCACTATTGATGGGAATACGTTGATGTGCTCGCAAAATTAATATTGGCCGGTTTGACTTTACAAAAAGAAAGTAATTTTATAGCCAAATTTATCTACATGGCTGGGTGGTAAATTACGTAAGTTTCAGTGGCGACAAATACTTAGTACAGAAAAGGGAATATAAAGGGAATGTTGTTAATTACGAACCCATCAACGTCTGCATACATTACTTTGGATCTGCTAAAAAATATACATTTTTAAATTTTAAATAGAGAGCAGCTAATACATAATTTGAGCGTATGAGAACCTACTTACCATAACACTCTTGTCACAAAAGTCTCAGCGTTTGTGTCTCAAGCGATTTCATGGCTGGATTCCATTCTTCCAGAACGACAATGGTTGACGGTGCTGGCACTCGGAGATCTTGTATTCGAAGGTAATGACTCCGTACGTTTTGAACAGTTTTACAGTTGCTTTCCTCTGGGTTTTATCGTCGAAGCTTAAAAATAGTAGCGTTATAATCATCAGACGTGTTACTCGTAAATACGCACCAAGTAATGAACTATGAAGTGTAATTACAAGTACACGGTCCTGTTCCATACCATTCACTAAATCGAATTTGCCTGTATATTTACGGAAGACAGATGAGAATTCATCGTCACACACAAAACTTAAACCTCGCGTTTGAGAGAAAACTTTCTCACCGTTCTCGTACTCTTGATATCAATGCCAGTCAGACAGTTTCGACTGCAAGCATACGTCTTTGAGCGCTCTCTCTCTCTCTCTCTCTCTCTCTCTCTCTGTCTCTCTCTCTCACACACACAGACACACAGCATAGAGTACTTCCCAATGTACCAGTTATCAGGACTTCCTCCAGTACCATTCATGCATGGAGGGTGGTAACAGTGATTCCTGAAACGCTGTAATAAGCCTAAAACTGCTCTTAACGATCCATACAGTAACAACACACAGGGGATTCTAGTATACTCCTACATTCAGTACGTAAAAGATGCTTCTTGAAATTTTTATAGTCCTCTTCACGGGATCTTCAGGTGTCTCCCCGTTCAATTGCTTTCAGTATTTCCATTACGCGAATCCATGGGTCAAACAAACGTGCGACCATTGCTACTGCCCTTGTTTGTATCCGTGCTGTATCCCTTGTTAGTCATGTACGGTATGTTGAGCACCATTCGTGATCGAACAAGAATTTTGTAAGCCTTCTTTGTAAACCAACTCCGTTTTTCCAATTTCATAGCTATGAACAGGTCTGTCACCTGCTTTACCGACGTTTGAATCTGTGTGATTGTTCCATTTCAGATTCCAGAAAGTGTTACACCTGGGTACTTGTGTGACTTGAACGATGTTTGTTGTGACTATTTATGTTTTAGTCTTATGAATATTTTAAGCATGTTGCTTATCTTTGCAACACTTTGAAAAGTTATGAAGATACGGCCGAATATTTTTCAGATAAGACTTCATTATACATAACCGCATTATTTACGAAAGGTCTGACGTGCCTGTTGATAGTGTCTCCAAGATAATTAACATACAGCATGAACATAAGGAGTCTCAATCCACACTCACGCGCCACACCTGAAGTTAGTCCCAGGTTTTCGAGTAACTGTGTTGGTGGATTCCCCACTGGTTATTAAGTGATCACTTACTGACTTCCTCCTCTCCCTATTAACACAGTCCACAAGGCATTTTCGACAATTTAGCAATTCCGTGGCACACAAATAGCCTCCAGCATCCACTCGATACGGTCAAGTACTCGCGCGTCTCTACTTTATTGATGGTTGATTCTCCACATACACACAAGCTCTCGTAATAAATATTAGCTATCCATACATGAGAATTCCATGGTCCTAAAGACACATATGCAGTTTATAACAACAAATGCACAACCAACAAAATATTGTATAATAAAATATAAGAAACGACTACATAGGTTCTCCATAGCCAAATCGTAACGAGCAGGGGTTCGTCACAATCTACTCTAATAAAACAGTTGCTAAAGTAACTGCCATGTTGATACTAGAGTGTCACTTTCCTGCTTCTACTCCTACTATTTGGCTGGCAGTACCGGAGCAACAAATTTCGAGACCGATCCACTCCCGAATCATAACGACCTCGCTTCACAACCTGCCTATTGATTTTACTATAATTTGTTTATTTCTCTTTACAGCTCATGCCCTATAGAATTTATCTCTCGCTTGTCTACCGTAATCTGCAGGTATTTATATACTGAAAAGAGAAATTGAGGTATGCAGTTATTCTAACTATGATGTAAAAGTAAGAATGTTGACATGATAGCAAACTGTGAGGTTCAAAGTAAGTTCTTCTGTGTTCGTTCTGATCATTGAGTGACACCTCTACTGTCCAATAACATTACGCTCTTACTCAGTATGTCCAAGATTAAACATCCCTCGTCAGTAATACGTTGGTTTAGTTATAGAGTTAATTACAGATTGACAAATATTGTACACCCGCCTGTCACGAAAGTCAGAGACATAGCTTTTTCTGCAAAATATTTGCAATACTTTCCGGACTACTTTTATGCTATAACACTGGACTTTGGCATTTTCTCATGGAAAATTTCGCTAATGAAAGAAGATGCAAGCTTTAACTACACAAACAATTTCATTGACAGAATAAGCCATAGAGTCTGCTTTACACGAATAACCCAGAACGTGTACATAGAACCCACATCACTTTCATGTAACGAGCTGTAAAACCTACAAGGGGTGGCCAAAGTATGGAAAAACCACAATCAAAACGCATTGATATAAGTCGTAGAAGCAACCCTTGACCTTCCAAAATATCTTCGTCTCGGAATGTATAAATAAAGATCCTGTATGGTTTTCAAGGGAATCTCATACCATTCTTCTTGCAGAATAGTGGTACGTTTAGGTAGCAGGGATGGGGTGGGGGGGGGGCAGAGATCACACAGCCTTCTCTCCAAAGCAGACCACAAACGTTCAAAGATATTGACTGTGGTGGCCTGGAGAGTTGCGATAAAAACAAACTAAACCAGTCGTCGACTGTGTGAGCCGTGTGAGGAATGGCCTTGTCGTCTTGGAACGCAGCATCACCACTGGGGAACAAACGTCGCAACACGGGATCGACTGACCAACCGAAATGATCACAGAAAACTTGGCGGTAATGCGATCTTGCAGAGTAACCGTTGCGCCCGTGGTATACCACGATGTAGCTGCCCAAATCATCATCGAAACCCTGCCATGTTGAAGTCTTGCGACGTAGACTCTGGAAGAATTTGTAAACAATATGAAGGAAGACACATCTGACTAAATGGCTTTCGTGCATTGCTACATAGAGCCGGTTTTATGGTTTCGACACCACACTTTCCTGTTATGGGCATTTGCATCAGTGATGAGTGGTTTTGGAATTCCAGCTTTTCGTACAATTTCCTGCTCATGGAGCTCCCGTGGTTTTGGAGCTGACAGAGTTCGCCAATGCGAGATTCACTTCTGCAGGGACCTTTGCAGCGACTTCCTCTAAACTTTCGTCACAATCCTCTTCAATGGCCGTCCTTCACTATCACTCAGCATTGTTTCGTTCTCGTTGTGACTTAGTGGATGATGTTTCCTGCTCTCCCTGTATGCTGCAAAAATTTTCGATACGGTGCCTTATAAAACACCAAAGACTTCGCAACCAGCACCAATCAGGACACGGCACACGTGGTCACATACGACAGCACAACCAGCATACTTGGCTAACATGTATTTCTCGCCGGCCGCGGTGGCCGAGCGTTTCTAGGCGCTTCAGTCCGGAAACGCGCGACTGATACGGTCGCAGGTTCGAATCCTGCCTCGGGCAAGAATGTGTGTGAAGTCCTTAGGTTAGTTAGGTTTAAGTAGTTCTAAGTTCCAGGCGACTGATGACCTCAGATGTTAAGTCCCATAGTGCTCAGAGCCATTTGAACCATTTTTGTATTTCTCGCCATGTTTCCATATTTCATCCGACCCCTGTACCAAAGTATTTCACTTGATCAAAAGAACCGGTGAGTCGTAAAACAACGTGTTCCTCAGGTAGCGATTCCACTGTTGTCTTAGCATAGTGTGTTAGTAGGTTTATGTCATCACACAGGGTCTAAATTTGCGTCTCCTCTAAATAGAGTTTTAACTCTGCTGCTTCCTTTTATCTCGTATGCTGTGGTGTATTGGGGCAACTGAGTGCGCACACGAGGAATGTTCTTGTCCCTGAAAAGTGTGATGATACAGAACTGTGGCGTCAGCTCGCGAATTTCGTGTAGGCTGTTTCGCTGTTTCGGTGTCTTGGAATTCTGACCCTGACGTCCCTGTACATACATCCCAACGCAGGATTTGTTACTGACGATTCTGATGCATTCAGAAGAAAGTTCGGCACTTATTCAGTGAACACTGGACGGTTCAACGATACAGACGTGGCTAACACTTCGTTGAGCATTGTACTGAAAGGTTTAAACTATCCAGCAGGTTTTCTTTTAAACAGCTTTCTAGCAGAACTGACTAAAATTAGGGATAAATCCCAAATATTCAGATCCGAGTTGAAGGGTTTTCTTGTGGCATACCCCATCAATTCTGTAGAAGATTACCTCGCGGTACCTGACAACGTTTTTCTGTAACGTGTTATTTATTGCGATAGTCGCTGTTTTTTCGAGATTTATTTATGAGCTACTTCCTTGTTTATAAATTTTCTAATCACCGTTATGTACTAAATACCGACCCGTTCTGTCACGAAGTTACTTATGTTTGTACGGTCTCACGAAACCTGATAAATGAATAAATAAATAGATGAAATAGATATGCCTTAAAATATTGTTTAAAGACTACTTTCTGCCTCTTGTATTTGGTACTCCGCGCCTATTTTTATACCTTTTTGAACTGAGTTCCGAGTGCCAAAATAATTTATTGCGTCTCTTCAAGTCCAAATCTGTCACAAAATCTGTCAGTTTCCCATACAGATCGCTTTTTCATACAGTTTTAACTGTAGGTAAGTTCGGATCGCCCGTCATCCTCAGGTTCAGCCCTTCGTCATCCACTGCTGTTTCTACACAGTACTGCTAGTGTCCTACTTGACATAGACAAAATGTTTAAATATATGGGCGTAAGTTCCAGAGCGATATGAGACGGAACGAGCACGTGAAAACTGTGATAGGTAAGGCAAATCGTCGACTTCTGTTCATCGAGAGAATTTTTCGAAAGAGTGGTTCATTCGTGAAAGTGGTCACATATAGGACTCTGGTGCGACCTATTCTCGAGAACTGCTCGAGTGTTTGGGACCCGTATGAGGTCGGATTGAAGGAAGATGTAGGAGCAATTGAGAGTCGGGCTGCTAGATTTGTTTCCGGTAAGTTCGAGCAACACGTAAGTGTTACGGTGATGATTCGGGAACTCAAACGGGAATCCCTGGAGGGAAGGCGATGTTATTTTCGAGGTACACTATTAGCTGAGAACCGGCATTTGAAGCTGACTGGCGAACGATTCTACGGCCGCCAACATACATTGCGCGAACGGAGGCATGTAGACAGTTGTTTTCTCCTCGCTCTGTTTGCGAGTGCAACATGAGGGGAAATGACAAGTAGTGGTACAGGGTACCCTCCACCTCCACCACGCATCGTACGGCGGCCTGCGGAGTATCTGTGTCGATGGAGATGTAGATGTAGGGTTCCTTTCATACTTTTCCGCGCATAACAGGGATCGCCACACACAGGTTATGCCAGCAGATGCCACGTAATAAAATCCAGAATAATGTGCAAACATTTGTCAGGTGTTTCAAAGACGTTACATCCCAGTAGATAGTATGGTTTCGTCAAGCCATTAGTTCTCGCTACCGCCACGCCGTACGGCCTCGTTCATCATCCCTGAGACAATTGCATATCCCTCACTGTCTCTCCTCGTCATCTCTCCGCCGCTGTTCCAGAATCTCATTTCATGCTCAGCAGGGTTGTGAGACGGGGAAGCAGTGTAAAACTCCAGTATCAGATGCCCCTTGTCACGGCGCAGCTGTAATCAGTGTGGTGTCTCAGACGTCAAGTAATAATGGACTCGATGTGAATGTTCGCCTCCCGAGACCCATCTGCTGCGTTGCAATGGAAGGAGCGTGGAGTTTGCTGCTCCAAGTAAACACATGACAGATTAAAAGATCTGACACATTTATTCTGTGCAAAGTATTTTAATAGTATCTGTCATAGATGAAGTGTTTCGAGTATATGATTCTGCTTCTTCTTAGCGTCAAACCCTTCTAGTATTCAACATTTGGTAAAACGATTTCTTTAACAGTTTTTTTTTTCGAATGCCCTCCGTGTAGCCGCAGTTGTCAGTTTCCGAAGGCAGGGAAGTCGTACGCGCGATCTGTCACTGGACTGTACGAACTTTGTACTGCTTGCGATCGTGTTTTAACTGTCCATGTATTGCACTTTCTGATGTGGGTATTGGCAACCAGTGCACAATTTTTCTAAAAAAGCGCGCGAAACCGTCTAGAAATCGCTCACAGACCGACCAATGCATCAGTTGTGTTCGGGAGTCGTTAATCCGCCACGAGGATTGGGTCCGGTTGTGACTTGCAGTCTTGCAAAAAAGGTGCATGCGCTATACGCCACAAGAGCGGATTATGGGGTCTGTGATTCATGAAGAATATTTCGTTCGCTGTCGCCCGCTCTCGGTATCCTGGCTCCGCCAGAGTTGCAACGGTGTCCGAGGTCCACTTCGATTTTCTCTGCCTCCTTGATTCCTCCACCTTCCACCTCTCAACCAAAAAATTAAAAAAAGAAGAAAAAACTTTCTTCTTCCTACTTGGCTTTCGCTCTGGATCATTTTCATGAAAGCCTTCCATGCTTGACAAATATTTAACCGTTTACTTTCACATCACATCTCTGATTCATTTTCTCTTTTCGATGAAATTACCTCCCTATCATCTTTTTTCCCTTTAATATCAGATAGAAAAGATGGTACCTGATCCACCCCGTGTGCGAGTAAAACATCGTTAGTAATTATTGTGTTAGCGAAGAGCAAATGTTATCCAACTGTCATACGGAACTATACGAACGTAAGAAATACGTTACTGTGATTAGTATTACCCGTTTTTGTGTCTATCTGTGAAGTCTATGTCTTGGACATTTCGTACTCGCTTGATGTTTGGACTAGCGGACGTGCCGGAGTCGTATTTTTAAGTGACACTTCTGGGTTTTTCTCGAAACTGTAATCGCTATGAACAAAAGTGAAATAATTTTTAAATCCGTAAGTGAATGCGATTATGTTTAATAACAGCGTTTCGATCAGGACCAACTAGTCACATGAGCGGTCTGTTATGTACTGTGGAGTGGTGTCTGGACTGATGTATTCAACCCGCAACATAGCACGTTGCTTACTGATTCATGTCTTGAAAGTGGAGCTACAAATTAAATTACTTTTTAAATGTTAATTAGTAAAATTGTAAATAATTTCGCACTATAAATCTCTTACTGTTATCAGACATTTAGGAATATACAACTAAAATTCCTTTAGTTTGTATGACACATCTTAGTATTTAGCCTTGCCAGCCACATCTTCATTCTGTGATCTCATTCCACGAGAGGAAAATAAAACAAATGCTTTCTTCTGGATACGCAGGTGGAATTAAATAAATATTCTCTTTGAGTTCGTATCGATTTCCACCGGGTTCAGTAACATAAGTGTCGTCTTTTATTGACGAGCATGAACCTTTATAAACTGTAATGTCCTGCGTTAACTTTGTGTCCAGGAGGTAATGAAACGGCGAATTCTGAGATCGTGTCTGCGTACGACTAAAATATTGTCACTGACGTTTAGTCTCGTCGTTTACTGGGTCACGGAAGGCATTGGAACAGTGCCGCTGGGGAAACGGATTCGGTGGAAAAATTCAGCTACTCTGCCTAAGGAATTTGTGTTTAGAAGACATGTAAATTCAGTTCTTTGAAATAAATGGAATTAATGTGAATTAAATGAAGGAAGTGACGTGAGCGATATCTTTTCAGAAACTGAAAAGGAATAAATACACTGTGGATAGTTTGACATTAGTGTTAGACTGGGTTTCGAACTTGGACATGTACATCACTGGTAAGTTTGCTTCATTTGTGGCATTACGGGTAAGATAAGAAACCAGACAGCCTCGGGTAGTCGTGTAGTTCCTTATAAGTGACTTAAACCATTATATTCCTGTTACAGGCTAATGGAAAACATAAACGTCTTCTCACCATGTCACTATGCACTCCACGCCTTCCGTGTTGCCAGTTACCATTTTCAGCGTTTTCTCATGCAGTCATAGGTCTTATAACTAATTTTATTCAGTCAAATATAATTTAGTAACGTTGACACTATTGATGACGTCTTTCTGTCAGTAGCATATAACTTAATCTGAACACTTCCTTAGTAGAGCGCCTATAGAATCTAAGAAGTGTTTCGAAACAAGTTTTATTAAACCCACCTACATCCTACTTCTTCAAAAGCTTTCAAGGTTATCAGCTCTTTTAAAATGAGTATTGAATTAGTTACTAGAAAATCATTCAAGAAACAAATAAATGTTGTTCATGTGAACATTTTAATATACTGGTGCTTATGTAATTCATAGATGTATTTCCTGATAATATGATATTGACAATTACTTAACAAAAAGTGAGGTAAGAAGTTATTAGTAGTTACTTTAACATCTCATTATTTCCAGTATTTTAAAAACCATCGTTAAATTAATTGATAATAGAATTTACAGGGAAGTAATACATCAAAAACTAGTGATTACCAATTTGAATTTTAAGCACAACTGTCAAGTAAAAAAGTATAAGTTTTCCTAAGAACTAGTGTGTTTGTCATCGAAAGGTAAAACATAGGTTTCTTATATTAAAAAAGTACGCAAAAAATAAAAATAAAACAATAGAAAGTGTAAAAACTAATAATAAAAACAAAAGAAACTAGGCAAGCTTTATTTGTTTCTGCTTCTGATTTTGTATATTGTGCATTTTTGTGTTTTTGTAATGTTTGGCATGTTCTTTTCTATCTTAGTGATTCCAAATTGATTCGATGCTAACCAGTATGTGTACATATTGTGCTTTGTTGTGCTGTGTTTTTACAGGTACTTTTCTTAAAGCAACTAATTATGTTTTGTAGGTTTTAAGGGCTTTTATTATTATGCTTCATTTTCTGTAATGACAGTTGTGGTATATCTTGATAATCACTGCACATACACTCGTTTTTTAAATGCAGAGGCGTTAATGAGATGCTGGTCATCTAAATAAAATAACTTCTCAAAAGATACTGGTCTTTGGAAATTTTCCTTGATAAACAAGTATCAGATAAAAGTGCTATAGATACCTCTGCAAATGGTAGACAATAAATCAGGAATTAGTGCCAGCAAAAATAAAATGTGACTTGACTGAAACTTCTGACTGTGTAAACCATGGTGAAAAAGGAAAACATAAACAATGTTGAACAGTAGAGGCGAGATGTTGACGTGTTTTACCTTATTCCAGTTTGATAACATGGGAATTGCAACACACTATTCGAATCAGCAACACATCATGTTGTGTTGTTTTTGCTGTCTCTGGTAGATGTACTAAATTTTCCACAAAATGTATATGCTACATGCTGGCGTTTTACAGATTTTTCCTTTTTGTATAAATGACTAATTATTTCTGTTCAAGAATTCCTCTATGGTATAATAGCTGTTAAGGAGAAACATCTTTAATCTATATTTGGAAACGTTTCTGTGTTTTGTCGTATATTTTATTTACTTCTGTAGATCTTCAAAGAGTTTTGTAACCTCTGTCTGTGGCAAAGTATGTTTCATTGTAGGGTAATGCAGTTTAAATTCTAAATGGACTGAAAGTCCTATTAGAGGGATATAACCACTAAGGCTGTGTGGTTGTTTAAAAACTGTTTTCTCTTAACTTGTTTATTAAGTGTCACAAAATGCTTTGGGTTTAATACATCATCTGATAACCTATTACCAACACACGAAGATAACAAATATTTTATTGCAAGTTTTATAGGAACACAAATTTCTTATAAAAGTCAGTTCTATACCACCAATATTCAAGAACAAAATGGTTTTCTAGACACAAATACATACCAGTTTAGATACAAATAAATGAAACTTTGATGTAGATATAATATACTGTCATTACTAAAATGTGAAATAACAGGTAGTATCATTAGCACTGATAGCCTCTGACTGTTGAAGTACCATACAAGCAATGACCAGCACCACCAAATGTGCTCAGGAGGATCCTCAGAGCTTCACAATCTTTTCGAATATCTTAGTTTAACAAAAGATTTATTTACATAGCGTAATTCGAGGTTTTTTAGTTCTAATTTTACTCATTTATATCAAAGAATCCATCTGTTGAGTAGAAGTTATTGTTATTCAGAAGTTCTTGTAATTTGTGTTTAAATATTTGTTAGCTATCTGTCAGAGTTTTTATGCTATTTGCTAAGTCAACAAAGGTTTTCTGTGCCAAAGTTAGAGAGAGTAGTGAATATCAGCCTCTATCCTAGTTTTGAAGCTATGTACACTGCTACCGCATTTGAGTTGTGATGGGTTACTAATAACAAATTTCATAAATGAATATATATGTTGCAAAGCTACTATTGATATCCCTAGATTCTTAAATAAGTGTCTGCAAGATGATCTTGGCTGGGCATCAGCTATTATTCTTATTACACACTTTTGTGCAATGAATACTTTTTAATTAATGGTGAATTACCCCAGAATATGATGACATACAAAATAAGTGAATGAAAATAGGCATAGTAAGCTAATTTTCTTTCATGTTTATTGAAAAAATTTGTGATAATACTAATAGCATAGGCTTCAGTAGATCATCAGTGTGTTTCTTCCAATTCAATTTAATCTGTCATTAAAGCGCACACTCAAAAATTTGAATTACTCTGCCCTAGCTACAAATTTCTGTTCAAACTCTATATTTGTTAGATAAAATTAGAAAGAAAGTCAGTGTTGGCCGTAATTTTGATGATATACTAACAGCAAAATCGATTTTCGATCACATAATGATCATCTTCAGTGCTGGAAGTTAAAAATTTTCACATAGCGATCAGTGAATAAGAAACAAAAGACCACAAATACACCTGTGTATAAATCAACTGCGGGTAAGAACATGCCTTTAGCGTACAAATTAAAGCTCGTAGGCACTGGCGTCTAGTTATTAGCAGTAACAGAAGCTATGAAACGATCACAATAACTGAAGCTGCTGCTTACAGTCACCTATACAGCAGACCTCGGTGTGACAGAGGCTTGGAACGCCCTCTGTGTGACATGTGTCACATGACAACTTAATACTGCTTTATTTGCAAGAGATTAACATAAAATACCAAATTTGCACTTGCAAATCATTAATTGAATACTTCAAAATTAAAATTGTGCATTAAAATGCATGGCAAAATGGAAGAGGGAAATGCACATCTGCCAACATACACTGGCATGTTGTTTTCAAAACAACTTAAAAAACATGCAAGAATAAAAATCAACAGGTAAAATTATAAGGACTAGTAAAAACGAAAAATATACAAATAACATGACATCAAATATAACAAAATTTGTTATTGCAGAGTAACCGCCATCTGGCGTGGGAAGTCAGAGGTGCAAAGTTCTTAATAAAATATTACGTTCAAACCAACAAGTCGAATACATAAATAGTGGTAATTGTACAATATATGTCACGATTGAACAGGTCAAAATGTCATGAAACACATTATACTGTATAAAACCCCTTAAAAAAAGGCATCAGCGACCTCGGTAGTCATTAGACATCGTGGGTGTCACTTGTGTCATACGTCTGTACGCGAGATTTCCACACTCCTAAACCTTCCTAGGTCTACTGTTTCCGATGTGATAGTGAAGTGGAAACATGAAGGGACACGTACAGCACAAAAGCGTACAGGCCGATCTCGTCTGTTGACTGACAGAGACCCCCAACAGTTGCAGAGGGTTGAAATGTGTATTAGGCAGACATGTATCCATCCCACACACAGTAATTCCAAACTCCATCAGGATCCACTGCAAGTATTGTGAAAGTTAGTAGGGAGGTGAGAAAACGGATTTTATGGTCGAGCGGCTGCTCATAAGCCACACATCACGACGGTAAATGCCAAACGACGCCTCGCTTGGTGTAAGAAGCACAAACATTGGACGATTCAACAGTGGAAAACGTTTTATGGAGTGAGGAATCACGAGACACAACGTGGCGATGCGATGGCAGTGTGTGGGTATGGCGAATGCCTGGTGAACGTCATCTGCCAGCGTGTGTAGTGCCAACAGTAAAATTCGGAGTCGTTGTAGTTACGGTGTGGTCGTGTTTTTCATGGTGGTGTATTGCACCCCTTGTTATTTTGCGTGGCACTACCACTGCACAGGACTACATTGATGTTTGTAGCACCTTCTTGCTTCCCACTGTTGAAGAGCAATTCGGGGATGGTAATTGCATCTTTTAACACGATCGAGTACCTGTTCATAATTCACGGCCTATTACGGAGTGGTTGCACGACGATAAAACCCCTGTAATGACTGGCATGCACAGAATCCTGACCTGCATGCTATAGAACACCTTTGGGATGTTTTGGAACGCCGACTACGTGCCAGGCCTCACCGACCGACATCGATACTTCCACTCAGTGCAGCAGTCCGTGAAGAATGGGCTGCCATTCCACAAGAAACCTTCCAGCACCTGATTAAACGTAAGCCTACGAGAGTAGAAGCTGTCATCAAGGCTATGGGTGGGCCGACACCATATTTAACTCCAGCATTACCGATGGAGTGCGCCACGAACTTGTAAGTCACTTTCAGCGTTGTGTCCGGGCACTACTGATCTCATAGTGTACATATTAAGACCCACGATTAAAGCTTATGGGACCCGATGCTTGGTATTTTATTTTTTTCAGGAATCTGGTGATTTTTGCGCATTATATGAGTTGTCTATTTCAATCTTCTGTACTCTTCCAGTTAAATTTGAATTGAAGCATTTGTTCACTGTCCCACTCATACTACAATACCTAAGATTATCGATATCGGTTCCACGACTTACCCAACCAAACCCCTTCGAAAGGTCACAGAAAATCCGGACTAGTGATGTTCGATTATTCAGAGCAATTCATATTTGATCAGTGAAAGCGTACATAGCATTTTCTATTGAAAAGCCTTTCTTAAAACCAAATTAGCTTTTTGTTAATACTATAGTTTTACAAGTATGTGAAGCTACTCCTCACCATTACTTTTTCGAGTGCTTTGGAAAAAGCTGTCAGAAGTGAGATTGGGCAGTAGCTGTTGGCATCAGACCTGTCCTCCGTTTTCTAAAATGGTTTAACTGTAGGGTATTTCAATGTATCAAGAAAAATGATGTGCTTCAGTGAACTGTTGCACATGTGCCTGGGAGTCCTACTTATCCGTAGGTAACAAGCTTTTAGTACTTTGTCATAGATGCGAATAACTCCATGCAAGCTTGTAATTTTGACTTAGTTTATTACTTTCCTAACTTCAGAGGGTGCATAGAATCACAGTTTTATCAAATTCGATACGTATTGCCTCTTGCATATGTAGCTTTGCCTTTTCTAATGAACATCTGAATCCTATTTTCTCCACACCAATTAAAAAAATGATTATTAAACTATTTTCAACCTCTGATTTCTGTTAATAAAATTTTCATACAGTCTTGCTGTGTTCTTCATTGGCTTGTCACTCTTTCAATAATATTCCAGTTTGTTTTAATTTTATCGTCACAGTAGCTAATCTCAGACGTAATACACATACTTATGGAGCTTTAATAACTTTTCTTAAAATAGCACAGTTTTTTTTATAACATTTGTCTGTTTTTCGGTCATTACTCTTTCTTAATATTAAACGCACTTTTGGAAATTGTTTTTTAAATTTTAAATGTGACACATGTCTTACCAACGAAACTGTGTGACCTCTTTAAACGTGCATCGACACCATTACGCCACCTAGTGTGATCGAGCCTTCCTTCCACTACATCTGCTGATGCTGGCTGTTGCTTGTATGGTACTTCCAACAATTAGGGTGCAACTAATTGTGCTACATATTATTCTGCATGTTAGTAGAGCCTAGAGCAGATTTCTGCCTTCTTTTTTTCAAATAAGAACTATATGCGGTGTGTGCTGAAGTATGTAATCGAAAAAAGCTTAAATTTTCTAAAAATTGCGACAGATGAAGTCAAATGTCATCACTCGGCCACTGAAGATCCTGGCTGACGGTAATTTATCAGTTAAAGTGTTTATTACGTGCTCAGTAACTGTATATATATTAATATTTAGAAGGTAATGTACTACAGTTCAAGAAAGAAATGAAGAACTTTGTTTGGTGCACCACCTTCTACACCATACCACTGAAGAGTGTCTTCGCAGAAACTCTTGAAATTAATTTTGAAGTTAGTATTAACCAATACAATAACATGACAAAACATTTAGTTATTCCATTTTATCGAATGAAAAAACAGGTTTACTGTTACTAGCCATGTATTTCGAAAGATTGAACCTCCATCATCTTGCGGATTAATGACCCTTGTCTGTGTTATAAAATGACCCTGCAGGAACATGTGGCACTGTTTCCTGTGGTCACAGAATGATTTATCTGTCGTTCTACATCGCATGTACCATCACACTTTTCGGAGACAACTGTCGGAGATAACGCGAAAGTTATAAAACAACAAATACAAGCCACATTAATCCTCCTGATAATGGAAGCTTAAATCCCTGAAACGTGTCATAGAAATAAATGAGAGGCAGCACTAAACTTGTTAGAATAAATTTTCCCCGAGACATTTAAGTCTCACCTTTATCTACTATAATGATGGAAACTGAAGAAATATACTAAAATTTGAGCGACTGCAGGGACTCAAACCCGAGTCCTTTTGCTTATTTGACAGAAATTCTGACCATTACAGTACCACAGCACTAGGCGTAACAGTCTTGCCTGTGCGGCTCCCACCCTAACTCAGAGTTCGCTTCATATCTTCAGCTTATTTTCCCCGTAAATTGTCACTATTTCCAGGACGCTCCGGCACTGAAATGGCACCCCAGCACTTGACGCAATATATCTATATTGGGGCACTTACGTTGGTACATGCACAATGATCACAACGTTTATATTGACCGAGATAATGAGGCAAGTACATGTTTTTAAATGGGACGCTATACATTTTTTACCATCATTCGAACGCTCTGGCAAAAAAGGCGCGTATAGTGATGTAATGCATGTTACTATTGTGATTCAAACTTCGCTTAGAAGACGCTGGGAAATATTGTACGGTTGAAGGTCGAGGCGGTCGGAAGCGGCTGCAGACTGTAAATACGCCTCGCGCGATCCGCAGGCCGAGTTGCCGTGTTCTATGCAGCATGCACCGCTACGTTGCTAAATCCTCAAAAAAATGGTTCAAATGGCTCTGAGCACTATGGGACTTAACATCTGTGGTCATCAGTCCCCTAGAACTTAGAACTACTTAAACCTAACTAACCTAAGGACATCACACACATCCATGCCCGAGGCAGGATTCGAACCTGCAGTAGCGCGGCTCCAGACTGTAGCGCCTAGAACCGCACGGCCACTCCGGCCGGCGGTAAATCCTCATCCGCCCTGTTTTAAGCAAAGTTTTAATCACAGTAGCAACATGCGTTACATCAGTATACGCGTATTTTCCAGAGCGTTCGAATGATGGTAAAAAAAAAGTATAGCGTCCGATTTAAAAAACAGGTACTTGCCTCATTATCTCGGTCAATATAAACGTTGTGACGATTTTGCATGTACCAACGTATGTGCCCCATAGTCCGCTATGATTCACAGAAAACCGCATACCGATACATGCAATCGCCCTCTGAATAATGGGGGTGTTACATCTTACGCGACTCACCCTGTATATCTATTACATCACCCAAGGTACAGGACTTCCCAATTACGCCATTACGTCCAACGTTGGATTGCGATTGCAGTACCGGAGGGCCCTGGTAACAGTGACTATTCAGGAGGAAAATAAACTGAAGATATGAATTGAAGTTTGTGCTGGGATAGCAATAGACTGGATAGTTCGCGCGGCGATGCTAACCGTAGCCGGCCGCGATGGTCTATCGGTTCTAGGCGCGCAGTCCGGAGCCGCGCGACTGCTACGGTCGCAGGTTCGAATCCTGCCTCGGGCATGGATGTGTGTGATGTCCTTAGGTTAGTTAGGTTTAAGTAGTTCTAAGTTCTAGGGGACTGATGACCACAGATGTTAAGTCCCATAGTGCTCCGAGCCATTTGAACCATTCGAACCATGCTAACCGTAGTAATGTGGTGGAGTAGTGGTCAGTATTTCTGTCTTAGTAAACGAGGGGACGTCGGTTCGAGTCTGTGCTGTGATACAAATTTTAATTGATTTCCTCGTTTTACATCATTATCGTACAAAACTTGTTGTTTCATTCGATAATTCTGGGTGAAGGGTAACAATAAATGTTCACATTTAGCGTTTTTCCATTGTTATCACTTTTTAAAAAAATTCGGGGTTTTTATGCCTTTCCTTATTGCAGAGCTTCCTTTCCGCAGCACTCGTGGAAAGTGAACGATGAGTTGTAATACAGTGTAGTGACGTTGCGGTATAGCAGAGCAGCTGTGTAGTCTGTGTGTACACGCAGTCGGCGGACTGCAGAGCGCAGAGAGGCAGAGGGGCGGTGTGTTTACATCGCGGTCGCGGCAAAGAAGGGCAGAGTGTGGTGACCGCACGCCATCGTGTTGCAGATGACGGCGGCCAGCCCCGTGGGCACGCTGGCGTACGTGATGGACGAGCAGGCGCTGCTGGTGCGCGTCGCCGCCGGCTGGCAGTACGTCGCGGTCCGTACCCAGCTGGCGCCAGTCTGCTGGCGCGCCGCAGCGCGCTCCACGGCTGCCTCGCGCCCTGCCAATTGCCTACCGTCTCTCCTACATCCCGCAGCCACGTACCCTCTACACACTTCACTTCACTCTGCCTTATGTTTGTTTACAAATCTATGTACAAAATAACGCATTAGTAAGTGTGTGTGTGTGTGTGTGTGTGTGTGTGTGTGTGTGTGTGCGTATACGCTCCAGCACAGCTCTGGAACTCCTAGAGCAGTTTAAGCCAAGTTCAGACCCCCCCCCCCACACACAGTAGCTTGCCTACTACCTCCAGTACATTATGTTTTACTGCCACATATGCAGGGTGAAAAGCATTTAAACCGACAAACTCTGGGAGGTTGTAGGGTACATCAAAACAAATACTTTTCCCAAATGTCATTTTTTCCTAAGAGGATTATTTAAACCGCTGGAGGCCGTAATACGCTCGTCAGTTGTTAGAGGCCGTATTACGATATTCAGTTGTTAGAGGGCGTATTACGCCCTTCAGTTGTAGGCAACTGCTGTCCACCAGTGTAGTAGTGCACTGTGTCTGTTTACTATTGAAGCGATACACCTGGAGTGAGTACACTGATATGGTTGGTACGTACTACGTAGCGCACCAGAACGGACGAGCTGCACAGCGGGTTTATCAATTACAATATCCTAATCGCCGTATCCCGCATCCTACCACCTTTGCTGCTGTGTACCAACATCTGCGTGAGACCGGGTCATTTAGCAGATTACCTGGACAGGAACACAGTTGCACGCTAAGAACGCTGCAATTTGAGGAACCTGTCTTGCAGCATGTGGAGCGGGATCCTTCAATCACTGCAGTTCTTCGTTAATGTGTGGGCCGGTGTTGTTGGGGACTGTTTAATTGGGTCGTATCTGCTACCTAGGCCATTAAATGGCAGACACTATTACAATTTTCTCGCCGGAGCATTGCCAGTATTGCTGGAAGACGTCCCGCTCCCTACACGACAACGCATGTGGTTCCAAAATTTCGGTCGTCGTGTGCGTCGATTCCTGGACCGACGGTTCCCGGAAACGTGGATTGGCAGAGGTGGTCCTGTACCATGGCCTGCTCGATCCCCAGATATGTCCCCTCTGGACTTTTTTGTGCGGGGCTAGATGCGCAATCCTGTTTACGCAACTCCTGTTGCATCAGAAGAGGATCTGGTTGCCTGGATAGTAGCAGCAACATGAACAATTCAGGAAACTCCTTCGGTTTTGGCCCATCTCAGACAGAACATGATCCGACGGTGTAACCTTTGTTTACGTGTCAATGGAGGCATTTTTGAAAATATACTGTAATTGAAATTGGGTTGCGTTAATGTGTTGTCTCTTGGTCATAAAAAATGGAAAACTGTTTGTTGGTTTAATTAATATGCGACCTGAGAAATCTTCCTCTACTGGTTTAAGTACTCCTCATAGGAAAAAATGAGATTAGGGCAAAATGTTTGTTTTGATGTCCTCTACAACCTCCGAGAGTTTGTCTGTTTAAATAGCCTACTTTTCACCCTGTATAGAGTGAGGAAAAGAAGCTTCTTATACGGAACTTGAAACTTTTTAGAGAAGAAAAAAAGAAAGACTTTCTGTTTGTATCACTGAAGTTAGACGAACAGTGTGTCCCCATCAAAGGCTGACCATGATTATTGTTTCATATGTGTTGCTCACTTCGTAACGATTTCTTCTTGTGGTGTGTGATGAAGCACTTGTTGTACTAGTCACTGACATATACTCCAGAAGAGATTCCTGCACGTTTGGCTGAAGCTGAAGCCATTATTCGTGAAATATCTGTTTGACCCCTGTTTAGGAATCATAGACGATTCTTCGCTCGACGGAAGACCCGTGCCTAAAGGCTGGAAAGTGGCAGAAGTCACACCAATACTCGCGAAATGAGAAATGTGTGAGTTACTGAATTATAGACCATTATCACCGACGTTGATCTGCAGTAGGATTTTGGAACATACACTGTGTTCGAACATTGTGAATTAGCTGGAAAGCAACAATCTATTGATACATAGCACGGATTCAGAAAATATCGCTCTTGTGAAACACAACGAAGTAATGAGTGCTACCGTCAGGGCACCTCAAACTCATTACATTGCTCTAGATTTTCAGAAGTCTGTTGATATCGTTCGTCACAAGTCACTTCTAATCAAACTGCGTGCGACTAGATTCGTACTTTCCTGCAGAAACGTTACAATTCATAGTAACTGATGGAAAATCATCGAGCAAAACAAAAGTTGTATCTCACATAAATTAACAATTATCCCTAAAGAATGAAGAGAGCAGGCCATTCGCTTCAGTGCTAAGAGGAATCTCTTAAATTTCGGTTGCATGATAAATCACACGAATCTAAAGACTATCAATTCAGCAACTACGAGCTGCTTAGATCGGAACTATCACAAAGACAACGTTGTGTACAAGGGAAAACAAAGACTACATTTCACTAGCAGAATACTTAGAAAATACAACAAATCCGCTAATGACGCTGCTTACACTACGTTTATCCGTTTTCTACGAAAGTATTGCTGTGCGGAATGGGTTTCGTACCAGCTAGGATTAACGCAGTACATCGAATAACTTCAAAGAAGTGAAGCTCGTTTTGTATTATCGCGGAATAGGGGAGAGAGTGCAAGGGATATGATACGCGAGTTGGGGCGGCAATTACTAAAACATTCTTGGGACGAGATCTTTGCACAAAATTTCAATCTTCAACTTTTCCCAGAACGCGAAAATATTTTGTTAATGGCCAACTACATAGCGAGAAATGATTATAGAAATTAGAGCTCGCTCAGAAAGATATGAGTGGTAGTTTTCCCCGCGTGGTGTTCGGAAGTGGAACAGGAACAAAGCACGCGAAAGCGATTCCATGAACCGCTGCCTAGCACGTAAGTGTGAATTGCAGAGTATTCACGGAGATGTAGGTGTTTTGACCGTGTTAGACAATCATTACCACGCAGATTCCACTTGACCATTAATGGAAAACGACAAAAGAGTAACAACATCTTCAAAGTATCGTTCATCACACGGAAGTTTGAACACTGAATGTAAACGTCACTGTCAAGATCTTCCTCGGCCGCTAGCGGGGAGCCATTTTCATCACGTTGTAAAGTGTTCCCTTTTATCTCTCCTGAACAATAAGTTGTGTATAAGAGGTTTTTCCACATCCTATACATGTGGCAAACAAACGAATTTGCAATAAATGAAAAGTGCATTGCCTTAATAAATGTTAATTGCAGCATATAGTTTCTTAAGTAGTAAAATAAGACAATGTTTTCAAAATAATATTTCACGACTTAGTACTATAACGTCTTTTGTCTTTGAATGTTTGAACGGAGCGAGAAAAAGACTCACTACAAATTACACAATGGACTTTTTCGGAATTTTCATAGCCAGCAATCGATAAATTGTGTACCACATTGACAAGCGTGAGGTACAGCTTCGCACAGAGCGTGTAATTGCTTAGAAGCAATCAAGGAACTGAGGAGAATTTAAATAGTGATATGAGGGAATATTACCACAGGAATTTTCATAGCCGAACGAAGAGTCGCAAAAGGACAAATGGAGAACCAAACTGAGCAGCATATAAGGTAGTTTTTGGTTTAAGGGAAAATTGAAATAGCTCATTAACAGATTCTACTAGCTATTTAAATCAAATATTAAAGAAGTTCATCTCTTCTAGGACTTTTCTACGCATAAAAAGTTGTAATGGTGTAGAATGGCAGAATTCTTTCTTTCGTACTGAAAAAATGAAATGATTGTCAAATTAAAGCACAAATTGACACTTATACGTTTTCTCTTGATCTGTATACTCTTAATAATAGTGAAACAATTTATCTGTAAGTAAATAATGAAATACATTTGAGAAACATCTGACATTCCTTTGAATGATGCTCGAAATCATTCGTACATGTATAACAAATGAGACGCCAGCTGAAAGTATGCAATTCAATGTTTAACCTAGAACCACAACATTTTAAAGGGTGCATAGGGTTATTGTTCCATGATCTCGAGGTCATTCAAAGGCGTGTCAAATGTTTCAATGATCCATTTTATTTATTACTTTCAACTAATTATTTTCATAGAACTTTGACTTTTTTTCAAAATTTAATTTTTAAATTTATGAATGTAGCAGAGGAAAAATACAAGGAGCGAAAAGTTATCTTCAACTTGAACAGAAAAGACTGCAGTCACAAGATTCGAAGAACGTGAAAGGGAAGTGGTAGTTGAGAAACGATTGAGACTGGGCTATAGCTTCTGTCTAATGTTGTTCAGTCTGCACATTGTGCAAGCAGCATGGAAAGCACTCAAGTATAGGTCGAACGAGTGTTTTGTAGGCCACCTCATTTGTTGATGGACTACATTTTCTAAGGACTCTCCCAATGAATCTCAACCTGGTACCCGCCTTACCAACAATTAATTTTATGTGATTATTCCACTTCAAATCGTTCCGCACGCGTACTCCCAGATATTTTACAGAAGTAACTGCTACCAGTGTTTCTTCCGCTATCATATAATCATACAATAAAGGATCCTTCTTTGTATGTATTCGCAATACATTACATTTATCTGTGTTAAGGGTAAGTTGCCACTCCCTGCACCAAGTGCCTATCCGCTGCAGATCTTCCTGCATTTCGCTACAATTCTCTAATGCTGCAACTTCTCTGTATACTACAGCATCATCCGCGAAAAGCCGCATGGTACTTCCGACACTATCTACTAGGTCATTTATATTGCGAAAAGCAATGGTCCCATACCACTCCCCTGTGGCACGCCAGAGGTTACCTTAACGTCTGTAGACGTCTCTCCATTGATAACAACATGCTGTGTTCTGCTTCCTAAAAACTCTTCAATCCAGCCATACAGCTGGTCTGATGTTCCGTAGGCTCTTACTTTATCAGGCGACAGTGCGGGACTGTATCGAACGCCTTCCGGAAGTCAAGGAAAATAGCATCTACGTGGGAGCCTGTGTCTAATATTTTCTGGGTCTCATGAACAAATAAAGCGAGTTGGGTCTCACACGATCGCTGTTTTGGGAATCCATGTTGATTCCTACAGAGTACATTCTGGGTTTCCAAAAACGACGTGATACGCGAGAAAAAATCATGTTCTAAAGTTCTACACCAGATCGACGTCAGAGATATAGGTCCATAGTTTTGCGCATCTGCTCGACGACCCTTCTTGAAGACTGGGACTACCTGTGCTCTTTTCTAATCATTTGGAACATTCCGTTCCTCTAGAGACTTGCGGTACACGGCTGTTAGAAGTGGGGCAAGTTCTTTCGCGTACTCTGTGTAGAATCGAATTGGTATCCCGTCAGGTCCAGTGGACTTCCCTCTGTTGAGTGATTCCAGTTGCTTTTCTATTCCTTGAACACTTATTTCGTTGTCAGCCATTTTTTCGTTTGTGCGAGGAAGGAACTGCAGTGCGGTCTTCCTCTGTGAAACAGCTTTGGAAAAAGGTGTTTAGTATTCCAGCTTTACGCGTGTCATCCCCTGTTTCAATGCCATCATGATCCCGGAGTGTCTGGATATGCTGTTTCGAGCCACTTACTGTGGGTTTAAATCAGATGATTCACGTAGAGTTAAATTATGAAGTGAGACAGCAAAATTAATGGATAACTTTTGCTACTAGGGCAGTAAAATAGCTAAAAATGGCCCAAGTACGTGAGGCGTAAAATGCATACTGGCGCCTGCAAGACAAGAGTTCCTGAAAAAGAGGAATTTCTTAACAATGAATATAAATTTAAAAGTCAGGGTGTCTTTACTCAAGGTACTTGTATGGAGTGTAGCTTTGATTGGAACAGAAACGTGGACGATAGGCAGCTTAGACGCGAAGAGAATATACATTTTTGGTAGTTGTGCTACAGAAGAATGAGGAGGCGGTACTAATTTGAACTGGGGAGGAAGAAGTTGTGGAATTTGTGGCACAGCTTATCTAAGAGAAGTGATCAGTTGACAGGACACCTCTTGGGACGTCAATGAAAGGAGCGAAATGTGCAGGGTAGGAATTGTAGAGGGAACCCAAGGCTCGAATACAATAAGCAGGATCAAATGGATGTAGATTGCAATAATTATGCAGAATGAGGAGGTCTGTACAGGAGGCCTAGCGTGCAGTACAATATCGAACTCACAACAAACTCATCGTATATAGCATTTTAAGTACGAAAATAAGACAAAATATTCTCAAATAATAACGCACGTCTTAAAACGTCGCTCGTCTCCATTTTGTAATTCTTCTGAGCCATGTAGCGAGCTATACTGGAGGAAAGCTTGGGGTCGAAGGGTGAAGTGCGCACTAGTGTAGTCGAACGCGAGTGCCGTGCGCCAGTGGAACAGGTTTGTTTCCAGAACAGACTCGAAGTGCAGGCCGCAAACATTTTCACTGCTGCACAGATGTTTCCAGTGCAATACAGACACAAAGATAAATGAGTGTAAGAAATAAAACGAAACATAATGACTCATTACCGAGCCACCGAAGACAACAGGTATCTTATATCAAAATAGTGAGAAAATTTCTCCAGGGAAGAAAGTCGGGGAATACTTCACATATACCCAAAAATATTTATGTTGGCACATTCATCGAAGTTTGGAATGTACAAAAAATTTCATTGCCACATCTAAACAATTTTTAGAACGTTAGTTCCCCGAAAAGCGGTCATCCCAGACATAGGCTTGGGTTTTTTTCACCAGCACTTGCAGCACAGCACGACTGCAAGCACAAGAACGAACACACCTGTACAACAGTTCGTTGTTCCATCTGCTCCTTCACGGACGCAACATAACTCATCAATTCCTCTACTTCGTGGCGGTAGTGATTTCCATGTGCCAGTAAACTGATTATCGTAATCTCCGGCACCGTCGTCTCCTCAAATTCGGGAAACATCCGATATCTCCGATCATTCTGCTATTCCTCCCTTTCTCCCGATCATCTTTACCTTCTTTTGCGGCCACTCGGTACCGCTTCCCCGTTCTTGTTCTTCAGATCAGAATGTTGTTTCTCTTCATTTTTTTACTTTCTTCTCACTCTCGCCGTCTTCCAGCTTCTTTTTCCCCCTGGGGTTTGCAACTATTCTTTTTCAGCGCACCGATACCACAGTCTGCTATTAGGCGATCAGAAACAGAATGAACAGAATGTAAAGCTTGTGGTAAGTGCGTTGCAGGGTAGGGTGTACTGAGAAATAATTGTTAAGAAAAAAATTCGTTACGTTGCGCCGTTGTCGAGTTAGTTAGCGTCGAAGTTACCCAATCAGATCGTTGTACGCACAAATTCAAACCGCCTCCCAGATACAATTAGTGCCAGTTGTTCTCGTAGCGTAGGTGACAGTGCAAGAGACTGCCCAGCATTTGCCTCGGGTTCGTTCCTTACTATCGTCCCCATGTCCAATTTTCGTATCGCTCTATTGTTCGCTCTTAGGAAACCCAAGGAAAAACACGTTTGGCGAACACCATTTCCGCGCGGGCCGCTGGAATTAGCGCGCACGACGGCCCGGTCGGCTAACCTGAATGCTAATTAACTCGGGGATGGCGCAATGTATCGAATTTTTCTTAACAGTTATTTCTGATCAGAAGCTACCCTGCAACACCCTTTCAGACTGACTACACTGTACATATAATAGAAAAAGGGAGGGGAAGAGCTACGTGACAGAACAGTACCGGTAATGATAACGAGTTTGGGAGAGAAAGGGCCGTGACCGAGAAACAGAAAGAAAAATCACTGCAACTTGGAGAATATGGAATATGCTTAACTCTTTCACAGAAGTTTTAAGGGAACAGTTACGAGGATGACAAAAGCACTTCATTTTGTATTCATCAACATATCCCCTGTATTACTGCAGTAAAAAATCCGATAAAATCTAGCGAGATTATCACGGATATCGAATGTGAATTAATCTGGGTGAAACTGAGTATCAAAGAACGGCCATAAATGGTGATCGGTTGCTTTTATAGACTACTTGGGCGAGGACCTGTAGTTGTAGAGCGCTTCAGACAGAACTTGCAGAAATCATTAGTAATTTTCCTGATCATACCGTTGTAATAAGGGGTGACTTCAACTTGCCAGGTACAAACTGGGAGATGATGATGATGTTTGGTTTGTGGGGCGTTCAACTGCGTGGTTATCAGCGCCCGTACAATTATCCAATCTTTGCTCAGTCCAATTTCGCCACTTTCCTGGATGATGATGAAATGATGAGGACAACACAAACACCCAGTCATCTCGAGGCAGGTGAAAATCCCTGACCCCGCCGGGAATCGAACCCGGGACCCCGTGCTCGGGAAGCGAGAACGCTACCGCGAGACCACGAGCGGCGGGCGTACAAACTGGGAGTGTTATGCCACCAAAACTGGTGACAGAGACAGCGATTCGTATGGCATTGCTCTGGATGTCTTGTTCGAAAATTGCCTTGAGCAGGTAGTTAGAGAACCAACTCGCGAGGGTAACGTCTTAGACATCCTGGTAACAAACAGACCTGAACTTATCGAATAAGTTAACGTAGAGGAAGGTATCAGTGATCGTAAGGCTGTGAAAGCATCTATGACGACCGGTCTTAAGAAAGGAAGATATATTTTCTAAGCAAGGGTAATAGGATACAAATTTCAGACTATCTCACTAGTCAGCATCAAATATGAGGTAGTATGAACGAAGATGTGGAGAACAAACGGAAAAAATACAAAGACATCGTTCAATATGCCTAGACAAGTATGCTCCGAGTAAGGTTTTAAGGAATAGGAAATATCCACCATGGTTTAATAGCCGTGTTAGAAGAGCGCTACGTAAATAAAGAGCACTTCATCTCAGGTTCAAGAGAAGTAAAAACCTAGCTAACAAAACAATAGCTGAACGAAGCGGAAACGAGCGTAACGAGACCAGTGAGAGTAGCGTTCAATGATTTTGAAAATAAGACGTTGTCAACCGACCTGAATAAAAACCCAAAGAGATTTTGGTCGCATATAAAATCAGTAAGACGGTCAAAATCAGCTATTCAAAATCAGCGACCACACCGGCAAAGAAACAGAGTTGTTGTTGTTGTTGTTGTTGTGGTCTTCAGTCCTGAGACTGGTTTGATGCAGCTCTCCATGCTACTCTATCCTGTGCAAGCTTCTTCATCTCCCAGTACCTACTGCAACCTACATCCTTCTGAATCTGCTTAGTGTATTCATCTCTTGGTCTCCCCCTACGATTTTTACCCTCCACTCTGCCATCCAATACTAAATTGCTGATCCCTTGATGCCTCAGAACATGTCCTACCAACCGATCCCTTCTTCTGGTCAAGTTGTGCCACAAACTTCTCTTCTCCCCAATCCTATTCAATACTTCCTCATTAGTTATGTGATCTACAAATCTAATCTTCAGCATTCTTCTGTAGCACCACATTTCGAAAGCTTCTATTCTCTTCTTGTCCAAACTATTTACCGTCCATGTTTCACATCCATACATAGCTACACTCCATACAAATACTTTCAGAAATGACTTCCTGACACTTAAATCTATACTCGATGTTAACAAATTTCTCTTCTTCAGAAACGCTTTCCTTGCCATTGCCAGTCTACATTTTATATCCTCTCTACTTCGACCATCATCAGTTATTTTGCTCCCCAAATAGCAAAACTCCTTTAATACTTTAAGTGTCTCATTTCCTAATCTAATTCCCTCAGCATCACCCGACTTAATTCGACTACATTCTATTATCTTTGTTTTGCTTTTGTTGATGTTCATCTTATATCCTCCTTTCAAGACACTGTCCATTCCATTCAACTGTTCTTCCAACTCCTTGCTGTCTCTGACAGAATTACAATGTCATCGGCGAACCTCAAAGTTTTTATTTCTTCTCCATGGATTTTAATACCTACTCCGAAATTTTCTTTTGCTTCCTTTACTGCTTGCTCAATATACAGATTGTATAACATCGGGGAGGGGCTACAACCCTGTCTTACTCCCTTCCCAACCACTGCTTCCCTTTCATGTCCCTCGACTCTTATAACTGCCATCTGGTTTCTGTACAAATTGTAAATAGCCTTTCGCTCCCTGTATTTTACCCCTGCCACATTTAAATTTGAAAGAGAGTATTCCAGTCAACATTGTCAAAAGCTTTCTCTAAGTCTACAAATGCTAGAAACGTAGGTTTGTCTTTCCTTAATCTTTCTTCTAAGATAAGTCGTAAGGTCAGTATTGCCTCACGTGTTCCCGTATTTCTACGGAATCCAAACTGACCTTCCCAGAGATCGACTTCTACTAGTTTTTCCATTCGTCTGTAAAGAATTCGTGTTAGTATTTTGCAACTGTGGCTTATTAAACTGATTGTTCGGTAATTTTCACATCTGTCAACACCTGCTTTCTTTGGGATTGGAATTATTATATTCTTCTTGAAGTCTGAGGGTATTTCGCCTGTTTCATACATCTTGCTCACCAGATGGTAGAGTTTTGTCAGGACTGGCTCTCCCAAGGCCGTCAGTAGTTCCAATGGAATATTGTCTACTCCCGGGGCCTTGTTTCGACTTAGGTCTTTCAGTGTTCTGTCAAACTCTTCACGCAGTATCGTATCTCCCATTTCATCTTCATCTACATCCTCTTCCATTTCCGTAATATTGTCCTCAAGTACATCGCCCTTGTATAGACCCTCTATATACTCCTTCCACCTTTCTGCTTTCCCTTCTTTGCTTAGAACTGGGTTTCCATCTGAGCTCTTGATGTTTATACAAGTGGTTCTCTTATCTCCAAAAGTCTCTTTAATTTTCCTGTAGGCAGTATCTATCTTCCCCCTAGTGAGATAAGCCTCAACATCCTTACATTTGTCATCTAGCCATCCCTGCTTAGCCATTTTGCACTTCCTGTCGATCTCATTTTTGAGACGTTTGTATTCCTTTTTGCCTGCTTCATTTACTGCATTTTTATATTTTCTCCTTTCATCAATTAAATTCAATATTTCTTCTGTTGCCCAAGAATTTCTACTAGCCCTCGTCTTTTTACCTACTTGGTCCTCTGCTGCCTTCACTACTTCATCCCTCAAAGCTACCCATTCTTCTTCTACTGTATTTCTTTCCCCCATTCCTGTCAATTGTTCCCTTATGCTCTCCCTGAAACTCTGTACAACCTCTGGTTCTTTCAGTTTATCCAGGTCCCATCTCCTTAAATTCCCACCTTTTTGCAGTTTCTTCAGTTTTAATCTATAGGTCATAACCAATAGATTGTGGTCAGAGTCCACATCTGCCCCAGGAAATGTCTTACAATTTAAAACCTGGTTCCTAAATCTCTGTCTTACCATTATATAATCTATCTGATATTTTTTAGTATCTCCAGGGTTTTTCCATGTATACAACCTTCTATCATGATTCTTAAAGAAACAGAGAGAAGGACGAAACACTGAATTCGGTCTTCCGAAGTTGTTTCACCGCGGAAGATCGTAACACTGCCTCTCCTTCAATCGGCGTACGAACGTCGAAATGGTAGATACTGAGATAAACAGTAATGGAATTGAAAAGCAATACAATCGCTTAGTAGTGGAAAGTAGTCAGGACCAGATGAGATACCTAGGTCATTCTCGTTTTTAAGAAAGGCCATAAGACAGATCCACACAATCATAGACTTCTATAGTTGAAGTCAATCTGTTGCAGAGTTATGGAACATGTTTATGCGGATGAATTATGAAGTTCTTGGAAAACGAACATCTCCACTATAAAAATCAACATGGATTCCGCAAACAGAGATCCTGCGAAACACAGCTCGCTCTGTTCCTCCGTGAGACCCAGAGCACAGTGGACAACTGCTCTGATGTTGAAGCCGTGTTCCTTTATTTCAGTAAGGCGTTTGACACAGTTCAGCATTGCCGTTTAATGAAAAGAAAATACGCACTTACGGAATATGGAAGCACACTTGTGACTGGATTCAAGACTTCCTTGCAGACAGAACTCAACACGTCGTTCTTAACGGAAAAAAATCGACAGATGTAAAGGTAATATCCAGAGTACCACAGGGAAGTGTGATAGGACCGTTTCTGTTTACAATATGTATAAATGATCTAGCAGAATGCGTAGGATGCTCTTTAAGGCTAGTTGCAGATGTCTATACCAAAGAAGCAACGCCAGGAGCTAGTAAGAATTTGCAGAACGACCTGCAGAGAATCGATGATGGTGCAGGCTCTGGCAGTTGAGTCTGAACGTAAATAAATGTAACGTATTGCGCATACATAGAAAAAGAAATCCATTACTGTACAGCTATACTGTTTACGATAAACAAATGTAGACGGCGTCAGACGCAAAATATCTAGGCGTAACTACCCAGAGCGACCTTAAGTGGATAGACTACATAAAACAGATAGTAAGAAAAGCGGATACCAGACTCAGAGTCATCCGAAGAACCTTAAGGAAATGAAACTCATCCACGAAAGAAGTAGCTTATAAGGCGCTTGTTCGCCCGATTCTTGAGTATTGTTCATTGTAGGACTGATAGAGGAGACAGAGAAGATCCAACGAAGAGCGGCGCGTTTCGTCAGGCGGTCGTTTAGCTGGCGAGAGTGCGTTACGGAGACGCTAAACAAACTCCACTGGCAGACGTTACAGGAGAGGCGTTGTGCATTGGGGAGAGATTACTACTGAAATTTCGGGACAGCACTTTCCAGGAGGCGTCGGACAACATAATACTTGCTCCCACGTACATCTCGCGTATCGATCGTGAGGAGAAAATTCGAGAAATTAGATCCAATACAGAGGCTTACCGACAATCATTCTCCCCACGCACTATTTGCGAGTGGAACAGGGTTGGAGGGAAACAGATAGTGGTACCGAAAGTACCCTCCGCCACACATCATTAGGTTGCTTGCGGAGTATGATGTAGATGTAGATGAAATTCTGCGTACAGGATTACCTTGTTCGAGAACGAGCAGCAGCAGGTACTCGGTATGTTTTTGTTTTAAGAATGGTAACAGCGAGCGTTATCTTGTGTTGCGATCATGGTGAGCTCAATGGTACGGTACGTGCTGTCTGTGACAGGTACTGCGGCACACGCGTGCTGAGGTGTCAGCGAAGTAGGCGTTCCGTGTTGCGGGTCACGTACACCGAATATCAAACAAAAGAGTGCTGTAGGTGTAACGTGCACGAGCGTTTACAGTCAGTTCCAACCGACCAGAATTTTCACTACCCGTGCCGTGTTGCGTTGGATTGCAGGGGCAGAGATTATTCTGAGATAACGACTGTACAAATTTGCACTTGACATCTTCTGTAAATATGTTTCGAAGCATGAAGAGAGCATGGAGACGAATACAAGTCGCGACACCGTTTTGTGCCCTGCTGAGGCGCTCATCCAAAGCTGCACTCACGTTGCTAAGAGGATCATAGCAGTACCAAAATTGGCTGGAACCTCTTTCTGCACTCCCTCCCGACTACATTCAAAGTACTCACTTTTCACCGGTGGGCAGCAGTTTGAAGCGTTCCATCTCGTCGTTCACTGAAGTTGTGAAGTAGCACTACACTGGAGCTCCTTAATTACACTAAAAACCTATTTTTTCTCAATCTCAATACGTACCGGATTATTTTTTCGAGATTATCTCCATTGAGGATTGGGCTTACGTCATAGAGAGGCACTTCCGGACGGCAGACGTTGTGTTACTCCTGTTCCGGCGCGCGTGGGAGTCGATGTCCCAGCGGTGCAGCACGTCACAAACTGCGCGTGCCGGTAATGTGACAGCCACACCACTAGTGACCTAGTTCCTCGTCGGCGAATCTTGCTCTCCGAGGAATACGACCGTAGACGAAAAGAAAAAAAAAAATCCTCCAGCACTTTCAGCAAATGAGGACCGTTACCTGATGACGGATCATCCATTTCGAAAAGTGCATACGTGTGTGTGCGTGTGTGTGTGTGTGTGTGTGTGTGTGTGTGTGTGTGTGTGTACACATGCGTGTCTTCTGCATGTCTGTGTCTGTGTGTTAGTGTTTGTAAGTGTATCGACGACGAACAAGGTTTACTCTTTCTGCGAGGTAGGACTGTGGCTGAGCACTCAAAATTATTGCCGGCAGAGGGAAAGAAAATTTTGACCGAGGTGCGAAGCTACGCCAACGACCTCGTCTCATAATTACTGTCCTCAGTGGAGAGCGTATCTGCTTAATGTGGCCGACGCGCAAACGACGTCGAATGCTCTCGAAAGTACCAACGCTGAGGTAGAGAGAGAGAGAGAGAGAGAAAGAGAATATGAGGAAGACAAATGGCGAAAGAGGCGGCCTGGTGGCGAGACAGGGAGAGGGGACAAGTGCATTGCGTACGTACGCATAATTATACAAGATCGCACGCGGCTTTTTAAAAAATGTATCGCTCCGTCTGCGGCGCCTCCTTGGGGACCGGGCCGGCCATTAAATTAACGAGTGAATTTTTGCCTTTTGAGGGCCATAATTCACCATTACAGTTTACCCGCGGAGCGCCACTGCCGGGCAACTCAGGCGCTCAGCCGGGTGCCAACGGCCGCTAATGAATTTCGCCCGCTTTCGGCGGCGAGGGAAATTAATACTCTCGTAATTGCGACTAATAACTGAGCTGGTGGGAGACGGCGGAAAAATTCCGGCGGCACAGTTTCTCGCAGCCTAACCCGCTGCAGCGCATCCCGCCACTGTACACTCTGTTGCAGACGCTCTCGCTTTTTACTTCGTGTTAGCAGGTGTGAGATTTCCCACATACTACTGTCACTTCCGCTCTGTCCAGCGGCTTACGTACTTCTATATGATGTTGTTGTTGTGGTCTTCAGTCCTGAGACTGGTTTGCTGCAGCTCTCCATGCTACCCTATCCTGTGCAAGCTTCTTCATCTCCCAGTACTTACTGCAACCAACATCCTTCTGAATCTGCTTAGTGTATTCATCTCTTGCTCTCCTTCTACGATTTTTGCCCTCTGCGCTGCCCTCCAATGCTAAATTTGTGATCCCTCGATGCCTCAGAACATATCCTACTAACCGGTCCCTTCTTTTTATCAAGTTGTGTCACAAACTCCTCTTCTCCCCAGTGCTATTCAATACTTCATCATTAGTTACGTCATCTACCCATCTAATCTTCAGCATTCTTCTGTAGCACCACATTTCGAAAGCTTCTATTCTCTTCTTGTCCAAACTATTTATCGACCATGTTACACTTCCATACATGGCTACCCTCCATACAAATACTTTCAGAATCGACTTCCTGACACTTAAATCTATACTCGATGTTAACAAATTTCTCTTCTTCAGAAACGCTTTCCTTGCCATTGCCAGTCTACATATTATATCTTTTCTACTTCGACCATTATCAGTTACTTTACTCCCCAAATAGCAAAACTCTTTTACTATATTAAGTGTCCCATTTCCTAATCTAATTTCCTCAGCATCACTCCACTTAATTCGACTACATTCCATTATCCTCGTTTTGCTTTTGTTGATGTTCATCTTATATCCTCGTTTCAAGACACTGTCCATTCCGTTCAACTGCTCTTCCAAGTCCTTTGCTTTCTCTGACAGAACTACAATATCGGCGAACCTCAAAGTTTTTATTTCTTCTCCATGGATTTTAATACCTACTCCGAATTTTTCTTTTGTTTTCTTTACTGCTTCCTCAATATACAGATTGAATAACATCGGAGAGATGCTACAACCCTGTCTCTCACTTCCCAACCACTGCTTCCCTTTCATGCCCCTCGACTCTTATAACTGCCGTCTGGTTCCGTACGAATTGTAAATAGCCTTTCGCTCCCTATATTTTACCCATTCCACCTTTAGAATTTGCAGCAGAGTATTCCAGTCAATATTGTCAAAAGCTTTCTCTAAGTCTACAAATGCTAGAAACGTAGGTTTGCCTTTCCTTAATGTTTCTTCTAAGATAAGTCGTAAGGTCAGTATTGCCTCACGTGTTCCAATATTTCTACGGAATCCAAACCAATCCACACGTTTTTCAAACTTCCATTTCCTTCAGACTACAGAAAGTCCCTCTACAACTACAGCCACAATCACCAAACAGGTGTGATGTGCGTGGCAGAAGATACTTGCCTCTGTACAGGATATTAGGGTTTCTTCACGGTCAAAATTGACTGCCCAGGTGCTTCTGTACGATTTGTCTTCAGTCTAATCTTGTTTTCACGGCAGTTAAGAGAGTGGTACGTACGGAGTTTTTAGACTGTCTCTCCTTATAACAAAGTACTTAATTTACATATCTCCGTTTACACGCTGTCACCTTCAAAATAGTCACCTAGTACGGCAATACAGAGTTCTCAGCTGAAACTTGTCCTCGAAATCTCCTTTCCGAAGCGTTTAGATTAGATTAGTTTTTCGTTCCATAGATCCTCGCTGAGGAGATCCTCGTGGAAGCAGAACATGTCAATTTTTTTAAAGCTGAAATAACAATACTAGTAGTGTGAATATTTACAATACATCATTTGTTTCTATTAAAAAAAATTCGTCAATGGAGTAGAAGGAGTTGGCCATTAGTAAGTCTTTCAGGCTCCTTTTAAACTGATCTTTATTTGTAACTAAATTTTTTATGTTTGTTTGCAAATTATTGAAGATGAGTGTTCCTGAGTAGTGGACCCCTTTTTGAACTAAAGTAAGTGCTTTTAAGTCCTTGTGCAGATCATTTTTGTTCCTGGTATTGTATGTATGAACTGAGCTGTTTGTTGGAAAAAGAGATATATTATTTAGGACAAATTTGATTAAGGAGTAAATATACTGAGAGGCAGTAGTTAGTATACCCAGTTCTTTGAAGAGGTTTCTACAGGACGTCCGTTAATTTACTCCACAAATAGTATTACACGCTTTTGTTTGACTTGAGGATTTACCGCAAAATATTATACCAAAAGTCCTCCGGAAGCCGCGCTGGACTTCCACAGTGGTAGCAAAATGGCCGCCTTTGTTCTGTATGGCCGGCCGATGTGGCCGAGCGGTTCTAGGCGCTTCAGTCTGGAGCAGCGCGACCGCTACGGTCGCAGGTTAGAATGCTGCCTCGGGCATGGATGTGTGCGATGTCCTTAGGTTAGTTAGGTTGAAGTAGTTCTAAGTTCTAGGGGACTGATGACCTCAGAAGTTGAGACCCATAGTGCCTAGAGCCATATGAACCATTTTTTTTGTTCTGTATCTTGGCTTCGCGTAGGTGGCGAAGTCCGGAAGGGCCAAATCCGGCAAGTAGTGTGGAAACGGAAGTGCGATAATCTTGTTTCTGGTGAGAACCTCGCTCGTGAAGAGTGCACACTGACAGGGTGTGTAGTCGTCGGAGAGTAGGCCCTTTTTCGCGAGGCATAACTCCGGCCTCGGACGTCTTAAATCCTGCCGGTAGAACTCTCTAATCACAGACTGGCCTCTGGATATGAATTCGTGACGCGAAACGCTCCCAATAGGTCACGAGCATACTCTTGGCCGCGCAGCAGACATGCCTCGCCTCTTTCGGTAGTGGAGAAGATGGGCTCCTTCACTGTACAGACCGTTGCTTTCGCTGAGGGCCGCATCACCGTAGCCGTGGCGACGTACATGGCGGCAACACGCCACGTCTTGAGATTCTGCTTATGTTCAAATGGTTCAAATGGCTCTGAGCACTATGGGACTCAACTGCTGAGGTCATTAGTCCCCTAGAACTTAGAACTAGTTAAACCTAACTAAGCTAAGGACATCACAAACATCCATGCCCGAGGCAGGATTCGAACCTGCGACCGTAGCGGTCTTGCGGTTCCAGACTGCAGCGCCTTTAACCGCACCTCCACTTCGGCCGGCTTCTGCTTATGTGTTGCGTACGCTGTTCCGTACGGCACGCCCACATGGGCAGCAATGTTATGGATCGTTCACCGACGGTCCTCGTGACTGCTTTCGACATTTCCTGGTATCTCGTTTGTGCAAGGTCGACCTTATGTCTCCTGATCTTCCGAAGACGTTGTCCCGCTCCAGAAGCGGGCGTGCCGCTCAAAAGACCTCGTACTACACGTTACGACATCGATGTGTACTTGCCGAATCGTGACATGCGCCTCTGTAGTGGGTTTCCCCAGTTTCCTACAGAATATCACGTTCGCTCCTTGTTACAACTTGCTGCCGATTCTGAGACCACAGGAGGGTTAACAAACGTTGTCAGAATAGCACCGGCTGCAACTGGATGCCTCGTGTCAGGTGACCACCTTGTCAAGGTCGGTGCTCCCTGTGGCTCTGCCGGTAGACTTGTACTGTGCTCTGCTGGAGGGTTATGCAGCTAGTCTCTAAGCTTTCTGCTATCGCCTTACATATTTCTTGGTTACTCACTTAATGATAAGTTAGTATAACAGGTTAATAAATACAGATACCTAGGTTGTAAAATTACCAGTAACGTAACATGTAATCAAGAAAGAAATAGAGGGGTGTCTATTACAAAAGGAGGAGTATTTTCTCTGGCCTGTCAGATTAAAAATTAAGTGAAAGATTTGCGAAGTGTTTTCTGCGGAGTGTTGGCCCGTATGGTTCCGAAGCATTGAGAGAGGAGAAATGCTAAGGGACTTCTGCTATGTGAGTCTAGAGAAAACGGATGTTGTGTAATGCACAGATAAAGTAATGAGTGAGGTTGTGTCAACGAGAAAAGACAAATACTGGAAACTGTTAAAGCGGATAAGAAATGGGCTATAACACTGGATGAGAGGAGACTGAATAATAATGGATACACTAGAGGGAGTGTTGACTGTGAAGAGCTGAATGTACCAGATAACTGGCAACATCACGATAAATGCATCAAACGCAGATATAACGAAAATGTGTGTGATTAGTTTGGATTCCGTAGAAATATTGGAACACGTGAGGCAATACTGACCTGACGACTTACCTTAGGAGAAAGATTAAGGATAGACAAACCTACGTTTCTAGCATTTGTAGACTTAGAGAAAGCTTTTGATAATATTGACTGGAATACTCTGTTTCAAATTCTAAAGGTGGAAGGGGTAAAATACAGGGAGAGAAAGGCTATTTACAATTTGTACGGAACCAGACGGCAGTTATAAGAGTCGAGGGGCACGAAAGAGAAGCAGTGGTTGGGAAGGGAGTGAGACAGGGTTGTAGCATCTCTCCGATGTTATTCAATCTGTATATTGAGGAAGCAGTAAAGGAAACAAAAGAAAAATTCGGAGTAGGTATTAAAATCCATGGAGAAGAAATACACTCCTGGAAATGGAAAAAAGAACACATTGACACCGGTGTGTCAGACCCACCATACTTGCTCCGGACAGTGCGAGAGGGCTGTACAAGCAATGATCACACGCACGGCACAGCGGACACACCAGGAACCGCGGTGTTGGCCGTCGAATGGCGCTAGCTGCGCAGCATTTGTGCACCGCCGCCGTCAGTGTCAGCCAGTTTGCCGTGGCATACGGAGCTCCATCGCAGTCTTTAACACTGGTAGCATGCCGCGACAGCGTGGACGTGAACCGCATGTGCAGTTGACGGACTTTGAGCGAGGGCGTATAGTGGGCATACGGGAGGCCGGGTGGACGTACCGCCGAATTGCTCAACACGTGGGGCGTGAGGTCTCCACAGTACATCGATGTTGTCGCCAGTGGTCGGCGGAAGGTGCACGTGCCCGTCGACCTGGGACCGGACCGCAGCGACGCACGGATGCACGCCAAGACCGTAGGATCCTACGCAGTGCCGTAGGGGACCGCACCGCCACTTCCCAGCAAATTAGGGACACTGTTGCTCCTGGGGTATCGGTGAGGACCATTCGCAACCGTCACCATGAAGCTGGGCTACGGTCCCGCACACCGTTATGCCGTCTTCCGCTCACGCCCCAACATCGTGCAGCCCGCCTCCAGTGGTGTCGCGACAGGCGTGAATGGTGGGACGAATGGAGACGTGTCGTCTTCAGCGATGAGAGTCGCTTCTGCCTTGGTGCCAATGATGGTCGTATGCGTGTTTGGCGCCGTGCAGGTGAGCGCCACAATCAGGACTGCATACGACCGAGGCACACAGGGCCAACACCCGGCATCATCGTGTGGGGAGCGATCTCCTACACTGGCCGTACACCACTGGTGATCGTCGAGGGGACACTGAATAGTGCACGGTACATCCAAACCGTCATCGAACCCATCGTTCTACCATTCCTAGACCGGCAAGGAAACTTGCTGTTCCAACAGGACAATGCACGTCCGCATGTATCCCGTGCCACCCAACGTGCTCTAGAAGGTGTAAGTCAACTACCCTGGCCAGCAAGATCTCCGGATCTGTCCCCCATTGAGCATGTTTGGGACTGGATGAAGCGTCGTCTCACGCGGTCTGCACGTCCAGCACGAACGCTGGTCCAACTGAGGCGCCAGGTGGAAATGGCATGGCAAGCCGTTCCACAGGACTACATCCAGCATCTCTACGATCGTCTCCATGGGAGAATAGCAGCCTGCATTGCTGCGAAAGGTGGATATACACTGTACTAGTGCCGACATTGTGCATGCTCTGTTGCCTGTGTCTATGTGCCTGTGGTTCTGTCAGTGTGATCATGTGATGTATCTGACCCCAGGAATGTGTCAATAAAGTTTTCCCTTCCTGGGACAATGAATTCACGGTGTTCTTATTTCAATTTCCAGGAATGTAAAAACTTTGAGGTTCGCTGATATTGTAGTTCTGTCAGAGAAAGCAAAGGACTTGGAAGAGCATTGTACAGCGTCCGCACAGAACGAAGCGTCGCTGTTCTACCTGCGCTAAATAAGTATGCGCATGATGCAGTGAGGTAGGACTGCCGTTTTTAATTGCAGCTTAGTGGAGTTCATCGTACCGAGCATTCGCTGTCGAAGCGTACTTCAAAAATAAGATCTCCCAGCCACACTTCAGTGACTCTCTCTGGCGCCATTTCGAGCTGAAAGTATGTGACAGTTCCGCTTTTACAACTAACGGTTGTACGGTGGGTGCGATGATTTAGGACTACGGCATTCTGTGCAAAACAGAAGTCCAGACCGATGAAGAACACAGTGGACCGCCGGGCGAGCACAGGAGGGGAGTCAAGCAGTCTCCGAAGTCCGTCACCAATCCGCTGCCTGACGTGCCCTGGCGCTAACAAAAAAATGGCTCTGAGCACTATGGGACTCAACATCTTAGGTCATAAGTCCCCTAGAACTTAGAACTACTTAAACCTAACTAACCTAAGGACACCACACACACCCATGCCCGAGGCAGGATTCGAACCTGCGACCGTAGCAGTCCCGCGGTTCCGGACTGCAGCGCCAGAACCGCTAGACCACCGCGGCCGGCCTGGCGCTAACAGTTTCAGATCGTTCCCTGCGGCACATCATCAGTGATAACTTGCACTTTCACCACTACAAATTGCAATCAAACGTACAAGATAAAATTGCCCGACAAACCTTCGCCTTGCACTTTCTGGAAATTTTAGTAGCCGACCCTAGGTGTGAAACAATGCGCTGATATTGGATGAGGCACATTTCCACCTAGTCGGTTGCGTAAACAAACAGAACTGCAGGTACTGCGCGCCATGAAACCAAGGTAATCCTCGTTGGGAAACGCCTGCACTTTAAGCGTGTACCTGTCTGGTGCAGTGTGGCTAACTTTGGGATCATCGGTCCACGTATATACCGTTTACTTGGCTTTCAATGTAACTTATTTCTTAGTGGCTGGAGTGAAAGCGTCACAAATGCCGTAAGAACTATTAACAGTCTCTGAATTACAGATGACATCGCGCTCTTAGTCGGCAGCGAAGATGAACTTGCGTAGTTGTTGAGTAAAGTACAGGTTAGACATGAATCTCGGCAAGTCCAAACTTATGATAAATGATCGGAAGCACAGGTCCAACTCACAGGTCTATAAAAAGGACGGGAAATCGTGCGTTCTTTCATCTACCTTGCGTCAACCATCTGCAACACGTGAAAAGTGAAGATGAGATCGAAGACGAGTCACGCTACGGCGGGAGGCCGTGAAGAAGATCAACGACATCTGGCGGAACAGTACAGGGATCCGTCTTGTTGAAACATGGTGTTTCCTGTCGTCTTTTACGGCTGCGAAACGTGGACCCTGAAAGCCAGAGTTTGGCACCATATTTGGGCTTTGGTACTGGCGCAGGTTTCTGCTCCTAAAATGGGTCGAAAGTCGAAAGAAGAAGTAATAAGTGTATCATTGAGAAATTCATCGTCACCAGCTACGTTTCTTCTCTTGGCAAGCAAATAATTCATCAGTTCCTTGGCCACATCGTGAGAAGAGAACTTTAGAAAATATGTAGAAAATATTATCAAGGACGGGAAGATCAAGCGCAAGAGAGCGAGGGGGGAGAGGCTAGCAGGTGGAGGGGTGGGTGCACGAAGACCTCCCTTCTCCCTGGTCAGCAGGCCTTGAGGGGAACTGGTAACCGACAGGAATGGAGACGATTGGTTCGTGCGGTCACGAAGGTCAGCAATACGTACGACGACTTCTGAGAAACATGGGAAACACGGGGGACGTGCGAGTCATTCATACTGCTAAACTCGTATGAAATAACTGTCAATTAATCTCACCACTTTCGATATTTCTCTCTGTTTATGTCAAAGTACGAAATCGTCATGTAGTGCAAAACACGAGAATGCGCTTCACAATTACGACCTTCCAAACCAAACTGAGTCTCGCAGACTCGCTGTGGTTTTCGGTTACATTATTATGGCGATACCTTTAACTTGGTTCATTTACGATTGTTTAACACTATGCGTTGACGTGTGCGTATCATGAATCTTTTGCCTCTTCTTTCTCGGCTCGCCATGAGTTCCTCTCCTTTGACAATCCTTTCTTCTCGGAGTAGCACTTGCACGTCATCGATTACTTTCGGGTACATTCCAATCCTCCGCTGCAGTTTTGTGGCCAACAGCTCCCCCGAGGCGGCCGCTGGTGGCCGAGCGGCTCTAGGCGCTTCAGTCTGGAACCATGCGACCGCTACAGTCGCAGGTTCGAATCCTGCCTCGGGCATGGATGTGTGTGATGTCCTTAGGTTAGTTAGTTTTAGTAGTCCTAGGGGACTGATGCCCTCTGGCGTTAAGTCCCATTAGTGCTCAGAGCCATTTGAACCATTTGAACCATAGCTCCCCCTCGTACCATAGTCATTATTCCTTGATATAGGGACGCATGTCCCAGGGTCCTGCCCCCCTTTTATTTGTCAGTGTTTTCGCCATGTTGCACCCCTCGTCGTTTCAGCGGAGAACCTTCACATTCCTTATCAGTGCATCTAATTTTAAACATTCGTCTGAAGCAGCGTCGACTGCCTTGTTCTCCCGTTTTGCTGGAGACCATGATTCACGGGTATACAATGCTGTCCTCGAAAGATACATTCTCTGAAATTACTTCCACGGATTAAAGACGATCTCTGATAAGAACAGATTTTTATTTTCAGAGATAATTCTTAGTTACAGTACTACGAAGTATAATTTTAAGAAAGAATATCAATGACTCTATATAATGCGAGTTTTACAGTTTTTTTTTTAAGTTAGATAAAATTAAGAAGAAACGGTTCTAACCGTACTTAAGTATTGTATTCCTATTCTATTTCGTGGGTTAAGCCCACTACTTAAATATTGAGAGGCCGCGTTAGGCGCGGTTACTTAAGTATGTCATCCTTAAGACTATTCCCGCGGTAGGCGCGGCCTTACTCATGTCAGACCAGGGGTAAATTGGACCTAATTTAGGAGCTATTTTATTTTATTCCATTCATCTCCATGCCCTGACAGCACACTGCACATGCACGGCTGCCAGCGGCTGGTGTGCCACACACGCAGGCGGGTCACACACAGCCGGACTTCTCCCCTCTGTCTGCCTTGCGGCGGACGTCACTGGGGTGTCGTGGCAGGAGGGCGTTGCTTCCCACGCTGGCTGGAGACTGCCGGGCAGTAGGCAGTAGTGTCTCGGAATCCTGCCTACTCGGTTCGCTAGGCAAACAATCAAACGATTCGTATTGACAAGTTTTGTTCAAAAAAATGGTTCTCAGCACTATGGGACTTAACATCTGTGGTCATCAGTCCCCTAGAACTTAGAACTACTTAAACCTAACTAACTAAGCGTTACGGAGATGATAGATAAACTCCAGTGGAAGACTCTGCAGGAGAGACGCTCAGTAGCTCGGTACGGGCTTTTGTCAAAGTTTCGAGAACATACCTTCACCGAAGAGTCAAGCAGTATATTGCTCCCTCCTACGTATATCTCGCGAAGAGACCATGAGGATAAAATCAGAGAGATTAGAGCCCACACAGAGGCATACCGACAATCCTTCTTTCCACGAACAATACGAGACTGGAATAGAAGGGAGAACCGATAGAGGTACTGAAGGTACCCTCCGCCACACACCGTCAGGTGGCTTGCGGAGTATGGATGTAGATGTAGATGTAGAACCTAAGGACATCACACACATCCATGCCCGAGGCAGGATTCGAACCTGCGACCGTAGCGGTCACGCGGTTCAAGACTCAAGCGCCTAGAACCGCACGGCGACACCGGCCGGCAATAAGTTTTGTTACATACAATAAGAAAACTACAGTACCTATCCTTGAAAGAAGTGTCGCAGGCAAAGGGCGACATAGGAAACAATCTAGAATGAAATTTTCACTCTACAGCGGAGTGTGTGCTTATATGAAACTTCCTCGCAGATTAAAACTGTGTGCCGGACCGAGACTCGAACTCGGGATCTTTGCCTTTCGCGGGCAAGTGCTCGACGAACAGAGCTACACAAGCAGGACCCACGTCCCGTTCTCACAGCTTTACTTCTGAGGATATTGCGGAGACATTGGTTAGTCACAGCCTGGGGGATGTTTCTAGAATGAAATTTTCACTCTACAACGGAGTGTTCGCTGATATGAAACTTCCTGGCAGATTACAACTGTGTGCCGGACCGAGACTCGAACTCGGGACCTTTGCCTTTCGAGGGGCAAGTGCTGTACCAACTGACCTACCCAAGCACGACTCACGCCCCACTTTCTTTCAGGAGTGCTAGTTCTGCAAGGTTCGTAGGAGAGCTTCTGTAAAGTTTGGAAGGTAGGAGACGAGGTACTGGCAGAAGAAAAGCTGTTTCATTTTTGAAACACCCTGTATGTTTCGATACAGTGTATCGATACGTGGAACTGTTTCAGTGTTTCGGAACGGCTGTGGTTTACTGCTTCGAAACAGTGGTGTTTCATTCCGTCCCTGTCTCAGATAACCGGACCAGATTCGATCTCGAGCCAGACACAGAAACTGTATCGTTGTTTCAAAATAAGGCTGTTTCAGTTCACCTGTGCTTGGAACGGACTAATTGTATCGAAACAGCAATGTTTCATTCCGCTCTGTGTCGGACGAGATTCGGGCTCGACGCAGGTACTGAAACACAACATACCACTTCATGAAACACTTTCAAGAGTGTCGAAATCTTTTTGGCAAGCAATAGCATGAAGCTTAAGGTATCCGAAAATAAAGCTTCGTTTCTAGCTGACTGTCCTATTCCGAAATGGCATAACATCTGCTTAATAAACACTAACCAAACAATAAAAGAACGCATACTATTCACATTCAGAATAATAAATATGTGAAAATCATTTAGTTAAATTACATTTTTAATAACATACGCTTATCTGTTCATGTGCAGTAATCATATTAAGAAACGCAAGTAAGCCTACAACATTTTGAATAAAAAAGGCGTAGAGTGACAGTTAGTAGACATATACATAAATTTGATGTAGGTAAAATTGCAAGCAATCTGTTTGACTTGTCACTGATAGTGTAATGGTGAAAGGGAAGGGCTGGAAAGCGTGGTGAATTTATAGTAACGGTTCGAAACACCTTGAAAGACAAAATTTTTTTCTGTTTTATTTTGTTATTTATTCGAATTATTTGGCGTTATTTGTGAGTCTATAGTCACTGTGCTTATTATCCACAATGATTCCCTTTGTGTGCATGGAAATTAGCAGGATGGGTATATTACCCAAACTAACGGAATGTGGGAATCCCAGTAGCATATCCGTTGTTTTTGCAGTTTGCTCCCACCTCCCGTTCGTGGTGGTTCTTCTGTCTTCAGCTATGGCTGTCCTCAACCAATTGAAAAGTATGAAAGTCACACGACACCAAAGCAGCGCATTTGCTGCAGGAAATACGAAACTGCCAAGTTGCCTAAGTGATAGTTTCATACTTTCTGCGATATGATTAGCGCTCTCGCACCACATTTGTGTTCATATGGACATACTTATACAGTAGACATTCAAGATGATGGAAGGTGTAGGGACCGCATCTCGTGGTCGTGCAGTAGCGTTCTCGCTTCCCACGCCCGGGTTCCCGGGTTAGATTCCCAGCGGGGTCAGGGGTTTTCTCTGCCTCGTTATGGCTGGGTGTTGTGTGCTGTCCTTAGGTTAGTTAGGTTTAAGAAGTTCTAGGGGACTGATGACCATAGATGTTAAGTCCCATAGTGCTGAGAGCCATTTGAACCATTTTTTTTTTTAATGTGTAGGGATATTAGATTACAAAACACAAACTGTTTCACTGTTTCGAAACAGCGTATCGAAACATTACATTGTACTGTTTCATTTGTTTCGAAACAGCTACGTGTTTCAGATTGCCCATCTCTACATTGTACATTACGCACTCATGAAAACGTATCACGGCAGGATGGGAGCACTGGAACCTCACACGTTGGAATGTAGATGGATAGGCGTTCAGCCACTCAGGAAGACCTGCTCCTGGAGAAGATCCCACCATAGGACAACGGAGGGCGAGTCGTAGCCGCAGCAAAGTGGCACAGCGTCGCGGTCGCGGCGGGGGCCGTGTGAAGAACGTTCTGAGGGGATAGCGTTCACGGTGCCATCTCACGTGATTTAGCGCGGCGGCGAGTCGTAAACAAGGCTTTGCGCGCCACCTGGCAGAGCCGCGCCGCCACTGGACGGGGCTGGAGGCGCAGTCGCGGCCCCGCCCCGGGTCGCAGGCCGCCCGCCGTAAACTGTGATTGCCGCGAAGCGACCCTCGCCACGGCCCGGTCCAGCTGCCGGCGCCGGCGAACCGCCGAGTAGGCGGCAACCTCGAATAAAGCGCTCAGCGAGCGAGTAAACGCCGCCGGGCCCTCGCAGACAGACGCGGGCCCGCTCCAGGCCGCTTTACGAGCGCCGCGTTATGGAGTGCCGCCGGCCCGGCCACTGTGCTACGCAGCGCCAAGTGGGCCGCCGCCAGTCTGCCGCGCCGGCTTCCAGAACGCCCCGGATCCCGCGATAACCCTTTACGAGTGTTGCGTCGCGAAATACGAGACGCGGGGCCGGCATGTGAGTATAACACGAGCTGGATCACTGCGACGCAGTTGGTAGGACTGGCGTTTTACGTTTATTGCCCTTCGCTTTCGACACGACAAATGGCTGCCTCCGATAAACTAGCCCGACGTCGTGTTCGCAGGCCGTCTTCATAAATAAGGTGACGTGACAAAAAATTTGTCACCGCAGTGCGCACACACAGATGAATCGATAAATCGTTACAGATGGAGCAGCGAACGGCCTCCCGCGCACTACATGCACACGAGCAGTACCGATCAGTGAGACGTTTACACTGAAGCGCGTCCGCTGCTCGTGGTCGTGCGGTAGCGTTCTCGCTTCCCGCTCTCAGGTTCCCGGGTTCGATTCCCGGCGGGGTCAGGGATTTTCTCTGCCTCGTGATGACTAGGTGTTGTGTGATATCCTTAGGTTAGTTAGGTTTAAGTAGTTCTAAGTTCAAGGGAACTGATGACCATAGATGATAAGTCCCATAGTGCTCAGAGCCATTTCAACCATTTTTGAACACTGAAACTGGTGTAGGCATGTGTATTCAAATACAGAGATATCGAAAAAAATGGCTCTGAGCACTATGGGACTGAACATCTGTGGTCATCAGTCCCCTAGAACTTAGAACTACTTCAACCTAACTAACCTAAGGACAGCACACAACACCCAGTCATCACGAGGCAGAGATATCGAAACAGGCACAATACCTCACAGTGATCAGTGACGCCTGTGTAAGACAACAAGTGTCTGGTGCAGTTCTTAGATCGGTTACTGCTTCTACAATAGGTGGGGCCGGCCGGCGTGGCCGAGCGCTTCTAAGCGCTACAGTCTGGAACCGCACGACCGCTACGGTCGTAGGTTCGAATCCTGCCTTGGGCATGGATGGGTGTGATGTCCTTAGGTTAGTTAGGTTTAAGTAGTTCTAAGTTCTAGGGGACTGATGACAACATGTTAACTCCCATAGTGCTCAGAGCCAACCATGGTGGGACGCTAGCAGTTTACGAACTTTGTCTTTCGGAAAGGTTTCTATCCTTGGCGAGAATGCCAATGTGTTGTGCGATGTCCTTAGGTTAGCTAGGTTTAAGCAGCTCTAAGTTCTAGGGGACTGATGACCATAGATTTTAAGTCCCATAGTGTTCAGAGCCATTTGAAACATTTTTGAGAATGCCAATGATCTTTTCCTCTTAGACATCGGATAATTCACTCCGTTTCCGTATAACGACAATGAGTGCACTGTTTTCCATGTCCCCCCCCCCCCCACACACACAGCATATATACCGTCCCCTACTAGTGCTGTCTGTGAGGGTTTGATGCACGTTGACGTCGAACATAGGCGCTGGTCACACTAACGTGACTCAACCACGTGTAAAGCGAAGTACAGGAACAGTGCGCAGTTTACACAGTTTCGGAGTGAAACACGTTAATGTTTTGTTATTTTAGTAAACGACTTACTCGGAAGTAACAATATGAAAAAACTGTTTCACACAGTTTCGTTTCGTTTCCGAGCGTGGGACATAAAGGGCTATTCGTAAGTACCATCGCGGTTTGAGAAGAGGATTCTGCAGAAACTACGAGACGTACAGAAAACAGATACATATCAGTGGACAGAGTTTTTTAACGCACACTACAGGCGCTCAATATGGCGCCATTGGCGGCGCGGCAAACGTCAGTATGTGCGTGCAGTTGGTCGACCCGCTTTGTCCCGAAAGTGCGCGTCGGCGGTTCGCTTTGGAAACCTGTTCATTTGGTTGCGTAATTCGACGCGAAACTGCGGAGTCAGCAGCAGAGGGTCTAAACATTGAGACCTGAAGCAGCACAACCTACAGTCCCAGCTGTAATTACGAGAATTCAGGAAACCGTTATAATGCTCCCTTCAATAATAACAACATTCTCACTGTTCCTTTGATAACCTATCGTCGGATACACGCTCATACTAATGGTAGTGATGAGGCTAAAATCATTTTTTTAACACATTCGTCATAAGTAACCTGATATGAACTGTATTTAAGATTTCTGTAGGTTCTCTACATTTACTGTACTGAGTGAGCTTAAACGTAAAGAAATGGTTCAATGAAGCTAAACTGGGAAAGTCACAAGGGTGCCACTACACGCGATTCCTCACCCTATACGCTAATTACCGGTAGGAGTTGGCCAATCTTGCGATTGGGAAGGTGCTCGTATATTGAATATTCAACAGTGAAAATAGTTTTAGAATGTTCATTTATTGGTTAAACAATTCTCCCAGAAATGCCCTCCGGAAGTGTTCTCTGGTACATGCAACATTATTCCTAACAAAGCACCTAACTCCACAGCTCTTTGTCTTCAGGCACTTTTCCACACGTGCAACACACGTACTTGTAGCCAGTGATTTCAGTGTGTTAGCAAATCGGTTATCGTAGACATCGTCATCATCACAAACGCTGGAAACATCCGATACCTCCAATGACTGTCGTTTCTTCCTTCTGGTTCTCCTTTTTTCGTTTCTTAGCTGCTCCAGTAAAGCACCCACATTTAGTCTTCCTGTTCTGTCTCCAGGTCAGTCTGGTACTTCTCCTCAAGTCCCAGTGCATGCTTCATTTCAGCTTCTTGCATCTTCTTCTAGACGGGCGCCCACACCTGCTCTCTTTTAGCGCATATTTTCTTCAGTCTGACGTTGCACAATAACGCGGTCATATGTGTGAATCTGTTACATTTAGAAAGCAGGTCCATGCAATGGTACGATGAATTACAGATTTTAATAACATGTTCAGATAAAAGTAAATGCCTCTCATTCATACCTTTTTCATCTGATATCACACCTGTATTTTTGCCCCTGTTTGTTACTGGAATCAGAAGAGAGCAGCGGTAGTCGGAAGTCATCGTGCTTATCGTAACCTTCGAATATTGCACATGTACTAATATCAGCTGCGTACTGGTACACGACTGCGCCTTATGTAACTCACTTCATCAGTCTGGATGAATGGGATGAATACGTAGAAACCAAGAGAGAAGAAAGGATGATCCGATTCGAAGGACCCAAAGCACGGACGGTGTGTTCACTCTTACTGTTCAATCTCTGCACCGATGGATCGACGAAGAAAATAAACGTTCAGCAGTGGGACTAAAATTCGGGCGAAAGGTAGATGGGCGACATGTTTCGTTGTTGACTCAGCTATCCTCTAAGAGAGTGAGGAAGAAATACGTCACCTGTTGAATAGATTGGACAGACTAACGTGCACAGAACGTGTATTGACGGTAGATCAAAGACAGGCGAAAGTAATCAGAAGTATCAAAAACGATATTGAAACTTCCTGGAGGATTGAAACTGAGTGCTGGACCGAGACTAGAACTCAGGAAGTGGGCTGGCGGAAGTGAAGCTGTGAGGACGGCTTGCGAGCTGTGCGCGGGTAACTCAGTTGGCGGAGCACTTGCCCGCGTAAGGCGAAGTTTCCGAATTCCAGTCTCACCAGCACACAATTTTAATCCACCACGAAATTTCATATCATCACAAACTCGGTTCCAGAGTGAAAATTTCATTCTATAAACGATATTAGTCATAAACTTAGCATGAAACTTAGGGACCAAATGTATAATGGGCTCAGAGAAAACCGGAAAAGAAGGCAAACCAAATTCCCGAGATGGTTGCTGAAAATGAAGTGGACTTCTCAGATCAGAAGTGATTGCATCGTCTGGAGGACCGCCAGGGGAAGAACGTACGGAAAAGAAGAAGGGATACAATGACCCGATCTGTATTAAGCTATCAGGGAATAAATTCCATGTAAAGGGAAGGAGCCGCAGAAGTGAGAAAGAGTGAGACATATACCCAGAATGTATCTAAGACAGTTCGTTGCTACTCAGAGATGTGGGGGTTCGCACAGGAGATGAAATCGTGATGGGCTGCATTAAATCAGGCAGAAGACTCAGGACAGAAAAGCTAATAAAATCTGAGGTTGGTGAGAATAGGCAGTGCTGTACCAGTCCAACCAGATTCTTGGTGGAACTAATATTCGTATCCGCTACTCAATTAATGAATGAGGTTCCGTATCGGCAGACGGTGCTCCAGCGACGAAGAAAATGAAAACAACGTTTTTTATGAGCCAGAACCCTAATTTATACGAAAAAATATCAATGATTTCCGTAATGGTTGTTAGAATTCAGGCTCAGTAATTTTACTCAAAGATCTATCTTCCAGATTTTATGGCACAGGTCTCATTCTTGATAGTACGTCTTTCTCCTCCTTAACAGATTTTCCGTCAACTTTTATGGAACAGAATTCATAAAATAAAATAATATAGTAATAGTATTTTATACCATAAACTAATGGAAATTACTTTTTTAAATATATTTTTGGAAGCGTTGTGCGCCACAGTTACATACTTTAAAAACGTCAAAAAGAAAATGGCTCTGAGCACTATGGGACTTAATTTCTGAGGACTTAGAACTACTTAAACCTAACTAACCTAAGGACATCACACACATCCATGGCCGAAGCAGGATTCGAACCTGCGACCGTAGCGGTCGCAAGGTTCCAGATGAAGTGCCTAGAACCGCTCGGCCATTCCGGCCGGCTAAAAACGTCATATTACCGCCTTGAGCTGCTGGTAAAATGCTTTATTCCTATGACCTGTTCCAGTCGTCTGATCAACGTCAGGTTTATCAAAGTATTTACAGCATAAATGCAAGATAGTTATCATGAAAAATACACTTGCCGCTTGTTTCGAACAGAAATGCGATTGCTGTTTGCACCATTAAGCTAGGAGTTATTTCTTCCCCATCAGTGGATTCATAATTCTTTCAACTGTGTTAATATAACTTACATCGTCAATCCATAGAAACTGTGCTATGGACTGTACACATTCACGTTAACGCTTTATCTTTCACATGAATGTGTACACTCCACAGCACAGTGTTTATGATACGATGGCAGTGGAGTATTCATTTTATGTTTCGCCTAACATACTAGCAGCTCAAGGCGCTCAACTACATTTTTAAAAAACGTTTTCCAAACTTGTTCTTCTTTACGACAGAAAAAAATATAGTATGCGGGAAGACCTGCGTTGACCTTACTCATTCTTCTCTTCACACATTTTATTTAAACAATGTTGTAGGCGCACGTTTTATGAGCAGTAAACACTGTTAGTCACACGTACCTGAAACTTTGTTGTTTACACGTGCGCAGACAATAACTATGCTCAGTTTATCTTTTTCACTTACGGATTTGTACGGCTTGCTTTTTATCTTTCGTCGTCTCTTTGCACATTCTACCTCTTCACACGTTTCGAAACGTGCCGTTCTTTTTGAACAGGAATGCGATTGCTATTAGCACCATCCTAGCTAGGAGTTACTTCTTCCCCATCAGTAGATTCAGAATTCTTTTAATTGTGTTAGTGTTGTTGTTAATGTTGTGGCCTAAAGTCCAAAGAGTGGTTTGATGCAACTTTCAACGCTATTCTATACTGTGCAAACCTCTTCATCTGCGAATTCTGCTGCAGCCTACATTATTGTAAATTTGTTTACTGTATTAATCTCTCGGTTTCCCTCTGCGATTTTTACCGCCAGCACTCTCCTCTAATACTAAATTGGTGGTACCTTTATCTCTCACAATGTGCCCTATCAGCCGATCCCTTCTTTTAGTCAAACTATATAACAAATTTCTTTTCTCTCAAATTCTGTCCAATATGTTTTCATCAGTTACCCGATCTACCCATCCAATTTTCAGCATTCTTCTGCAACAACACATTTCAAAAGCCTCTAATATCTTATTGCTTGAATTTTTTATCGTCCACGTTAGTATTCATACAAGGCTACACTCCAGAAAATACGTTCAGGAGCGACTTCCTAGCACTTAACGTATTTGATATTAACAAATTTCTCTTCTTCAGAAGCACTATTTTTGCCATAGCCAGGTTCACATTTTATATCCTCTCTACTTTGGCCTTCACAAACTGTTTTACCGCTGAAATAGAAAAACTCGTCCACCACTTTCAGTATCTCGTTTCGTAATGCAATTTCCACCGCATCGCCTGATTTAATTCGACTATATTTGATTAGAGTTGTTATGCTTCTGTTGATGTTCACCTCATGTCCTCCTTTCGAGACGCTAACCGTTACATTCAACTATCAATACGTGTCGCTTTCTGTCTCTGACATAATTACAATGCCATCGGCAGACTTTAAACTTTTTATTTCTTCTACCTGAACTTTAATTTATGCGTCATAATTTTGTTTGATTTCTTGTACTACTTGCTGAGTGTCCCGATTGGATAACATCAACGATAGGCTACAATCCTCTCTCACTCCCTTCTCAGCCCCTGGTTCCCTTTCGTGGCCCTCGAGTCTTATAACTGCCGTCTTATTTTCTGTACAAGTTGTAAATAACCTTTCGATCCCTGTTTTTTACCCATGCTAACTTAAGAGAGTTTTCCAGTCAAAATATTTTTTCCCAAGTCTACAAATGCTACAAACGTAGATTTGCCTTCTCTTAACCTGTCTCCTGAAACAAACCCATGATCAGTATTGCCTCGAGTGCTCCTAGATTTCTTCGGAATCCAAATTGATTCTTCTCGAGATCGGCTTCTACCAGTGTTTCCGTTCTTCTGCAAATAATTCGTATTAACATTTTGCGACTACGAGTTATGAAACTGATTATTCGGTAACATTCACACCTGTCAGCATCTGCTTTCCTTGGGGTTGAAGTTATTACATTATTCTTGAAGTCTCAGGGTATTTTGCCTGTCTCATAAATCTTGCAAACCAGATGGAATAGCTTCGTCATGACATGGTGCCCCAAAAATTTGGATAGCTTTCAGGGGATGTCGTCTTCTCCAGGGAATTTGTTTTGACTTAGGTCTTTCAGTGGTCTGACAAATTCTCCTGTCTCAACTTCAACTACGTCTTCTTCCCTTTCCATAACATACCATTTCCCTTCTATAGCCCACATATACATTCCTTCAACCTTGCTTAGTACTGGTTTTTCATCTGAACTCGTAATATCACACAGCTTCTTTTATTTCTTCCAAAGGTTTCTTTAATTTTCCTGTATGCGGTATCTGTCTGTCCTCTACTTATACACATTTTTAATTTTATCAGAACTGAAAACGGGTGACACGAATGGAAAGCAGTCTGTTGTTGATGAAACTGTTGCGTATCGTTCTCCTAAGCAAATTACATCAATCGTTTGACACAGTTTTTTTTACGACGCTTTCATTCTGATGAAAATCCTTTAGTTGAGAACATATTTTCGACATGTTTACAGATCCTATAGATCCATACGTAAATTTCAGATTTTTCACTTGATTTTTGTAGAAAGCAGAGGCTTCAAGGCGATTTTACGCCTGCCTATATACAGTATTTGTCATGACAACATTGCAACGTTGGACCTTAAACACCAGAAAGTGAAGTGGAGTATAGGAAAATGGATATCGGGGACAAACTTCCACAGTCTGAGTGTTGATTCTGGAATTAACCATTCATTGTGCAACAGGAAATTTGATATTGTGAGCCGCCCTAGCAGGTTAAGACGGAGACTCATGGTCGGACAGTAGTGTTTGACGGAAAATGCTCCTACATGCTGATCGATTACCCTCCTTCACAGCTGCTTTCCACACTTCGCAATACTGAGACCTCTTCCACGAATGTGATGTCCGACAGCCTCCTTGATGCTGACTTAGGTGCCAGTACCATGATTCGCTCCCTCATTTCTTTCATTTTCTTAATTAGCAAGTGTAGTATCGTCGTAATATTATACTGCCTCGACGGTAAGTCGCACACATCATTCCAAGGCCGAAGACAACCATCGTAAATCTCCAGGATTTTGACACATGGTCCAAACGCTCTGTAAAGTGTAAAAAGTTTCAGTCATGTCCATGTCTCCACTCCACCTTTCAAAGTTTTCTAGCTGTCTGTTTTTTACGTAGAATATGGAAATACGGAATAAATGGCTTTCAGAGATGTACTAAATGTCATTGGTGACTAACAGATCATCCACTTGGTAATGTTCTGTCCCGGACCATGCGTGGTTCGCTCCTACTACATTGTTCCATCACCTAGTAATGACTTAATTAAAGACAGGAGGGACAGCAGGAAAGCTACAGGCTACTGCAAGTTTGTAGATTCTCGTAATGGAATCATATTTTCATAAATTAAGAAACACAAATACGAGGTAGCCCAGTCAAAAGCTAACTCAAGCAGGTAATAGCCACGCGGAGAGAAATTGACTTGCTGTGGGACAAGTTAGGGGTTACAGGTAGTTCCGTAAGTACGTACAGTAGCAGAACAAAGTCAAGTCCTTAGAAAGAAAATACGAAGCGTAAATTCAACTGAAAAAGGGTAAGGAAAGAAGGCAGCCACTGGTAACGGATACTATCACATAATACAGGTGGTGGACTGTAAAGATTACCGCGTCGCGACATGTGGACGTGCAATGCGGATACCTCGTGGCAGCACAGTCCTATCCACAGCAGCAGCGGCGCGCCTCCTAAAGCAAACCGTGGCGAACAGATCGCAGCTCGGTAAACACCAGGTTCCTCCCAAAGTGACTTGCAACAAAAAGGGTGGTAACTGCAGCGCGGTGACTCTCGGTATATACACTCAAATGGCTCTGAGCACTATGGGAATTAACAGCTGTGGTCATCAGTCCCCTAGAACTTAGAACTACTTAAACCTAACTAACCTAAGGACATCACACACATTCATGCCCGAGGCAGGATTCGAACCTGCGACCATAGCAGTCGCGCGGTTCCGGACTGAAGCGCCTAGAACCGCGAGACCACCGCGGCCGGTACATACACTCAGTCAGAAACTGCAGCAGAAGGGGTCGAGAGAGGTTCTTTCTGCTTTCCTCAGAATAAAATAAACAGCGTCGCGAAGCACTCATTTCGCTAGGATCCTCTGTTAACTCCACCTCGAAAGCCTCACAGAATGGCGAACATCATTCACTAACAGGACGAATCGCTGTTTTGTAAACTGCCTCCTTCGTGGGAAAAGTTAATTTGCTTACGGCTCTCAGTTTGTTATCTGTCTTTGTTACCCACGCCGTCTTGTTCTTCAGTTCCAAACAGCTCCAAACACACACGCCTCTAGACACGCAGACGGAAACAGAAATTTGTAAAACGTAAACGTCTGCAAAGTAACACGTATTAAAATATTACAATAATTTCTTTCTGAAAGCCAACGTTTCGTCCCATTCTGGGAGGAGTAGAGGAGATGTCCTCTACAATAGGTCACTTTACTCCTTCTGCAAAATATATCCTTGCTTTCCTTGGCGCTCACTCGATGTTCATATTGAATAACAGGCGCACAGGCTACAATCTAGTTCCACTTCGTTCTCAGCTACGGCCTCCAGTTATGTATTCGAACTCTTAGAGCTCTGCTTGCTATGGAAAACGTACAGAAGCCGTAGACTCAATTATTTCATAGCACTGTATGATCTGACAAGAATAACTAAGTTCGGAAACATATAACATCAAATATACGAATACATTACAATTTCCGTATGTACTTCTTGTATAACATTATGGTTTTTAAAAAAACGTTCACTTTGAAATGGTTGACACTGCCTACACGTTCTGATCACCTTATGTACGTAGTGTGACTGAGTCCGGGTGTAGAGAAAATCCTGTAACCGCTGTGAAGCAGTGAAAGCGACGTTTCAAAACACTGACGGCTTCAGTTAGTATGCCTGGTTTCCGCGATCCCTGTGATCAATGGTGCATTCGACTTAAAGCTACACTTTACCTCCAGTTTTATCGAACTCTTTCTAATATGCACTGATGAACCAAATCATTATGACCACCTGCTTAATAAATTGTTCGCCTGTCCTTGGAAAGACGTACATCACTGATTCTGTGTATCAAGGATCCGAAAGATCGCTGGTAGGTTTGTGAAGGTACTGGGCATTAGATGTCTATGCAAAGCTCTCGTAATTCCCGTAAATAAAGCGCCGTTGATTTGCATATCGCGACAGATTGTGACCCAGATGGGTCCCCTAGCATTTGCATCAAGCAAATTTTGTCCTCGAGACATCGACGTGAGTTCACTACAATGCACCGACAACGTCTGTAGCACGATTCTGGCTCCGCGACACAAAGAGTTATACTGATGAAAGATGACGTCGCCATCGGGGAAGACGTCACTCAAGAAGGGATGCAGGAGGTTCACAGCTACCAATGTGTCTTCCATTACTACCACAGGTCCAATGCAAACGCAGAAGAATGTCTCCCACAGCGCAATACTGCTCCCAGCAGCCTGCGACCGTGGCACGCTGCACGTTCCAAGCCGCCGTTCACCCTATGTCGGCGTTTGTGAAGACGATCAGCGACCTAGTGAAACAGCCATGTGATTCATCAAAAGAGCCAAGTTTCCATTGCTCGACGGTCGAATCCAGAGGGTTCTGTGCCCACTTCAATCGTTATTCACGATTTCGTTGGGTCAACATGTGTACATGTCTGCTGCGGAGGTCCGTACACACCAATGTACGATTAACGCTTTTTCCGAAACACTGGTGCACCCTTCAGCGTTGTGCTCTTTCGGCAGAGATGCCACAGATCGCCATCTATCCTACTTTACAGAGCAGACAAGCCTCTGCACACCACGTCCTGTGAAGAACTTGGACGTCGAACCATTTAGCGCGTAGTGGTAGCTTCGCTGCTATATCTTCTTGCATAGATGCACACGACAGTAGCACGTGAACATTCGACCAGCTTCGCCGTTTTCTAGATACTCGTTCAGAAGATTATCGTATTAATAATCTGTCAATCAAACTTCCTGGCAGATTAAAACTATGTGCCGGACCGAGACTCGAACTCGTGACCTTTGCCAGAGCTTCTGTAAAATTTGGAAAGTAGGAGACGAGGCACTGGCAGAAGTAAAGCTGTGATGACGGGGCGTGACTCATGCTTGGGTAGCTGAGTTGGTAGAGCACTTGCCTGCGGAAGGTAAAGGTCCCGAGTTCGAGTCTCTGTCCGGCACACAGTTTTAATCTGCCACGAAGTTTCATATCAGCGCATACTTCGCTTCATAGTGAAAATCTCATTCTGGTAATAATCCGTCTTTTGATAAAAACTCTTATCTCAGAGGACTTACCTACCTGGAGCCCATATCTTCGTTAGGGTGGTTCCCATCCATCTCTGCTGCGCTTACATACTTTTCATAGCGCGTCCCGTGCCCGAAACGCCACCTGGCGGCATCCGCCATCGCGGTCGGCAGTGGTCAGAATATTTTGCATTACCAGTGTATGCCGAATGTGTGTCAGTGTATGTATGATATGGGGACGAACGACTTCTGGATGAGACAAAATGACTTCCCCCGAAAGGCACAGAAATCACTGAATGGAAGTTTCTGTATATTGTCCCAGTTCAGTTCATATATTACTCGAAAGATGAGTGAAACACATTTCAGGGCCAGTCTTGTTGATATCGTTAAAACTGAACAAAGCTCCAACGTCCGGTCGTATCCCTACCGGATTCTGTTCCTAGTTTCCTGTTGCACTAGACCCTTCCTTAATAACCATAATATACGGTAAGTTATTTCAATAAAATACCGCACCCAGTGGTTGCACTAAAACGTATGTCACACCAGTTCACAATTCCCCTAAAAGCAATTGCTGGAGAATGTAGGAACATATTTTGAGCTAAACTATAACAATAAGGTGTCTCGAACGAGAGTCATTTCCTCCGTAGCAATCATCACGGATGAGGGAAACCTGAATCATTTGAAACTCTGCACTCATTGTTCTCACATGACATCCTGTAAGTCGTGGATCAACGAAATCGTTTTTCATGCAGCGCTTTTTTATTCAATAAAGTTCTTTTGGGTTTAAGGCCGCATTGTGAACTATTAAATTCTGACGTTTCGGCGACCATTGCAAGACGCCTTTCTCAGGGTGTACTGCTAACTGCTGAATGAGCACTAGTTTGGTTACTTATACACTATGGAGGAGTACTGTCATTGGATATGAGGGTGAGGAGGAAGGCTATTAGGTGTTCTTTTATTGGTCTTTGCATTACGTAATATCATTGGCAGAAATAGGCATTTTCCATTGGAGTTTATTGCTTGCCGTTGGTAGAAACTGGGCGGCGACTGCAGCGTGGCATTGTGTACTAACTGCCTAGTATCGTCTGGGGACGTCAGCACTCTGTGTACTCTCCGCCGCTGTGGCCTACCGCGCGCTTGTTGCCCTGCGTGAGCTGTCCTTCCACAAAGCCGTGACTGCTGGAAGTCGGTACCCGCCTTCTCTTCAAATGGTTCAAATCGCTCTGAGCACTATGGGACTTAACATCCGAGGTCATCAGTCCCCTAGACTTAGAACTACTCAAACCTAAGGACATCACCCACATCCATGCCCAAGGCAAGATTCGAACCGTAGCAGCAGCGCGTTTCCGGACTAAAGCACCTAGAACCACTCGGCCACAGCGGCCGGCCCCGTCTTCTCAATTCACGTTGTCGGGTCGCTTGTTTATTTCTATAGCCTCTCTAATGTTCCACCTCAAACTAAACGGCTTTTTCGTCAGTACACGGGCCTCTCGAAATTCGATCTTCACCCTTCACTGTTCCTGGTGTTTTGCCACATCTGATTTGTTGTACTGTTTGAGACGTGTTCAGATAACCTTGTGCTTATTGGACGCCCAGTCTCACCTCCACACACCAATCCACATTCGCACCCGATTTCATATACTCCAGCGGCATGAAACTTGTCAATTGTATGTTTCGTCTAGCCCAGAACGTCTTTTATTTTGTTGTTGCTCCGAAAACTCGGCTTAATACCTGCCCAGCAGAGAATTTTGCCCACATTGTACGTATAATAGCAGGACGGTGCTCCGTGCTTCGTTCTGTACCTCCCTGTTGCCCTCCTCCGTTGGCGCCATAGTTTTGTGTATCATCTTCACGACGTAGCCTGTAGCTCCTGAGATTCTGTAGTTCAGCTTTGAGATTGGGTTCGTCACTGATCCTGGAGGCTTGCAGGGCCGATTTCTTTTGTATAGGACGGTGGTGGGAGAATGCATGCAGGTTCCTGTCCGTGTTGGTGGCTTCCTATAAACTCTGTGTCCAAGCTTCCCGTCAGGCCTACGGTAAACTTCCACGTCGAGAGAAAGCAATACGCCGTTCTTTTCTATCTCCATGGTAAAGCGAATTTTGCTGCGCTGCTGATTGAGATATTGGTGGAAGTTCTGAAGCTCTTCTGCGTGTGGCCAGATGACAGAGGTGTCGTCACGTGTCGCAGCCAGCATTCTGGGCGTAATGGTGCGGACTGGAGCGCTGTTTCTTAGAACGCTTGCATAAAAATGTCTGCTGCGACAGGCGATAGAGGGGAACCCATAACTACACCGTCCGTCTGCTCATAGAAATCCCCTTTCCACCTGAAAGAGATGGTCGTCAAATAGTGGCGCACCAACTCGCATATACCAGGTGCCATGCCTTCCTCTAAGATGTTCAAGGTGTCCGTCACCGGTACATTCGTAAATAAAGACTTCACGTCAAAACTGACCATCAGATCCGCACCCGAGACTTACAAACGTGCTGCAGTCGACGAAGTCCTTGACGTATGAATCTGTGTGGCTTTCTCGACGTCTAAGCTTCGGAGGCAATTCCTTCGCTAGTTTGTAGGTCGGTGACTTAATACTACTCAAAGGCCATACGCCCTGATGAAGGCGCCTTGTAACAGTCCCTGAAACGTCGAAATTTTATAGTTGACAATGAAGCCAGGAACCCAGAAGAATTTTATTGACTGTGACAACGGCCGCGGAAGCCTACGTCTACAGTATTGTTTTAAATTACCATAAAGCATTTGACTCAGAGCCACACGTACGCTTATTATAAACATGAGTGGCAGTGGCAATTTGTGAGCTGATTGGAGATATCTTGGCAAGGGAGGACGCAGCACGTTACTTTGGATGCAGAGTCATCGAAAGAGGTAGAAGTAGCTTGAAGTGTGGCTCAGAATGAGGTGTTGGGATTCTGGTTTTTCATTTTGCGTGTTAATGACCATTCATGGAATATTAATAGTAGCATTAGACTCTTTGGGAATGCTAAAGTTACGTATGATGAAGTACTATGTGGTAAAAACTGCAGAAATATTTAGGCTTGGTATCGAAACGGTACACATATCGGTCTTGATAATGAAGATTTCATAGGGGTGCAAATCAGAAATCTTGCTTTCAATGTTCAGTAACAAAAATTTTTGCATTGCCAAAAATGAAAATAATACCTAGTATACTGTGACTACAGTATCAATGACTTACAAGCAGAATTGGTCAAGTAACGAAAATGTCTGGGTGTAAGCGTTCATAGGGGCATAAAATGGAACCATCACATCGGCTTGGTCGTAGATAAAGCAGGTGGCAGATTGAGGTTGATGGTATGCAAGGGAAACGCAGTAATGCTATAAAGGAATTTGGTTACAAGACATTAGCGTAACCATCCTAGAACATTACCGACGTGTACGCGACTTCTACCAGCGAGGACGTAACAGGAGACATTGAATATATACAGCTAAAGATAGGACGAATGATCAGAGGTTTGTTTGAACAATAGGCGTATGTCATAAAGATACTGAAAGAACCAAATTGGAAGACGCTTCAAGACAATTGCCGACTTTCCAGAGAGAAACCCAACTATTCAGTTTCAAGATCCAACTTTTAAGTGATTCATCTAGGAATATATTACGACTCTTTTGCTTATTGCTGCTGTAGGGACGGCGGGGACGAGATTAGACCAATCACAACTCGTACAGAAGCATTTAAGTAATCATTCTCCCCGTGCTCCATTCGTGAACAGACCCAGAAAAGGCCATAATAAATGAGAAATAGCCTCGTCCATGTACTTCACAGTGGTTTGAGGAGTGTGGTTACAGATCGAGGTGTAGAGCGTGGGCAAAATAAAAGTGCCCAGGAAAATATTTCACGCACCTCAAGATAGGCAGCTCTTTTTGCACCATTTGCCCCGGGCATGGACAATGTAACTTGGGCTGCCTATCTTAGGGTGCATGAAATATTTTCCGTCCCGGTTTTATTGTGACCACCCTGTAGATCTTGACCGGGTTTGGTGTTGTGGTGGATCGCGAACTGCAAGTTCTCTTAGTCTCACCGCGCTACTGTGGCCCACAGCTGGGGTCGCTGATGGCGGTGTCGACGCAGCCGCCGCCCACCACGACGACGACGGAGCGGCCGTCGACGCGCGCCCTGCCCATCGAGGCCTTCAACGTCGTCAATGAGCCGAGTGTAAGTACACTCCGACCACACTCCTGCTGCACTGCCTCTGCTGTGTCGTGCCCAACTTGCTCCTACTAACCGGCGTTAATCCTTTCTGTCCCCTCACGCTGCCACAGTGGTTTCCCGGAATGGTGAGTAAAAATTATTTTATATTAATTTAGCCTGTACCATTATTTACATCACAGAACTCGATGACGTGTTTAGTATCGTGTTCATAGGATACAGAACATAGTAGAGGATACTAAATATATTTTGTGACTGAAATGCCAGCACACCACCCGAAACTGTCTGGACCACCCATGAGTATCACTACTAGTAAACGCGTGAAGTTACTGATAATCCGTCTTGATTGCAACCGAAACCGGTCATATGAATAAAAAATTTGCAATCAAGACGGATTATAAGTAACATAATAAAATCACTGATTGCTGTTATCCCACCAGACATTATGCCTGTTTTTGCAAAACGCGTGAAGCCCTCACACGGTCGCAGTGATTTTGATTTTCACCATCTCTGCATACAAGTCCCGACTGACTCACTCACTCACTGACTCATCATCGCTCAGGCCGAACAGCTAAAGATAGAAGTATGAAATTTGGATAGGATGTTAATTTTAGATTGTAGGTGTCTTTTAAGAAGTCTTTTAAGGAGTGATGTTTCGCAATTCCACCATTAAGGGGGTGAAATAGGAGATGAAATATCTTTTGAAAATATTTCGCAATTAAGGCAATTTTTAAGCGTGACCTACGAAAGTTGGTATTTGTTATCTCGGTCAAAAATAAAGAAATACTTGATTCATCACGTTTGGAAATTTAACCCCTATGGGGGTGAAGTAGTGGGTGAGACATTTTTGAAAATAAATCGTTATTAAAGAGCTATTAAAATTATTTGAAGCTACACCTCTGATGATTATACTTAACTTCTCAGTTACAAATAAAAAATACGTTTCAGCGTGTTTGGATATTAAGCCCCTAATGATGTGAAATAGGGGACGAAATGTTTTATGAAGTATTGTATTACGAGCGCCTTTTCAAAGCTAAATCTACGAAAATTTGGATTTGGCCTCTCGGTTAGAATACCAAATACTGTTTTTCGGAATTCATCCCCTATGAGGGTAAAATAGGGAATGAAGTACTTTCTGGAAATCTGTGGTCATGTAAGCGTTTTTGACGCTACGTCTATGAAAAGTTGTATTTGTCTTCTTTGGTAAAAACAAAAAATATTGCACATGTCACTGTTTATTGAAATTCAGTCCTAGTGGGGTGACTTAGGAGGTGAAATGTTTTATGAAAATATTTGATTGTGAAAACATTTTTAGAACTAAGTCTATGAAGAGTGATATTTGACTTCTTCGTTAGATTCAAAAATGGTTCAAATGGCTCTGAGCACTATGGGACTCAACATCTTAGGTCATAAGTCCCCTAGAACTTAGAACTACTTAAACCTAACTAACCTAAGAACATCACACACACCCATGCCCGAGGCAGGATTCGAACCTGCGACCGTAGCAGTCCCCCGGTTCCGGACTGCAGCGCCAGAACCGCTAGACCACCGCGGCCGGCTCTTCGTTAGATATAAAGAAATATGTTAGGGGATAAATATTCCTACGGAAGTATCACCACAAAATCGCAAAGGTATGAATCACAAAAAAATTGGTTTCCAGCTACCAGAATTGCTTTTTGGTGAGGAGTACATTCGGAAAGACCACGTCTCTGTTGCCTTATAAAGCTTTGCAATTTTTGAACAACATAAAAATGTAATTAAAAAAAACAATTGAAGAGCATACTGACTAAGCAAGCAAAACAGTAGTGCTAAGCTAGTATGTAATATATCTCGAACTACTGTTCTTGATACAAATAGATAGTGATACGCAGACTAAAATCTGTTAAACCCGAAAGTTTTGATGACTTTTTCAATTTCATAACAGAAAAAAATGTTCGCACACATACGTTGAAAGAGACACTGAACTAACTTCTCCGACTTGCCCGTCCAGTCGAGGTTACGTTTCGTGGGGCAACATTCTATAAGATTTACGCCGTACGTCTATCAGCTCATGTCATTTTCTCTATTTTCCGTCAAGTCAAATGGTTCAAATGGCTCTGAGCACTATGGGACTTAACATCTGTGGTCATCAGTCCCCTAGAACTTAGAACTACTTAAACCTAAGTAACCTAAGGACATCACACACATCCATGCCCGAGGCAGGATTCGAACCTGCGACCGTAGCAGCCGCGCGGTTCCGGACTGCGCGCCTAGAACCGCTATCCCTCAAGTCAGTTTCTTCCCTAACCATGCCGTCTCTGAGCCTGGCGTTGTAACAATGTTCCAGTGAACGTTTCTAGAGGTCGTAATAGTGCGATGGTGTATTAAGCACTTTGCATTGTGTTCGGAAACGAATTCCCATTCAGCAGTAAGTGATGTGTTTTCTCCACTTTTTTCCAGTTTTTGAACAATTGCGTGACACAACGGTATTCCCAATTCAGAACATAACCCTAATTTAGAGTAGTTCTTATTGTCGGCAAACTGTGATAGTCCGACTGCCGCGCTCCAGCGGCGACCGGCTGGAGCCTTGCTTTTCTTCTCCAGTCCCTCCTCGTCCCTCAGCACCTCTCGCCACAGCGCTCAGAGCGCTGGGCAGGAGCGCGGCCGAAACGCTATTTGGCCTGGTCTAAATAGTGCCAACTCACTTTTCTTAAGGGGCTCCGGAACGCCCTATACTTGCAATGTTAAAATAACGCTTATAAATTACATCTTTCCTCACAAAGTATATGAGGTAGGAAGTTGAACTTTTTACAGATTATTTATTGAAATATGGGCTACAACTTAACACAGGGATTTTACAAAATTTTAGTTCAGTTATTAAAGAAGATTTTTTTTCAATTGTAATGAAAATTCACAACATTTTTTTGCAATTTTTTATTTATATATTCAAAAATATACAGTTTTTTGGAAAAAGGCTGTGGTAAATTATGCAGAAGGTACTGTGTAACATTTACTGAAAGTTTGAAACAAATATGTTTGGAAGATCCTTAGAAAACATGTAATTAGTATGAGAAAATAAAAGTTTTGGGAATCGAGCGACAAAGATTGGATTAACTTTTTAGTGCATTCCTGGTCCATAGGATGGATTATCTTCATCCTCTGCAAACTCTTCCTCCAGCTTCCTCTTGTTCCTCCTCCTGTTTACTCTTGCTTGTATTTCTAGACTCTTTACAGCCCTGTCTGCAGCCCGAAGGCGTCCCTTGTCTAAAGCAAGCATCGCTCGTAGCATGTTAGAACCTATCTTCATTCCCATATTTCTAAATACCTTGCACCTTACAATGTTGCCATCATTGAAAGTCGCAACAGCAACTTTGCTTTTGCTCATTATTATACTTCAACAAAACAGGGACTCAAGAAACAGAATTAATTACGAATATTTTCGAGATAACGACAGAGTAAATGAACATGAAACAATCGACAATCACACCAGCGATATACATTGAACCATCACAGGTTAGCCACAACACATACTTTATCTCACATCACTAAAATGTACCTGATGAACACGGACGTTAATAATAACACCATTTGACAGCAGTTTAACAGCGCCACAGTGGGTCACGCCCATGTAGATCACATTTCAAAAAAAATTTAAAAATAGTTGTAGTCTTCGGAATTGAATAAATTATATATCTATTAAAAGGTAATAGTCTGCAGATTCAGAAAACGCAAAAAAGTAAAAATTGAACTTTTCATGGTTTTGAGCCTTTCCGGAGCCCCTTAAAGTACACAGAATGCAGTTCAGCTTAGTGTGAAAGTTAGTTGTGAAGGTTTGGTAACATTTCAATTGGCTTACAAACAATAATGAAAGAAATATGACAAATGTTCTCGAACATAACTTTGAATGTGTATAGTTTTCAAATATTTTCCAGCACCAAACGTCGATTGGAAACATTTTGCATGATGACGGGCTCTATAGTCTGCAGGTTCAGAGGAACTGTTAGGTGCGTGGGCGTCCGCCGGTATACCCCCGCCGTCGTACATCCCACGGCAGGTGTTGGAGCTGTCCAGCCAGGAAGCGTGTCTCAGCCAGACTCAGTGGAGCGCTCTGTCAGTTCGGAGACCGGTGTCCGTGCCAGAGATGATGCACGGCGTGGTAGGAGACCCAGAAAACCTCACGCGTTGGGGTCGATGTTTTGCACTTTTCCAGGCAATGGATACTTAGGTTTCCCGCTGTTTCAAGAATTACCAGTGTGTAGCCTCCCCCCAGTTTCGCACCGAACTATATTATTCGCATACGCTGTAGGTGAAGTTATATTTCAATTATTTTAGCATAATATATATCTTTCCTCCTTGTCGTGAGACTCATTGCTGCCGGCCGGAGTGGCCGGGCGGTTCTAGGCGCTACAGTGTGGAACCGCGCGACCGCTACGGTCGCAGGTTCAAATCCTGCCTAGGGCTTGGATGTGTGTGATGTCCTTAGGTTAGTTAGGTTTAAGTAGTGCTAAGTTCTAGCGGACTGATGACCTCAGCAGTTAAGTCACATAGTGCTCAGAGCCATTTGAACCATTTTTTTTGAACTCATTGTTGTCCACTTCCGTTATTGTGAAAACTACTAAATGATAACATCTCCTTTCTTATATGCTGGAATTTATTAATTAAATCACTCAATATATAAGCATTTATGAACATCAAACACGGTGTGCCATTCTGCCGCTGATCTCCGGCCTCGCTACCAAGCAGCCTCTCTCTCTGGCCTCTCTCATTCGACTTCCACCCACGGCCTCCAACACTCGACTACTGCTTACCTACTCGCACATTGTTGACTGCACTGCAGTCTTTGCTGAAACCATGTATGATCTCTGCATAGTGCGTAATCGATACTACGTAAGGGTACTGTACCCTTCCTTACAAGTGTAATATGATTTTTGAGGGCTGACTGTGTGCAGTCCTGTTATTTTGAACCACTCAAATTATCAGACTAATACTGAATTTTCGTGAGGATTTTTTGGTCTTTCTACACAGCTGCTATGTCATGTTCGTCGGTAGGAGACTGCGTAAAATACGTAATTCTAGTTTTTAACTCGACGAACTTGTAGTTTTCTTAAGATAAATGTATGGTTATGGTTTTCCAGAATTTTAGTGCTCTTGTGCAGTATGTCGTGGACTTTCTTTGGAAATTTTAATATCCTTTTCATGTTCATGTTTTTAAAAAAAATCAAATATTTTGCAATCCATAACGGAAATCTGATTTTAGTCCTCAGAGACCACTGAACTAGCATCAGGTCGACAGAAAACGGATCTAGACATTGAAAAATGGTATGAAAAGGACAGATACCATGGGTGGCCGTGCAGCTCTCTAGAATGAAATGATAATTAAATCAAGACCTTTAGCTGTCGATAGGGAACAGCTGAAAATGTGTGCTCCGACCGGGACTCGAACCTGGAATCTGATGCTTAAATGCCAGACGCTCTACCCATCTGAGCCACTGAAAGCACAGAGGATAGAGTGACTGCAGGGACTTATCCCTTACACGCTCCCCGCGCGACCCACATTCCCAACTTCATGTCCACACACTACATTCATAGTGGCCCTGCCCATTACACTCATAACTCGCGGCAGACAATCTTACCGAGTCCCGTAAGAGTTCGGGCAATGCGTGCGCATCCATACAGAAGAAGAAGGTCAACGGCCGGTTAGCCTTAACTATATAAAGATGGTATCTTTTCTTTCTGACATGTCTGTGCCCTAGGTGGCTCAGCTGTATAGATCGTCCGTCATATAAGCAGGAGATCCCGGGTTCGAGTTCCGGTCGAGGCATACATTTTCAACTGCCCCGTTGATGTATATCAACGCCTGTCGACAGCTTAAGCTCATGACTTAATTAACATTGAAAAAGATGTATGAAAAGAGACACCAGACTAAGTAGTTCAGTCTTGTGCTCTGGTTACTACATGCCATATTGCTATGAGGGTTCCCCAGAAAGTAACGCACCGCAGTTTCTTTCTTCAACAATTCTTTATTGAACGTAAGGGAATTACACACACACACACAAGAACGGTGTGCACGAAACAACGGCGTGTGTGCCCTGTCGGTACCAGTCCTTGCCCTGGTGGCGCAGCCAGTCCTTCCCTGTGTGAATCACCTCCTCATCGTCCTCAAAATGTCTTCCACGAATGGCATCCTTTGATGGCCGAAACAAGTGGAGGTGCGAGGGGGCTGGATCACAGCCGTAGGGTGGATGGGATGACTCTGTCCAACCCTGGTTTGCTACGTGTACAGCAACCTCACACTCGTGTGGGACCGAGCTTTATCGTGTTGCAGTAAAACGTCTCCTGGGTTGCTGTGACGACGACGTCGCCGGAAGCGCGTCTAGAGTTTCTTAATGCTTCTGAATTAATGATACCGCCTTTTGGCATCCCATCAATGACAATCACACCTTCACAGTCCCAGAAGACGGTGATCATGACCTTACCGGCAGAAGCAGTTGCTTTGAATTTTTTCTTCTGGGAGAAGTGGGAATGGCGCCATTCCATCGACTGTCGTTTTGTTTCGAGTCAAAATGGGGAACCCAGATTTCATCACGTGTCACAATCCAGGACAATAAGGCCTCCCCCCTCAGCTTCATAACGTTGCAACAAATCGAGACAACTGTTTTTTCTGTGCGATTTGTGATCGACCGGTAGACACCGCGGGACCGACCTTGCAAACACTTTGGAATATTCAAGAATGCGGATATTTGCAACCACACTTCCTTCGCTGACTGACAGATGCAGCATAAACTGCCGAGTCGTAATGCGTGTCTCCTCGCGAATGACATCAGCTCGCTGCAACATGTCAGGTGTGACAGCCGTGGATGGTCTCCCCGACCGCTGCAAATCGTTGAGCTCCGCCGAGCCGCCTTTTGATGACCTCACCCTCCGTGCCCAGCGACTAACTGTACTTCTGTCGGCAGCAGATGCTCCATACACCGCACACAAGCGTTTGTGAATATCCCTCACAGTTTTCTTCTCTGCTGTGAGAAATTCAATGACGGCACGTTGCTTGCAACGTACATCACCTACAGACGCCAATTTGAAAGTGTCCTGCAGCTACGCTAACTGTCGGAGGTGACGGGAACCTGGCGCGTCCAGCAAGGATACTTCAAATGAAACATACTTAACGTTTCGAAGTCGTAGCATTGTTTTCGGCTGAGGAAACAATGCGGTACATTACTCTCTGGGCAACCCACGTATATTACTAATCAGCTAAACAATCATCCAATCCTCTTTGCAGGCTGCCCATCTAACGGCTGCCGGGACCCACAAAAGCTTGATTATTAGTTTTTCTTTATATATAATACTTATCGAATTTAAAACTTTAAAATCTGCCATAGTCTTACGTTACAGGTTTGAAACAACAAACCCAGTATTAAAGTTAGGAGGCGGTTAGGAGGCAGCGTAACACTCCGCACACAAGTTACGCGACCAGCCCTTGACGAAGAGAGAACTTTACACATAGTTTCAAAACTTTTTCTCGCTGTCACCACCCACCCCTTCTCCGCACAAAATAATGAACGCCCTTGCTACATTCTCTCTGGTCATTTAGTAAAACTTCAACATCAGGCATGACATTTTAATTTATTACTTTGTTGCCACTAACTCTGTTCGTAACACATTTTGCAGACAGTATCCACATACAGCACCGAATGTACATGAAAAATTATATCATTATGCGGCATACAGATCAGGAGATATGTCATAAACATTGATATGCGTGAAGAACCAGGTTTCCTTAAAACGGAGCACAAAATACCCAGACCATATTCGTCCATTGGATGATGCGAAACTAATAAAACCAAGACAAATGAGGTTTTCCCCCTTAATTCATAAAGGTATTATATCCCTATCGTCTAATATTTAAGACAGTAACATATTTTTAAAGAAATAAGACGTTTGAGCCGTTTTGATCACAGGAGTCCGATGGTTTTATAGACTCGAATGTACTGATGCTATGTAGCAGAATACTAAAGATACAGTTTTCATCTGGCTGTAAATATTTAGGCGACAGCGTCATAATTTTATGCAACTTAACGACATGGCGATAATGTTGAAGCTAGGAGTCTGCCCGGTGATTGGGTTTTTGTTTTGCGCTATCATTCCATGATCATTCATGAACAGTGACTGGACTGGACTGTGAACAGGTAGGGAATGTGTACGGGCGCTGATGACCGCGCACTTGAGCGCCCACCATACCAACTTCATCATCGAAGCTGGGATGTTGTCATATGGCTCGTGCGGAGCAGTTAAACACCCGTTTCCCGACACTACACTCGTGGATTGCTGAGCACCGCCTAGAGCAATACGGGGAAGACTTCCGGCATATTTCATTGTTGATTGGTGATCACAGGCAATTTTACACTTTCGGAGGAATTGGATATGACTTGTAGGACAGGCCCTTTTGTGGTACAGCTACATTCCTCTGATATAGGGCTCTACATCTATTTCCTGTGGACAACTAAAGAGTTGGATGCACGTAAGTACAAACGCCGCTAAACATAAGTTGTTTACAGTAAATAATTACTCATTTCGTGACATGAGTGCGAGTATTGTGATGCCATACAGAATGCGATGGTCGTTTCCGACAAAGTGTGAGTCGTAGGTAGTGAATTTTTTAACTGCTCTTGAAGGATGTATTTATGTGATGATGGATTTATTTGGTTACGTAGCTTTAGAATCCAATGTATGTGAAGGAAATTTTTTAATTATAATCAGTAACCGTAAGCGTAGCAAAAAAATGGTTCAAATGGCTCTGAGCACTATGGGACTTAACATCTATGGTCATCAGTCCCCTAGAACTTAGAACTACTTAAACCTAACTAACACCCAGCCATCACGAGGCAGAGAAAATCCCTGACCCCGCCGGGAATCGAACCCGGGAACCCGGGCGTGGGAAGCGAGAACGCTACCGCACGACCACGAGATGCGGGCATAAGCGTAGCATTTGCGAGCAATAAAAGTAAGATGAGTAGTTTTGGCAGCTGCAGGAATTTGCCGCTATGGCGGCGGTCGTTTTCGCCAGCTGGGTGGATGGTATACACCTGCACCCACAAAAAATGGGATTGGGGGCAACCTGTAGGTTGCGCCGACTGCTGGTTCTCGCGTGCTGGGCCGTAGAACTGGCGACTTCTTTTCTGTCACTGGGGTTGCCTGCCCAGGCGCCGACACAACCTCCAGAACGGAGGGGTTTTCTCTATCCCTGCGCCTCTCACTACCTTTTCTGTTCAAAACTGAACGAATTATTACCTCTCAAAATGACAACAGCCGAAAACTTCTTACAGCTCCAGCTCGTTCCTTGGGACGACCAGCAGTTGTCATCTCGCTTGCAACCGCGTTTTCGCAATAAATATTTGGAAAGTGGAAAATTGTGGTAAGGTCTCATGTGACCAGACTGCTGAGGTCATCGGTCCCTAAGCTTACGCACTACTTAATCTAACTTACACTAATTTACGCTAAGGACAACACACACACACCCATGTCCGAGGGAAGACTCGAACCTCCGCCTGGGGGAGCCGCGTGGAACGTGACTTGACGCCCCAGACCGCGCGGCTGCAGTAGGTACTCACCGCGATGCTCTAGTGGACATCAGCTCTTCATTACTTTAGAAAGAGTTTAGCAATGTCGCTCGAATTCTTTCGCCGCTTAGGTCCTCTGCCGTTCGCGAGTATTTCGCGATACAACGACACAGCAGCTGCACCGGCCGTGCGCTGAGATTAATACAAGTTTGCGGCCCCTCACGGCCCGGAAGCCCCACCTTTTTCTTTTTTTTCTTTTTTTTTTTTTTTTTTTAACCTTAAACGTGGTTCTCATTGTTCAGCAGTCTGTCTCAGGTGTTTTCGCAGTTTCAATTGTTCATCTGTGGTTCATTACTGATTCTGTGTGTCGTTTTGTGATTGTGCTGGTGCAGACCGCCCTCAAACACTGGCTTGTTACACTGATCAGCCAGAACGTTACGACCACCTAACTACTAGCCGGGATGTCCACCTTTGGCACAGCCGAGGTGTCGTGGCGTGGAACCAGTGAGGCCTCGGTAGGTCGCCGGAGGGTGTTAGCACCGTATCTGCTTACACAAGTCACCTGATTCCGATAAATTCCGGGGAGGGGGCGATGATCTCTGATACCATGTTCAGTCACACTCGATGGGATCCAGATCTGGCGATATGGGGGTCACCAGGTAAGTTGGAGCTCGCCACTATTTTACTCGAAGCACTCCATCACACTCCTGGCCTTGTGACATGGGGCAATATCTTGCTGAAAAATGCCACTATCGTTGGGTAACGTGATCGTCATAAAGGGGTGAAGGCGGTGTGCAACAGGTGCACGGTACTACTTGGCCGTCACTGTGCTTAAAACGAGTCCACTGGCCTCACGGATGCCCACGTGAATGTTCCCCAATTTATGGTGGAGCCGCCACCAACTTGTCTCCCTCCTGCAGTACAGGTGTCAAGTAGATGTTCCCCTGGAAGACTACGGATTCGCGATCTCGCATCGGCATTATGAAGAAAGTATGGGGATTCATCAGACTATGTAACACTCTGCCACTGCGCCAGTGTCCATTGACGATGATCACTTGCCCATTTCAGTCGTAGTTGCTGCTGTCGTGTTGTTAACATTGATACGTCCATGGGTCATAAGCTGCGGGAGCTCGTCGTTAGAGGCGTTCGGTGCACTGTGTTCAGACACACTTGTACTCTGCCCAGCATTAAAGTCTGGTGTTAGTTCCTTCAAAGTTCGGTGCTTGTTCTTTTTTAACAGTCTGCCCAGCCTACGATGTCCGACGTGTGTAATGAGGTGTGGCCGCCCATCCCCACGACGTCTGGTCGTGGCTTCAGCTTGCTTTCGCCCTGTGTTGAGGACACTCACCCCAGTACCTCTCGAACCTGGCAAGTCGTGCAGTTTCGCAAATCGTCATAATCTGCCCTCAGTCAAACTCAGATCGCACGCCTGCCCTATTCTGCACACGGATAGCACGCTCGTTTGTACCGTATGCACCGTGCATGCGTCTGACTAGCGCTCACTCCTGTAGAGGTGACGCTGCTACCGCCTGGATGGATTTATAAAGATAATAGGTCGGCGTCTGGCTGACCGCGTGACCCTTATTCCAAATTACTCAGAAAATATCCGACGAAAAATTTTGTCGGTATAGTTCTGGTTCGCCCTGTGTATGCCGTTGAGACTATTACATTGGGAAGAAATGGTGCAGAACAACAAGAGGTAGAATACAGAAAATACTAGGCCCTAAAAGAGATGCATGCGAAGCAAAGGAAGGAAGTATACACCCACTAATATGCCAGAGATCAACGACAGAGGAAGATGTAACAAAGGATACACAATCGTAGTCGAGCAGACAAGAGAAACGAAGATCTCGGAAGAAGAGCGGGAGAGAAGAAGAGAACGCATCAAAAGGTACTAGGAAAAGAAAAGGACAGTGCAATCCGTGGAATGTCTACTCGAGGTCCTACACAGGACACCACTACTGTATATACTTTGCTTGTACACTGCAGTAGTAGCGAAGACCAAACAAAGAAATAATAGTTTTACATCTCCGTGATGCTGTTAACTTTTCGACAATCTGTTGCTTTCGGGACTAGACAAAAAGATGGTCCAAATGGCTCTGAGCACTATGAGACTTATCTGAGGTCATCAGTCCCCTAGAACTTAGAACTACTTAAACTTAACTAACCTAAGGACATCACACACACATCCATGCCCGAGGCAGGATTCGAACCTGCGAACGTAGCGGTCGCGCGGTTCCACACTGAAGCGTCTAGAACAGCTCGGCCACTCCAGCCGGCGTGACTAGACAGTGAAAGGTACTGTCGAAAACACGTATTTTCATTTAGAATTAACGTGACAAGTGTACCGAGAACATCTAATACAAATTTTCATTCTAGTTGTGAAACTACAAAAAACTGATTGGATAAACCATTTAATTAGTGGCACAAGGTGTCAAAATTATTGTGCCGAAAGTTGTGGCATATATTAATATAAATTACACGGCTATACTTCTCTGTGTTGTTAATTATTCGAATCACTTGATAAACATAATCAACATTCTGGTAACTATTAACTATGTAGCGTCGACCACATGTAGCTTGAAGTGGAAGAAATAGCGATAGACACTTTCATACCTAGTAAATTGATAAGAGATGGAACTGGCCCCCATGATAAGCAAAACAACTGCTGTTGCAGAAGCAACGAAAAAGAGCATGCTGGCTTAAAAGAATGCTCGAAGCTGAGTGTGCGGTATGCTTTTAGTAGCTACTACATCGAAACTCTGTCTCACACTTTGGCACAAAATCTGAACAGATCCCGGTCGAGTGTTAAGTACCCTGGAGGCGTGGCACCAGCAACCATTTCATCCTCTTAATGGCAATGGTAATGTTACCGACAACACCGCCACTTAAGAGGAGTTTCTAAAATGGGTTTATGATTTCACCTCACCAAAGAAGATGCCGTAAATATTCCAGAATTCGAGTAAAGAAGAACCACCAACACGAGGAATCTGAGAGTAGATAGCTTGGTGTACTGATGCAGTTTAACTCATTTATGTGAATGCGTGCTGTCTGTTCTTTTGGGCATGTCAGATACTGGAATCTAAAATCAGCGGGCATGGATGACACGGACAGCGACTGCAGGTAATGGGAGTGTGAGTCGGCAGAGGAGAGTCCGCGCTTTCACGACTAACATCGCGTCTGAGCGGCCCAGTGGTTAACCCAGCTGCCTAGTGTTCATCGGCTTTCAGCCGTGGTCACGTGCGGACCAGCCCCAATCATTCAGCAGCGCTCTGCTAACGGAGATGTTTGCTTCTGCATCGCGATATTTGTGTTGTATCGCGTCTATCAATATTGTATCCCATGACAACACTTAAAGTTAGAATCCAAGCTGGACATGCAAGACGACGAGCTTATGAAATTGAAAACCTCTTTCGCAGAAAGCTACGCCTGGACTCCAAATGATAGGTTTTTACTTCTCTGTCACCGGCAGTATTGGTGGAACTGTGTGCTGACGTAGCTGGACTAAAGATTAAACATTCTGACGGGCATATTGGGGACGTGACGGTTTACCACGCTGGTTTCGATCTTTGAACAATTCGGCTGTTTGTGCTCCTTTTCGAGGTGCTACAAGAGGTGATCCCTGAATCATTCTTACCCTATGGCAACGTTGTGGGCCACATAGCGGAAAAATGGCAGACATTCACGATGTACCACGTGTTAAATGGTATCTCACAGATCAGAATCGATCTGTCCAAAAATGTACCATTCTCTCTTCTGATATTGCCATTATCATGCATGGTGGACAAGCAAGGACATGTGCGGCCTGTGGACAAGAGGGTCACGTTTAGGTTGGTTGTCTCTGCCGCTGTTTGGTCCAGATTCTGATTGGTGACACAGCGTTCAAAGCGAAAGTTACTTCTTTAGCAGATACCTATGTCCCGACCACTCGCAGCCCGGATACATCAGAAAGCGCCTGTTCTCTTGCTGGTTCTCCCCCTCAGGAACTACGGTGCGGTCGAGACCTCACTGGCACCATCCCCTGTGATGGCGACGAGACAAACAACCCTCCAGAGCTTAATGAATGGCCCCCTCACCCCGATGGATGTCGAGTGTGGTGCACACGTCAGATTTCCTTCAGATGGGCGTGACTTAGGACGCCGAACGGCCACATTCTGACATGAACAGCATCTCCGAATGCGTGGTCGCCCTGAAAACGGAAGAACGTCCTCCAATGAGACATACGTTCAAGTGGCGTCACGGTTAGTGGATCTCTTTGAGCGCCCTGATGACAGAATTGGCCACTGTCGATGCCTCATCTGGGAAACGTCCTTTCCTGTGGCTATGATCCTGTCAAAAAATGAAGGGTCACGTGGAAGTAGGTTCTGCACATCACCAAACCTAGCCCTCAATGTTTGCGACGGTCATTTGCCCCTGTTTCAGTCTCGTGGGCTGATGATGTCGACAATGGAACAGATCAAGATGCTGGCTCAGCCATCAAGGACTGCCCTATAGGTAGCGCACAGCCCATCTTTCACCCAGTGATTGCAACCACAGTGCTCGCACGAGATGTTTCATGCCAGTCAGACATATCCACAGGACACTCCATGCCCATAGGGGGAGCTGATCCACAACACTACAGCATTTGTGACGATGAATCTGGCTACCATTCGGTCTCCATATGAGCTAGCAATGTTCAGATATATCGTTTATGCTGCTGATGCAGACACTGCCCGTCTCCAAATAGTGATCATCAGTGATTTCTGTCCACCCACCAGCTACATGGCCCACATCCCTTATGCCTCTGAAGTGGTAGCCCAGTGGCCATTCATCTCTGTGTGAGTTTCCTCGCTGGAATTGTAGTGTACCTTGCTAGCGGTATGGCCATCATGCTCTTTGGTGTCCACATCCTAAATGTAAATGCACCACCGCGAACGACACACCTCCTTTGCTGATGAGATAACGCAAATTTTAGATGTCCCCGGAATGACCTGGTCCTCAGTGCGGACTTCAAGCCAGAAGGGCCTATCGATCAACTCCCATAACTTTCCCAAAGTGCGGCTGTCATCACTCTCCGAGTTCACCTTATTGACTTCCTCCATCCATGAGGCCTACATATTCAATGTCGCCCTCGCTCGCCGGCAGGTGTGACACAATCGTGGCGTGTGGAAATTAGATGCTGGCCGCCTGACTGTCTGTTACTGCAGATGGATTGTTGAGGATGAATGAGCCCTCTGTCGTCCACGTAACCCTACCTAAACACCCCCCCACCCCCATCCTGGTATCTATCCTGCTCTATGCAGGACGTTGATGGGTATGACAAACACGTCAAGTTTTGGCATGCGAGCACCATGGACGTTTGTTATGTGATACTATATAACTGCAGTTCGATAGCATTCTCTCCCTTCCATCAGCCATAGTGCATCGTGCTAAAGCGTGGATCACTTCACTCATACGACAACACTTGGAAGGGACATGTGTCAGGTCCTGCACCCATGACCATATGCCTCACGAAACGATTTTGATGTACCACCTCAAAGACGCCGGCGTCATTTTCCAGCTCATATACCTCGCTGATGCATAAAGACAACGATGTGGTACGCAATGCACCATTAGTAAAGCTTTCCATTCTTATTTCTCGCGGATGTATGCTGCTGTTCCTCATCACATGAGGCAGTGGCACTCACTGTAAACACCATACCGGAGGACGTGCCTCACGAACATCAGGAGGACATAGGTGGCCACATATGGGGAGGCATCGGGCAATTTTCGTAAATTTTCCAATGCGCATGTGCTGCTTATTCGTGAGGGTCTACCTGAGAGATGTGATCGCCACCTTCTGCTGCTTGAACATTGTTTTTGTGAATGATCTCTGTCGTTCTGCGGCAACAAACAGCAGATGCTTCCTCCAAAAGATCAGGGTTGGCTTTGTTGATCACCGGTTTAGAACCATCGATATTGTACCATGCCACTCGCATCCCTCATGTAGCGCAAGTGTTCCTGGTCCCGATTACCCTCGCCCGCCGCATGTTTATGGTGATGGGATCAAAAAAATGGTTCAAATGGCTCTGAGCACTATGGGACTTAACTTCTAAAGTCATCAGTCCCCTAGAACTTAGAACTACTTAAACCTAACTAACCTAAGGACATCACACACATCCATGCCCGAGGCAGGATTCGAACCTGCGACCGTAGCGGTCACGCGGTTCCAGACTGAAGCGCCTAGAACCGCACGGCCACATCGGCCGGCGGTGATGGGATCCTTTGTATGTACCAGGATGTTACTGTTCAATGTGACTCCCTCGCCCTCCCACGGGGCATGGTTGGGTTGGCTTAGTCCACATGCCGGACAGAGTTATTACAGTTTCGTTGACTCACAACTGAAAGTCTTGCGCCGTTGTCCGGGAGCCTCACTGGTCTGCGTTTACGTGAATTGCGCTGAACTCCCTGTCAGCCCCACTCATTTTATCACACATGCCGCCCACGTTTATCACTTCCGGCATTTCTTTGTAGAACTATGTTGCGTCCTCCAAGCCTTAGCACTTCCGCAAATACTCCTGACCAAGGCTGTACATGACGCATTACAAGTCGACCGGCCCCCCCAATCCCAGCGAACACAAGTTTCTCCAGATTACATGGAGTCCAATCCGCCTCGTGTATCACTATCAATGCCAAACGGAGCAACCAGTTTCGTGTGCACTGCATCCACCCACTGATTCTCATGTGGTCCGTAGTCTGACACAATGGCTCTGTGGGACTTAACTTCTGAGGTCATCAGTCCCCTAGAACTCAGAACTACTTAAACCTAACTAACCTAAGGACATCATACACATCCATGCCCGAGGCAAGATTCGAACCTGCGACCGTAGCGGTCGCGCGGTTCCAGACTGTAGCGCCTAGAACCGCTCGGCCACCCCGGCCGGCCCGCAGTCTGGCATCTCGAGGTTCGCACAGATTTCTTTATCCGACAGACAACCGATCAGGTCACTCTCCAGACCCTTTTATTCCTGGACATGATTTCTGTGTTCCGCTACCTTTTTGGCCCCGATGAAGAATCAGATCTAGGTTATTGGACGTACCTTAATGACCGACACTGTGTACTTGTTCGCAACCTCAAATACAAGCAATTTTTTCAAATTTTCTGTCGAGCGCGTTTCACGACCCGCGTTCCAGCTGAAACGTCCAAGCCACGAAATAAATGCTGATGCTTATTTTGCCGACATGATGCCCTGAACGAACTGGGAACGGAATCTCCATTAAAATTTCGGGAAGACGTGTGAATGCTCCACCATCTGAAGGCGCGAGCGACTCCCGGAATCTTCGTACTTTTTTTTTTTTTTTTTTTTTTTTTTTTTTTTTTTTTTTTTTTTTTTTTTTTTTTTTGTCATCTGTCTGCTGACTGGTTTGATGCGGCCCGCCACGAATTCCTTTCCTGTGCTAACCTCTTCATCTCAGAGTAGCACTTGCAACCTACGTCATCAATTATTTGCTTGGCGTATTCCAATCTCTCTCTTCCTCTACAGTTTTTGCCCTCTACAGCTCCCTCTAGTACCATGGAAGTCATTCCCTCATGTCTTAGCAGATGTCCTATCATCCTGTCCCTTCTCCTTATCAGTGTTTTCCACATATTCCTTTCCTCTCCGATTCTGCGTAGAACCTCCTCATTCATTACCTTATCAGTCCACCTAATTTTCAACATTCGTCTATAGCACCACATCTCAAATGCTTCGTTTTTCTTCTGTTCCGGTTTTCCCACAGTCCATGTTTCACTACCATACAATGCTGTACTCCAGACGTACATCCTCTGAAATTTCTTCCTCAAATTAGGGCCGGTATTTGATATTAGTAGACTTCTCTTGGCCAGATATGCCTTTTTTGCCATAGCGAGTCTGCTTTTGATGTCCTCCTTGCTCCGTCCGTCATTGGTTACTTTACTGCCTAGGTAGCAGAATTCCTTAACTTCATTGACTTCGTGACCATCAATCCTGATGTTAAGTCTCTCGCTGTTCTCATTTCTACTACTTCTCATTCCCTTCGTCTTTCTCCGATTTACTCTCAAACCATACTGTGTACTCATTAGACTGTTCATTCCGCTCAGCAGATCATTTAATTCTTCTTCACTTTCACTCAAGATAGCAATGTCATCAGCGAATCGTATCATTGATATCCTTTCACCTTGTATTTTAATTCCACTCCTGAACCTTTCTTTTATTTCCATCATTGCTTCCTCGATGTACAGATTGAAGAATAGGGGCGAAAGGCTACAGCCTTGTCTTACACCCTTCTTAATACGAGCACTTCGTTCTTGATCGTCCACTCTTATTATTCCCTCTTGGTTGTTGTACATATTGTATATGACCCGTCCCTCCCTATAGCTTACCCCTACTTTTTTCAGAATCTCGAACAGCTTGCACCATTTTATATTGTCGAACGCTTTTTCCAGGTCGACAAATCCTATGAAAGTGTCTTGATTTTTCTTTAGCCTTGCTTCCATTATTAGCCATAACGTCAGAATTGCCTCTCTCGTCCCTTTACTTTTCCTAAAGCCAAACTGATCGTCACCTAGCGCATTCTCAATTTTCTTTTTCATTCTTCTGTATATTATTCTTGTAAGCAGCTTCGATGCATGAGCTGTTAAGCTGATTGAGCGATAATTCTCGCACTTGTCAGCTCTTGCCGTCTTCGGAATTGTGTGGATGATGCTTTTCCGAAAGTCAGATGGTATATCGCCAGACTCATATATTCTACACACCAACATGAATAGTCGTTTTGTTGCCACTTCCCCCAATGATTTTAGAAATTCTGATGGAATGTTATCTATCCCTTCTGCCTTATTTGACCGTAAGTCCTCCAAAGCTCTTTTAAATTCCGATTCTAATACTGGATCCCCTATCTCTTCTAAATCGACTCCTGTTTCTTCTTCTATCACATCAGACAAATCTTCACCCTCATAGAGGCTTTCAATGCATTCTTTCCACCTATCTGCTCTCTCCTCTGCATTTAACAGTGGAATTCCCGTTGCACTCTTAACGTTACCGCCGTTGCTTTTAATGTCACCAAAGGTTGTTTTGACTTTCCTGTATGCTGTCCTTCCGACAATCGTATCTTTTTCGATGTCTTCACATTTTTCCTGCAGCCATTTCGTCTTAGCTTCTCTGCACTTCCTATTTATTTCATTCCTCAGCGACTTGTATTTCTGTATTCCTGATTTTCCCGGAACATGTTTGTACTTCCTCCTTTCATCAATCAACTGAAGTATTTCTTGTTACCCATGGTTTCTTCGCAGCTACCTTGTTTGTACCTATGTTTTCCTTCCCAACTTCTGTGATGGCCCTTTTTAGAGATGTTCATTCCTCTTCAACTGTACTGCCTACTGCGCTATTCCTTATTGCTGTATCTATAGCGTTAGAGAACTTCAAACGTATCTCGTCATTCCTTAGTACTTCCGTATCCCACTTCTTTGCGTATTGCTTCTTCCTGACTAATGTCTTGAACTTCAACCTACTCTTCATCACTACTATATTGTGATCTGTGTCTATATCTGCTCATGGGTACTCCTTACAATCCAGTATCTGATTTCGGAATCTCTGTCTGACCATGATGTAATCTAATTGAAATCTCCCGGCCTTTTCCAAGTATACGTTTTCCTCTTGTGATTCTTGAACAGGGTATTCGTTATTACTAGCTGAAACTTGTTACAGAACTCAATTAGTCTTTCTCCTCTTTCATCTCTTGTCCCAAGTCCATATTCTCCTGTAACCTTTTCTTCTACTCCTTCCCCTACAACTGCATTCCAGTCGCCCATGACTATTAGATTTTCGTCCCCCTTTACATACTGCATTACCCTTTCAATATCCTCATACACTTTCTTTATGTGTTCATCTTCAGCTTGCGACGTCGGCATGTATACCCGAACTATCGTGGTCGGTGTTGGTTTGCTGTCGATTCTGATTAGAACAACCCGGTCACTGAACTGTTCACAGTAACACACCCTCTGCCCTACCTTCCTATTCATAACGAATCCTACACCTGTTATACCATTTTCTGCTGCTGTTGATATTACCCGATACTCATCTGACCAGAAATCTTCGTACATAATAAAATAAATAAAAAATAAATAAATGTAAAAAATAAAATAAAAGAAATGACATGAAAGCCCCTCCGCAACTACTTTTATTTTCATCGCCGCCCTGTGTGTTCTCTCCCCCTATTTTGTTCCTTTCCTACCCTTTCCCACTTTTGGCACAGGTCAGTTGTTTAGGGATAGGCGTAGATAGGCACCAACGCGTGAAGAGATGCAGTTTTTCTTTTCTTATGACACAGGTGGCGGTGGCAAGTACATCTCTGTTTTGTAGATCCCTTTCCTGTCAAGTGGCGGAAAAAAAGAGTGGCCAGGAGAACCGGGGTTCTACTATTGGTCGGGCACACAGTTTCGATCTTTGCGGCTGATTTCGCATAAAGTCCTGGCGGTGCAGCTATATCACCAGTTCCTTCCCTTTCCTTTCCTTCCCCCTCGCAACCATCCAAATTCAGTTTACGTAATAAAGTCATTTAATAAAAGGAAGACTTGCGGGCCTGGAAGACTCCCGGGCCTGATTTTATACCTACTAGTGTGCTTTCAGAATATGTAGATAAAATAGTTTCTCAGTACCTCAAGACTTGAAATATTCACGGGTCAAACCTATAGGCGAGGTAGGATATGTAATTACCACCGCAGGATTACAAAATGAAATCTTTAACATTGGTCTGCAAGAGGATTTTCGAATGTATACTGCGTTAAACATTATGATATACCCCGAAGGAAACAATTTATTGACTCATGGTCAGCGGGGGTTCAGAAAATACGGCCCTTATGAAACATAAATGGTTCTTTATTCACACGAAGTATCGATTGCTACTGACAGGGGTCCTCTGCTGTTCAGAATCTATTTGAAAGATGTAGGAGAGAATCTGTCATCAGAAAATCAAAACGAATTGCAGAGTTATTTAGATAAAATACCTGCATGGTGAGAAATGTAGCTGTTGCCCTTAAAGAACAGTAGTTGCTGTCCTTAAAGAATAAGAGGTGTGAAGGCCTTCACATCAGTACTAGGTTACACGATATGTAACACAGATTTAAAGGTTGTCGATTTAACTACATAGCTAGGGCTTGCAATTACTAAGAACTGAAATTGGAACCATGAGATAGAGGAGGTTGTGCAGGAAGCGAGCCACACACTGCGTTTTATTGGGAGAACACTGAGACGATGCAACAAATCTTTAAAGAGACTGCCTATACTATGCATGTCCGTCCTCTTACTGCACGACAGAAGGATTGATGTAGAATATTCAAAAAATTCAGAAGAAGGGCAGCTCGTTTTGTATGAAGCGCCAAGAAAGGGGATTGCTTAGTGAATTGGTTTGGCAGTAATTAGAAGAAAGGCGTTTTTATTTGTGGAGCGATTTTTTCACGAAATTTCAACGCCAACGTTTTCCTCTGGACACCAAAATATTTTATTGACTCCCTCTTACACGGGGAGAAATTGTCACAGGAATAAAATAAGAAAAAACCGAGCTTACACGACATATTTAGGTGTCTATTTCTCCCACTTGCGGTTCGAAAGTGGAACTTCCGAGAAGTAATCTGGAAGTCGTTCTGTGAACGCTATGTCAAACACTTGAGTGTGTACTGAAGATTAATCATGTAGATGTGGATATAGCCTGTATTTTTAACAGTCCATATAATAGCCAACTTTAAATGATGGATGTAAGAGACTCTTTCCCATTGTTTTTCGAATGTTTTCCTTTTGTAACATGGTGTAACAATGTTTATGGCCCGTACTTATTCGATTAAAATGTCTAAGTAAAGTGATAATATTTTGCTCAGCAATCTGCGAATGTTTCCAGCGTTCGAGCGATACCGATGCAAATTTCGAGGACTGATCTACGCGTTGCTCGATTATCATTCAGCACGTTTGCTTTGAGCAGCGGAGTTAAAACAGGCGGTTGTTTCGGGTTTGTTCACACAGACGTTTCGTAGTCTATGTTGACGTGATTTGGACGAAGTGGTGAATGGCAGCGCGATCAGAAACTGCGCAGTAATTGCAGCGGGCAGGCGATCTTTTATAGCGACGGTAGAGCAGTGGTCGAGTCCGATGAATATGAAACTGCACGCAGCAGATTTGTTGGGCGAGACGCATACAAAACGACAATTAGCTATGATTTTAGCATATTTATGAACCGTTAATTTTAATTAGCGCTTTCTAGGCCGCCGATGCTCAGATAATGGCACAAATAACAAAGAAATTGACTATTCAGTTCCATTTCCATTGTCAGTCGCGGCTGCGAAACAGACAGAGCCCATTTTGCCCGTCGCTTTTTTTTATTATTTACTTCTTTTTCCAGTACTTTTTTTTACTTTTTTGGGTGGGGGAGGGGGATACCACTGATCCGCATTTCGCCGCGTATCTGTCTGCACGCCAGACGCCAGCCAGCAATGGACCGTACATTAACTGGGCTTATGAAAGGTCTTCACGCCGTCACCCTCGTTAACACGTCATTTCATTATTAAATATTGCCCACGAATTCTTTTTTGAAAAACTGGACTAAGTGCTAATTAGGTATCATTAATTTTAATACAATTTCTCTGTTTCTGTCGTATATTGTCGACATCGTGGACAACACTTAAAACTATTTTAGAGCTCGTAAACATGTTCACAAACGTGCAGATTGTTCACCTAATTCGCGCGCACTCCTTGTCTTCCCCCGTGTGTGTGTGTTTGTGTGTGTATGTTTGTTTGTTTGTTTGTCTCTGTGTGTGTGTGTGTGTGTGTGTGTGTGTGTGTGTGTGTATGTATGTTACGTGACTGAGCAGAGAAGCTTTCTGATGACGCAGAAGTTTCAGGTTGAGGAGTGGCTAAAATCGCAGCTATCTCTTTCGTTCCGATAGGATTAAAATGATGGAAATCTATTTTTCGTAACAGAATATTTTGAGCTAACCTGATACTACGTTCAATTATATGATTCTTGCCTTAATATTTCAAAATGTTTGCAGAATGTTCTTCGGTCGGAGAAACTCAGTGCCGCAGTCTATAACTTTCGGTCTGTGCTCCGCTCGATTACGTTTAACAAAAGTCAGCTTTGGTGAAAGATGAAGGTGGGAGGAGGAAAGAACAAGAAAGATTCTTTACAGAGCAAGAATTTTATCCTCGAATGAGAGAGATTGAAATTGGTAAGGAATTTGAAAACATACTTACATCATTCCTGCTACTGGCAGATCATGTGTTAGAAGAGAAAAACAAAATATTTTCTGTTTGAACAAAGAAAAATATGAGGTATACCCAAGAAGTACCATTGTTTCTTTCCCATACGATACAAAAAGCGAGCGACAGCGCAGAACAGACAAAGAGCAGCTGGTGTGAGAAACGCAATGGAAACAAGCTGCGTTGTTTCAGCCAGCAGTTCCCGAGTTCTGGGAAAGAGATAGATTATTCCCTGGCACGGACGGCACAGTAGAATCAAAACGAGTTTCTTTCACCGCAATCAATAATTCTCAATTGTAAGCTCTTCAGATAACTGGAAAGCATTTAAAGTTTCGCTGTTACTGAAGTGTGCGGGAGCCGCCGTTTCAGTCACAATGGCTTTGCTGACGTTTCAGTGGCAGCATTCACTATGTAGTTCTGAAAATCTGCGTCACGGTCATTCCTCACTAGGCAACGTCTGTTGACCGTTTACGAGTCGTTGGAGATGGGCAACAGCGCCGTTTTCAGACGATGTTACGTATGAAACTGGTTACAGTGGGATAAACTAAAAGCGGTGAAGTTTAGATAATGTATCAGTATATCTATTCAGCAATCACGATAGAATGTGGCAGTATAATGGCATTAATCTAGAAACGATACACCTATTACTGTAAACATGAACACATTCTGTAAGACCTTTTCTGCGATTGGAGAATGATTTTCAGTGTTGCATCTTATTTAAATCTCCTTTCCTTATGTACTTCCCTGAAACGTTATTCTGACTGCGTTGCCTGTAATTATATGTCTCGTAGCATACTTCAACATGTATAAAAATGTACTTATCGGTTTATATCCTCTTTAGATTAAAAGTTTAATACAAGCACCGTCTGATGCGACTTGCGGGAGGATGTTCGGACATCAAGCCGTCAGGTGACGCTACATGAAACGAATAAAATATCTGATTATGGCAGAGTGCAATTGAAACGCGCCGCTATGCACGGAAATGTAGTGCCAACAATGTATTCCACAACATTCCATGCTTACTTTCTCGTGATGTACTATCAAAAATGCGGATGAAACAGAATGCCTGGTATAGCTTATAAATACAGCTTATGTACACGTTCATCTTGCGGGTCTTGTGAAATTGTGGAAGAAAAAACAAGCGAGAATCATGAACAAGTAAATTCAAAACAAACAAGTTCGTACCAGAAACAGCAGAGTTATATGAGATGGTTGTCTTTCTCTGCGAGTTGAATTAATATAAGCCTCATATTTCCAAGCGGGTCAGTTAGTCGAAATGGAACGATGTTTCGACAAGTGTCACTATTGTCACCTTATGGCGAAGGTGGACAGAAGACACGTAGCGCCATTTCAACGAACTCACGCGCCTCCAAACCCTCGAGAGTTACCTCAGTGCAGCTTATGGTTAGTGCCGTACCAGCTATCGATGGGGTGAGAGCTCTACTTAGTGCTTCGGACTTAACTTTCTAACTGCCCGCACAATGGAGGTATAATACGCGCAGTTATAATGGCGCCACATACTTTAGGCTGACGTTCACCACGTTGGTAACCCCAAACATTAGCTTTTGATGGAAGTGTTTTGATAAAAACATGCCAGCTCACATGATTAACCGGCGTACTAGTCGTTGTATTGTCTGAAATGAAAAGGAATGGCATTTCATTCGAAAACGGACTCGATGAAGCGACATTTTCTTTTACACTATATACATAAATTGTAGTTGCCGTACCTATTTTTGCTGTAGTAGTTTGATTTCTGTTATTGAACTTTAGATTTCGTATCAACGAAATTCTAAGAGTGCTCTGGTTGAACGCTGCGAGGAGTAACTGTTACAAACCGTCCAGACATAGTGACATATGTTGTCAGCATTTTCGGGAAGAGAACACAGACGGAACACCAGTTTCCTCATTCCGTATTAAGGAGAACGCTGGATTACGAAAGCAGCCTTTTCACATCACATACTTCGCTTCCAGATTATTCGAAACGTGTAACAACAAGGAATTTATTTTAAAGAGGGCAAAGTGTCTTATTACTGGTTCAAATATACCTTTACGATCATAAAAACGTCTGAAAAGTGCCTTCCTGAGACATTGTTATTCTCGAAATCACTGTAGTATTTACTATTTAAAACAACTGAACAACTGTTGCGCGGACACGACGGAAGTTAGGAACAAGAAGCAATTGTAAACAGTAATCCATTAATGGGCTCAAAGCAAGGCAGAGCGTTAAGTGTGTAGCTCCGCCTTGCTGTACTCCATGGCCCGTACGAACTCGGATGCGTCTAGTCAGAGATATCGATCCATGTGGACGCTACACAAAGGGGCCTATAAGCACGGGACATCCCCTGGTAATTTGTTAATTATTACAGCTAACCAACCCTGGATATCCTTCCAACTTCGCTGACTTCTTACTGAATGTGAGAGGAAATCAGAACTATCACGACTGCTAAAATATTTCCTCTTCCGCGGAATCTACTGCTGTTTAGAGGAATAAACAATCTGTCGTCTCGACGTAAATATTTTTCACGCAGCAACGATTGTTCCTTCTGACGTTAAACACAAAGTCAAGATTCTCATTAAATCAGTAATTCATATACATACATCGCGCCGTTATTTTCCAACTGCGTTTCAAATTTAATGACGGTTAACCTAATCTGGCACGTACAGGCAATGGAAGATACATCTCTTGACAAAAGAATACAGGGCATCTCTCTTGACAAGACAGTGCAAGACAAACGAAGAGCCGCGGTTATCGAAAGTCCTCACGCTGTGCGTTTTCCCACTGAAATAGTTTGATTATTCGGGTAGCCGAGAAACTGTCTACGACATTGTGGCCAAGTATAATGCGGCGGAGAAGTCTGGGGCAGGTTCCGCTAACCCGGCGAGGAAACCTTATTCGAGGAACCGCGTGTCACGAACCGCCGCACTCATCGAAAAGGCTCAATCGTTGATTTCGGAGGACCCGGGGAACCGCTGAGGAAACTGGCGTCAATATTGAATGCCGGAGAGCGAACAATGCGTCGGATGACAGAGGGGGACCTCATACGAGCTATTTTGTCCAATTATGACTGTCGGATAACGCTGACATGTTCTACATCTACATCTACATCTACATTTATACTCCGCAAGCCACCCAACGGTGTGTGGCGGAGGGCACTTTACGTGCCACTGTCATTACCTCCCTTTCCTGTTCCAGTCGCGTATGGTTCGCGGGAAAAACGACTGTCTGAAAGCCTCCGTGCGCGCTCTAATCTCTCTAATTTTACATTCGTGATCTCCTCGGGAGAAGCAGTATATTCGATACCTCAGCCAGAAACGCACCCTCTCGAAACCTGGCGAGCAAGCTACACCGCGATGCAGAGCGCCTCTCTTCCGGAGTTTGCCACTTGAGTATGCTAAACATCTCCGTAACGCTATCACGGTTACCAAATAACCCTGTGACGAAACGCGCCGCTCTTCTTTGGATCTTCTCTATTTCCTCCGTCAACCCGATCTGGTACGGATCCCACACTGATGAGCAATACTCAAGTATAGGTCGAACGAGTGTTTTGTAAGCCACCTCCTTTGTTGATGGACTACATTTTCTAAGGACTCTCCCAATGAATCTCAACCTGGTACCCGCCTTACCAACAATTAATTTTATATGATCATTCCACTTCAAATCGTTCCGCACGCATACTCCCAGATATTTTACAGAACTAACTGCTACCAGTGTTTGTTCCGCTATCATATAATCATACAATAAAGGATCCTTCTTTCTATGTATTCGCAATACATTACATTTGTCTATGTTAAGGGTCAGTTGTCACTCCCTGCACCAAGTGCCTATCCGCTGCAGATCTTCCTGCATTTCGCTACAATTTTCTAATGCTGCAACTTCTCTGTATATTACAGCATCATCCGCGAAAAGCCGCATGGAACTTCCGACACTATCTACTAGGTCATTTATATGTATTGTGAAAAGCAATCGTCCCATAAGACTCCCCTGTGGCACGCCAGAGGTTACCTTAACGTCTGTAGACGTCTCTCCATTGATAACAACATGCTGTGTTCTGTTTGCTAAAAACTCTTCAATCCAGCCACACAGCTGGTCTGATATTCCGTAGGCTCTTACTTTGTTTATCAGGCGACAGTGCGGAACTGTATCGAACGCCTTCCGGAAGTCAAGAAAAATAGCATCTACCTGGGAGCCTGTATCTAATATTTTTTGGGTCTCATGAACAAATAAAGCGAGTTGGGTCTCACACGATCGCTGTTTCCGGAATCCATGTTGATTCCTACAGAGTAGGTTCTGGGTTTCCAAAAACGACATGATACTTGAGCAATAAACATGTTCTAAAAGTCTACAACAGATCGACGTCAGAGATATAGGTCTATAGTTTTGCGCATCTTTACTTGTGCTCTTTTCCAATCATTTGGAACCTTCCGTTCCTCTAGAGACTTGCGGTACACGGCTGTTAGAAGGGGGGCAAGTTCTTTCGCGTACTCTGTGTAGAATCGAATTGGTATCTCGTCAGGTCCAGTGGACTTTCCTCTGTTGAGTGATTCCAGTTGCTTTTCTATTCCTTGGACACTTATTTCGATGTCAGCCATTTTTTCGTTTGTGCGAGGATTTAGAGATGTTCGGATCAAAGGAGTTCTGTCCCACGAATTGCCCGTGTTTGAAACCCCCCGACTACTATTTCAGATAGTTCAAATAGCTGCAAGCACTATGGGACAACTGAGGTCATCAGTCCCCTAGAACTTAGAACTACTTAAACCTAACTAACCTAAGGACATCATACACATCCATGCCCGAGGCAGGATTCGAGCCTGGGACCGCAGCAGGAGTGTGGTTCCGGACTGAGGTGCCGAGAACCACTCGGCCACAGGACTATTATCTACTATGTTTGGAACGTAGTCGAAAGAGTTACCAGTAAGACGAGGCACCATAATGTCTCACCTCTGCGCACCGCTATCGAAGCAGTATTGGCGGCTATGGACAGCGTTGTTTTAAAGAGTGCGTGCGATCGCTTCGGGACAAGATTGGAAGCGGTCATTGTGGCTGAAGGGGGGTGGGGGGTTACATCGAGTAATGTTACTCTTGAAGGGAACCACTAGTTATATGTAAAAGGATTTTCAATTTGCAGCGCGGAGTGGACGCGCTGTTTGAAGCGCCGTGTCACGGATTGCGCGTCCGCCCCCTCCTGGGATTCGGGTCCTTCCTCGGGCATTGATGCGTGTGCTGTTCTTAGCATAAATTACTTCAAGTAGTGTGTTAGTCTAACGACCGATGACCTCAGCAGTTTGGTCCCTTAGGACTTCACACACATCTGAACATCCGATTTTCATTTTTTACTTTGCTTTAATAAATTTGCTTTATAAAAAGTTTCATTTGTCCGGATTTATGCGCCGCATCCTGTATAAGCGAGCCGTCATAGGTTGTTCGTAGCTTCATCCTCAATGTGGTACGATCTGGCCGCCAAAGGCTGACTGTACCGAATCTCTTCAACATTTGATAACAATCAATTGCCGACTAATCGTGTATTAATTTGAATGTAAATTTCATTGAACAGCTGGCCGTCCTTTACTTCGCAGATCTGGGTCTCTGCTGGAGACCTGCTGGCCGTCTTTAAAGGAACTGTAATGTTCATAGTTTCGAACAGCACTCAGCCAGAAGTACGGTTTGGAGAAGTGCATGTGAATGTAATCATTATGGTATTCAGATTTGGTTCAATTATTTTTTTTGTTTTCCTGCTGCACTATTGCTGTTTAGTCGTTATTGGTTCTGTACACAGAGCTAAAAGTTTTTAGTTCAAAAATCGGTAAACGTGCCAGGCATTAGGTTCTTTTTGTACTATGCAGAAAAATATGTGCGAAAAGCTTCTAAGGTTAATAAAATATGAGGTGCGGGGACAACTATTATGCTGTACATTTCTGTGTGACGCGTTCTTCGTGTGTTTCTGTTACAAATTTTGAAGATTCCACATTTTGGCACGTGCACTACTTGAGTGCTGTTAAATTATCGGAAACCTGGTTGAATGCACAGTATCCTACTCTTTATGGCAGTAAACACGCCCCAAGTTTACATAACGTGGCCGTTTTTCACATAAGTAACAAAAGCGTTAGTTTCAGCGGTGCTACAGTAGTAAATACGCTGTGTAAAATATACGGACGCGGTTAAATATGACTTCCCTAAAATGATGAAATTTATTGAAAGCTTTTAAAAAAAGTTAAATTATATAAGGTCCTAAACTGTGTGCAATATCTGAGCACAATATTGTATTCTTTTTATTTGTAGAAAATCGTGTTTTAATATTGAACATAATGTTAAATTCTGTACTGTAAATAGGCCTACTATTACGGCTTATGAAGATAGATTATTAAGAAATCTGAAATCGGTAATGGTTTGATTTAAATAACTTTTTAGGGACCATATTTATGACTGATTGTTGTTTCAAACTACGAACTTTAAATTTACACTACAGTCGCGGTTCTCACAGTGCCTGTTTTCGACGAGATAGCGTCTAGGTGAAGTGTCAGAGATTGACGCAATGCTCCCAGCAACTGAGGACGTATTAGTAGCTGTCAGTGGATAACGTGTGGACGGCTCACGTCGTTTCGAATAGCTGCTCTCACTGTCAGCGAAGACAGCGGAGTGCGCCTGCTGCCACGGCAAGCGGCAAGCCACTAGGCGTCTCCGTCAGTGCCGCTGTCCGTTTACGCTGTACTGCTTACCGTCTTGCTAATACACCAGTGTCGGGAACTTAAGGATGAAAGTAACTTCCAGCTGATCTGTCAATTCCAAATAACATAACAGCTCCATGAAACTTTGACCACACGTAGAAATTACTGCTACAATATAGTACAGAAGCCATGTGAAAGAAATACGCGAGACAATAATTACGCTCAAATCACAAGATTTATGATGGTTCCTTGGATACCGGAGAAGGTGGGACATGGTTGTCGACACTACGACCGCTGGGGCTTGCGAACCCTCTAAAATCGCAGTCGAAACAGAAAAAATGGAAATGATCGTATGGCATCGTTGGCAGGGAGGCCCCATTCGGGTGAGTTGGGCCGCCGTATTGCAAGTCCTCTTCAGTTGGCACCACTTCGGCGGCTTGCGAGTCAATGATGATGAAAGACACACAACACCCAGTCCCCTGCCTGGAATCGAACCCGGGCCCCCTGCGTGGTACGCGGTAACGCTACCGCTACGCTACGGAGGCGTACGTCGAAACAGAAATGTACCACCTCCAGTCAATGCGCTGATAGCTTGTTCTTAATCTGTTTATTTTAGGGGCTGAGTACTTCTGCAATAAATAATCATACTAATTATCCGTTATTTTGTTTTAATTCCAAATATTAAGTACCGTCATGACAGGAACTCATAGTTTTTACAAAATATTTTCATGTAACGAAATTAAAATTGAATATTACCTCAGCTTTTTCCCAGAAGAACTTAAATATGGAAATACTTCAAAGCTATTCTTAAGACATCTTATATTTTTATTAAAAAAAACAATCCAACAAGTTTTAGTACACACTGACATTTTCTACAATTAAGCAAGAACCGACAATACGCAGTAAATACAGTATATTACAAATGTCTGTTATAGAGAAATTTTTCGATAGCTTCAAATCGTCGTTGTCTGTAGGCACGACTTTGCAATCTTCGCAGACACAGGAAAAGCACATTCTGCAAGCTGGCTTGTCACACGATGCACATTTATGTGAACTTTTCCCTTCCCTGCAAGATTTTCGCACCCAGCAGAGGCAGTGGCTTCCACCTACGTCTGATGATACATTGTGAATGCCTAGAGCTCTGACCCTGCCTTCTGAATAGTCGTCGGCAAGTTTCTCCGCGAGCTTGAGAAGGAAAGCTGGTTTTGTTACTCCTTCGTAAATTATCCAACCATTGATGCCTCATAAGTCACGTAGACTCTCAATCAGTCTAGTCAGTCGGTCAGTCTATAGCCCTACCTGATTGACATACGTGTAATTTGCCAACTGACAACTGTAACTAAGAGCATTTATTTAAGATATACAGAAAATTAGCCTCGACAGACGTAGTAATAACAGCCAGCACCCTGCACCCAATAACATATAAACAAGCAGCCTTCCACTGGATGGTGCACCGCCTACTATCTGTACCGCAAACCAAACCCGATTTCGAAAATGAATTGAAAATAACTAAACAAATAGCATACAGTAGTCGTTATAGTACTACACTGATTGACAACATACTCAGCAAAAGGAAGGGACAGAGGGTAACAACTCTCCTCATTCCACCTCAGACAGCACAAAACCGCACTGATAGCAAGTGGGCCCCCGTGCTATATCTGGGTAGGGCTTCACAGGTTCTTGCCAGGAAATTAAAATCCAAGAAATATAGCCCAACTTTTTACACTAGGAATACTGTTGCCCACCTACTGTTAAGATTCCACCTTCAGAACAGAGTGGAATTAACAGAATTTCTTGCAATTTATGTGGCAAATTATATGTAGGTCAATCTGGTAGACTGATTGAGAGTGACTGGAGACTGACAGAGATTAGACCTCTGCTGAACATGCTCTGAATCAATTCATTCAAATGATGTGAAAGGTGACGTTCTTCATAAACGAAGTAAAGGGAGAAAACTAACGTTACTTGAAATTCTTGCGATTAATGAACACCAATCAAAGAATGGTGATCTGGTCCTTAATGACCAACCACAGTTCCACTACTCACCCTTATTAAAGTAGCAGCCAGTTGTTGTTCGTCTCTCCGTTACCCACCTTCCATAGAAGTCTTCCTTCCGCTCTCTTTATTCGGTCTGCTCATCACATTCACCAGTTTGTCCATATGACGCAGTAGTCTCTCCCCTAACTCACTTGTACAATGTTTCTGTTTTATAGTCCGCCCCGATAGCTGAGTGGTCGCCGGCACGGTAGCTCAGCGTATTCAGTCAGAGAGCTGGTTGGCCTCTGTAATAAAAAAACTGAGTGGAAGGATCAGAAAACGAACGTAAAGGATGTCATGTGACGCCCGCAACGACAAAACAAAACGTTCAACAGCGAACAAAATGAAAAAAAAAGTGGTCAGTGTGACTGACTGCCGTCCTACGGGCCCGGGATCGATTCCCGGCTGGGTCGGGGATTTTCTCCGCTCAGGGACTGGGTGTTATGTTGTCTTCATCATTTCATCCCCCTCCGGCACGCAGATCGCCCAATGTGGCTTCACATGTAATAAGAGCTGCACCAAGGAGTCCGGACCTGCCCCGTAAGGGCCCTCCCGGCCAATGACGCCAAACGCTCATTTCATTTTTTTCTGTTTTATACACTCACATAGTTTCTGTTGTGAATTGGGAGGAGCCAAATCACGGAGTTTGGAGGAAGCCGAAAGGCACGCGATTAAGCTCACGCAGGCTGGCGTGAGGTCTGGAACAGGTCAGAGAAATAACACTAGCAAATCAAGAGTAACTGGTAGAACACTTAACTTTAATCCACAATTGGTGAACATCTCTCGTTACTGTACAGGCTTCACCATATTAATTATCAAATGCTATGGCGCCTTGCTAGGTCGTAGCAAATGACGTAGCTGAAGGCTATGCAAACTATCGTCTCGGCAAATGAGAGCTTATTTTTCAATGTAGCATCGATAGCAAAGTCTGCTGTCCAACTGGGCGAGTGCTAGTACGTCTCACTAGACCTGCCGTGTGGCGGCGCTGGGTCTGCAATCACTGATAGTGGCGACACGCGGGTCCGACGTATACTAGCGGACCGCGGCCGATTTAAAGGCTACCACCTAGCAAGTGTGGTGTCTGGCGGTGACACCACAGTTTCAATACTTGAATATACTCTAACATAAGCTTTATTTTTTTACTCTCTGTATAGGTATTACATCACGCTTGCGTTTTGATTGGACATCGTCATAAAATGACACATATCTTTGTACAGCTATAATTCTCGCTGAAGTTTTTTTTTTTTTTGTGGTTTTAGGGCGCAAAACTTCTATGGTCATTAGCGCCCAGCTCGCTGAAGTTGTGTGAACTATCAGTTCAGCACTATGTTATATGAGGATTGCTTAAGAAGCCGAAAGCTGGTTCATAATCAACTAATAAGTATTATTATGGAACATCAATGGCTTGTAATCAAATTATTGATATGTCTACGTTCCTCCAGGAACCGACGGAATATTCCATACTTTTCTTCCATTATTTAGGTATGGATCTACAAGTTGCTTCGCTACAAAGTCACTAACACGCTCACGTTGCATTGTCGCCACGTTACGGGAAACATAATCGACAACCGTCCGGTATTTCCGTCTATAGCTGTCCTGTTGTGAGGCCTTAAACGGTGTGCACCAATAGCTATAGTTGGACTGGAACAACTGCTCATCAACATAAATGTGTGGACGTGGAATGTACACGCTTGACACTTTGCTGTTTTTCTCTCCCATACGTTTGACGTAAGAGCAAACTTGTCACTTGTTGGTCACACTGATCGTATCGCCCTCTGCTCAGATTCGAGGAACCTCACGTTTTTCCTGTAGCAGCTGTGTGACATCACAGATTCGTAAAACTGTATTCCCCACTTCTTTGACCAAAGAACATCCACTTCCATTCCTTTCGATTCAGTGGCACCCCGAACGCACAGAGTAGGGATAAATGTATCAAGCTCTGTGTTTCAATTCATTTTTGAATGTAATTGAGAATATATTCATCAATAAGCAAACGTCAAAAACTGGACGGAAAGTCGCTCGTCACCCAAGTTTTCACGTATGGAGAAGGATGATAGTTTTCCCGCAGAACATTATGCTGTCCAAGCCTACCACGTGTTCCACTAGTCGCAGGAACTACTTTCCATTCCGTCCTATCAGGAGCTTCAACCTCTGTACCTCTGTACCTGAATTTCGCGGCCGTTTTTGCATCATAATCAGAATCAGTTGAAATACCGTCTACATATTCTCCCTCCGGTTCAAGTTCTTCAGTATGAGACCACGCTACACTACATCGCATGATTGTTTATTCTGCTCATATCAATTTTTGTTTTTCAAAGACACCGCACTTACAGTCTCACATTTGTTGTGCAGCAGCAGACACAATAAAGGCAACCAACAATGTATAACAATCAACAGCACTTAGTTTATTCACTGGGACGAAAATGATGCATCGAACAGTTTTAATTATTTATTATATTTTCTCGAAAATTATACGACTGACAACGTGAACTTCTAAATCATAATGAACTAAGCTAATAAATGCTTAAAAACATGAACCCTCATTCAGCTTCTAAAACAATTAGAAAAGGTGGGGATGTTGAAACCTTATTCTGTGGGACGAAAATGTCCGGTCGGCGCTTCAAGTTTCGGTAGGAGTGTGATTACAATAGACGGCAATGCCTGCGTGCTCCGATGCCGGCCACAGTTCTGCTGAGGAGTTCCTGTGGTGGGGAGCTTCAGTCCTCCCCAGTGCGGTTGACAACTGGTGGATGGTTGTCGGTGCACGTGCACGTACTCCAGTACGTCTCCCCAACTCTTCCCACACGTTCTCTATGGGGTTTAAATCGCGGGAACGGGCAACCGGTCTTGTCGTCGAATATTCTTTCGTTCCTCATTCCCAGATCACCTCCGCCAACGTTGTACGATTCGACCGCTCACTGTCATCCATAAAAATAAAATCAGGGGGGAATGCACTCCTGGAAAGCCGCATATGTGGAAGGAGCAAAGGGTCACAGTAACATTAGCCGTTGAGTGTACCGTGTTTCAAGATTTGGCGCTCAGTACGACTACGCAATACTATGGCTCCCCACACCGTAACACCTCCTTCACCAAACCAATCATGTCTGACAATTTTCCAGAGTGTATTACGCGTTCCAGCCTCTGGCCCTATGAGGGTACGTCCAGCAATGTCGAACATAACCGTTTTGTGTAAGGACCTTCAAACCCCTATACTCACCGTCAACGCTATCGTGAAACTGTACTCGTTCCACTGTTTCCAATGGCACATTCGCTACTGACTTCATTTTAATGGACGATACCGTGCGACCCCATTGAACAGCGCAGGTCTTACATCAGAGCTCTTGCAATAAGAGGATTTTCGATGTCCCGCGAATGCACCTCTCTGCCAGCCCCGCCCTCCCTCCCCCTGACTTAAATCTCGTCGAATACTTAACGGAATGCGAAAGCTTATTTCATCCTTAAATTTTGCGCATCAGCCTGCTACTTTACACATGCACGAAAAACGGGTAGAGCACTCCAGTAAAAGATGTACGTCACTGATCTACGGCGCGGAGTGACAGACGTGCAGTTGAAACATTGCGCCGCGAAGTAAACAACGATCAGCTGCTGCCCCGAAACGTATTTGAATTTTAAGTATGGTGGGGAAATCGTTGTTAATTTGCCATTTATCGCAAAACTGTGTCAACTGTCAGTAAATGAACTTGTCATCCTGCTAGGTCACAGCTGGCAGGTAATCGGTATCTTTAGTGGTCGGTAATACAGAAAACAAGTGTCCCACCACAGGAATTGAATGCTACAGCCTATCACAGCGCAATTCTATTATGCGAGTGTCGGAGACGTAGAATATGTCTGTTGTATGAGACGGCTGGCACTTTACGACATTTTGTGTCAGTTCTGACAATGGCCGCATTGACAAGTAGTGCGAGAGGTTACATCCCAGTTTAACATTCCGCTGGTTTCGTTGCTGGCGGAAAAATCATTTGTGCTGGACCAACATGGTACGATGTAACGATGCGTCCATGAAAACCTCATTAAATGAGCCGTCTTCAACAGTGACTCCACTGAGGAACCAAAGAAACCTGTGTACCCACATAATATCGTGTAGCACCCCCGCGAGCACGCAGAACTGCCGCAACACGACGTTGCATGGACCCGACTAATGTCTGAAGTAGTGACGGAGGGAATTGACACCGTGAATCCTGCAGGGCTGTCAATAAATCTGTAAGACTAAGAGGGAGTGGAGATCTCTTCTGAACAGCACATTGCAAGGCAATCCAGATATTCTCAATAATGTTCATGTCTCGGGATTTTGGTGGCCAACGGAGGTGTTTAGAATCAGAAGTGTTCCTGCAACCAGTCTGTAGCAAATTATGGACGTATGTAATGTTGCATTGCCCTGCTGGGACTGCCCAAGGCTGTCGGAATGCACGATGCTTACGTATGTATCACCTGTCAGACTCATATCTAGACGTATTAGAGGTCCCATATTACTCCAACTGCACCCGCCCCACACAATTACAGACCCTCCAACAGCTTGAACAGTCCCTTGCTGACGTGCAGGCTCCATGAGGTTGTCCCCATAGGCGTACACGTTCATCCGCTCGATACAATTTGAAACGAGACTCGTCCGACAAGGCAACATGTTTCCAGTCATCAACAGTCCAATGTCGGTATTGACGGGCCCAGGCGAGGCGTAAAGTTTTGTGCTGTGCAGTCATCAAGACTAAACGAGTGGGCCTTCGGCTCCGAAAGCCCATATCGATGCTGTTTTATTGAATGGTTCGCACGCTGACACTTGTTGATGGCTCAGAATTGAAATCTGCAGCAATTTGCGAAAGGGTTGCACTTCTGTCACGTTGAACAATTCTCATCAGTCGTCGTTAGTCCCGTTCTTGCAGGATTTTTTCCTGGGGCAGTAATGTCAAGATTTGATGTTCTACCGGATTCCTTATGTTCACGGCACACTCATGAAATGTTCGTATGGCAAAATCCCCATGCGAGGTGCCGGGGCAAGCAGTGTATTTAACACTAAATTCTTCTAGAATCTCCATATGTAAATGATGCTCTAAGCCCCCCCCCCCTATTCTAACTCCGACTTTTGTTGTTGCACATGGATTGAAAAATATACGCGAACTGACTGTAATCAACCCTGCAAGTGGAGTAGAAAAGAGTTTGGCACCTGCAATAATTTAATTTGATAAATAAGTTAAATAAAGGAAGGTTTCATTAACGTAGTGAGAAATGATGGGTTGCTCTACCGATTAACAGAATAAAAGTTCTGTCCAAAATAACAATATGATTTATTAAGACTAAACACAAAAAATAAACAAAAACACATGAAACATTTATAATACTTCAAATTGGCTCAAATTGGATACTCAAACAAACGCTATGAAGGTGAAGTTGTCCCTAAACTAGATTGTGAGGCTTAAGACGAAGTGGTATGTGGAGCCAATTCCTTGCCACTCAAATCTTAAGAGAGACACACAGCTAACCCAACATTAATTCCTGCTACTCAAGAAGACGAACAGGCGCGCTCTGCTGAGCTCTGATTATCACCTAGGAAAATCCCTATCTGCCGGTGCTGCGGACATACATTACCAAACTGCCAGAACACGATCTGGCGTACCAGAGGCGATGGCTGGTTGCTTCGACGTCCTCGACCGAAAGGCGGGAGCCGACTACCTAGAGCACCCGTACAGGCCGAACACACAACATTCCCGCCCCCACGACAGTGGCCGTGGTTAAACGTTCCAATCAGCAACTCGAAAACCGGCGGAAAATTCCACTCCATTGCCAGAACACTACCATTCCACCAATGGAGATTCTTGGCGCCAATTTCTGCGCTGATATTGCTACGTCACAAAGCTATGCCCTGAGAAAGCCAATCACAGTTACTATTTTGCAGAAAGCGCGGGAATTTTCCCGCCACAACTGCCTGGGTACACAAGTCATTCCCACGCCTCGCTGGTAGCCTGCCAGAAAGTGTTTTCGCTAAGTTTCTGCGAAGTAACGGAACCTCTAGCCCAGCCGCTACTTCAGACCCCACCGGGCGTGTCTTTTGACAATGTCGGCGTCTGCAAAGCATTCACTCGACTTCCTCACACCCGTCGGCTTAACGCTTTCGAGATCAGCAGATCACGCCTGTCACCAGACCACCCGGGTGACGAGAGACGCTGCGTGGGAAGTCCGTGTGTGAAGGAATAGCGACTTTTCACTGCATGCAATTAGAGAGGAAAATCGTAAGATAGAAATATGAGAGGGGGCTCATGCCACCTCTCACCCACTTCATCGCTATCTCGGAGATTCCGTGTCCCATCGCTCGTGCGCTGTCTATAACATGATGTTCTAACTCATTTAAATCGTGATAGCCTGCCATTGTAGCAACAGTAACCGATCTAACAACTGCGCCAGACATTTGTAGTCTTATATACATGTTGCCGACCGCAGCGCCATATTCTGCCTGTTTACATATCTCTGTATCTGAATACGCATGTCTATACCAGTTACTGTGGCGCGTCAGTGGAGAAGCAGACCGTGTGGGGCCTTTACTATCGTGAAAATGAAGTGTTTATCAGAACTCATGAAAAATATTAAGGAAAAATAAAATTAAGCCTGCTCTATTTTGGACTTTCCGTGAGGTCATGTGTAAGGCACACTGGCTCCAAGAACCTCATGTAAGTTCAAGCAGTATTGTTACACCAACCTGCATTCAGTTTGAGTCAGTTATAACGTTAATCGATTACTACTTTCTTCATTACAGTTCATTGTTAAACTTTCTCCTGCTCACTGAGCAATCCAGTGATTGGGGAGGTAGATACACTGCTATGCAAAACTTCAAGGGGGAAAGTAACTTTCGCATGACATGTCACTCCCAAATAATATAGGTCGATGAAACTTGGATCATACATAGAAAGAGCTGCCACAGCATAGTGAAAAAGATAACTGGAAGAAAAGCGCAATGAGACGAACAGAAATGATACTTTTATTCAAAGATATACTGAATTCGCCGCTATTCCTTATGGTCCGTTTGACATTAGAGAAGGTGGGCCATGGTTCAAAATAGGGCGTGTGATCACCACGGACGGCAGTGGAACGCGCTGGCCACAAGCCTGGTGTGGAGTTCTCGCGTCAGGGGTTCCCATTCCTCCACCAGTGTCGTTCACCACTGCTGGATGGCCGTTGGTGCATGCAGACCTGTCTGCAGTATGAATATCCAACTCATCCCAAACGTCCTCGACGGTGTTTCACCTGGGGGAACCGGCAAACCAGTTCATTCGTTCAAGAGCTCAAGTACCAGGCAGTACAGTCTCACAATAACTTTGACCGGCAAGTATAACGTTTACAAGGATTTTGGAGTCAGATCGCCCATGCCACACTATATCTCCCTACAACGAAACACCTGCGCCGCCAAAACGATCGTGTTCGGTAGTGTTCCTGGGTGCATTACGTGTCCGCTTCTCGCCGTATGGGGGTACGTCTAGCACTGCCGAACACGATGGTTTTGGTGGTCCAGTTGTTATGATGTGGGGAGGCACAATGTTGCATAGACACACTGGCCTCCAAATCTTTGAACATTGGTGGACGTTATTTTAACACTGCACTCCTTCAACAACTGCATCTTTTCAGGGTGGAATTCGGCCATTACTTCATTTTCATTAATGATAATGAGCGACCGCATCGAACAGCGCAGATGAGGAGCTCTTGGATATTCGACGAACGGAATGCCCTGTCTGTTCCCCCGGCTTAAATGTCATCGAGCACTTGTGTGACGTACTGTAGGAGTTTTACGTGCGTGAGAAACCTCCAATCGATTGTCAAACGGGCTGGCGGAGGAATGCAACACCGTACCCGAATGACTCCCCAGTGGGGAGCTTGTAACCAGGTTGCAGAGCATGCACGGTCGTCATTGGTGCTCACACAACACACTGAGAACCATGTTCCCACCTTTGGTTTGAAAGGGTACAGTACCGCCCGACATTAAAAATAGGTGCAATATTCTTCGTTATTCTTGTCATAACAACATATTTTTTGTCATAATAATTCAATTTCACTTAATATACCGAAGCCGGATACCAGTGTAGGAAAGAATGACAATTTATGTATTTAATTGATCACATGTGCACTCCCACAAAATCAATCATGGTCGTCTCCTAACCACAGATAGGGAATGTGAATATATGATCATCTTTGAGAGGGTCCTTTGGTCACCTTTGGTGGAACCAAAGAGATGAAATTTACCGGAGCTTTGAGGGGCTGCAATGTGGCTGACCAATACTGTAGCAAGGTGCTCCCCCACTTCAGCAGAGGTGCGAGAGGACCTGTAGAACGGCCATGTTTTCAGCACTCTGCCGCTGGATCTAGAGTTGGTAAGACCTGTCTTAAGTGTGCTCCGTAAAGACAAAAGAGTGGACACATGGTATGCATGTAAAATACTTAAGAGTAGTTTGGAACAATAATTTCTCAATTTCAGGAACTTTTGTGGGGAGAATTAAATGTCAGGCAGGTAATATTAAGGGGATCGTAGTAATCTTCCGAAGTGACCAACGGTCACAATGAAACCACATGTAGCAATAAGTTGAAATACTTCCGAGTGCTTAAGTTAAGCTGAATTACTAGCGTGTGTACTATAAGTTGGAAATATTTAAGAAATGGCGTGTGCAGGACTTGAAATTAGAGACGAGTGCTTCCAACGTGGTGAGTACTGTGTGAGTCTCAATATGTGTATGAGACAAAGGATAAGAAGAAGTACTCGTCCATGGTATCAGTTGAGGACTCGCGTGTGTGATGAATATGTTCTTGATATTACTTTGCGTGTTATGTTTCCGTGTGACGCTTTATTCAAACTATAATACTCTGAGAGAGAAACAAGGTGAGTCACCCGTCTATGCAGCAATGCCACTTGGCTTGTATTGCACGGGAAGACGTGCATATATCCTCCAGAGTTCATAGTAGGAAACAAAAGTTATGAAGTGGGGCAGTGTCGTGTGAAACTAGGATAAATACTAATTGAAGTGGGAAAGCTGAAAGTGATGTGATTATAACGTTGTGACTATTCTTTGTATTGTATGTTGCCAGTGTGATGCATTTCATGAAATTTAAGTGTGTGTGGTTGGCATGGGAGAGTAAGAAGATAGTTTCAGAGGCAGTGGGTTATGCATATTCCTTTTTCTACCACTCGGTCTGGAGGAAAGTTTCGTGATGATGGTTGTGAGAGTCGAAGTGTGAGATATAGCAAAACATCCACCATCCTATCCAGAAAGTGCACTGTAGCGTTAAATAATTACGAGACCATAAGATAGAGAATCACCAATGTAAAGCCATGCCCACTGGGAGGAATTTCTCATGTGTTAGTGTTGTAGGTTATAGAATTTGTGTGTTTAGGTTATAGAATTTGTCAGAATAAATAAGATAGTCAAAAGAAAAAGATTGGTGGCCTTTTCCTTGAATAGTATGTTGTCATGATACCCAGGGTTTATAATGTGTGCGCCATTGATATTCAGTGCGATGGCCACGTGTTGCTCAAAGCCGTTAAATAAGAAAGAAAATGTAGTATTGCCAGTGCGTAGTGAACAGTCAGAGTTGTGTAAATTACTAATAGTCAGATGTGCGTTTACGTTTCCGTTGCGTAATATTCAAACAGGAGAATAACTTGTAACTTAATTGTGAGTACTAGAGTACATGTTACTCGATAAATAAGAATGAGTCCACTCGCTTGGCAGGCCACTCATCTTGCAGGCCTGACTGCTTGATGCCACAGTATGAGCAAGGCATGTGGGTGACTCTCAGGTTATGTTCAAAGGATCATCACGAAGCTTGGTGACTTCAGTGTAACTGAACCGTCTGTCTTCTGTGGTACACTGTGGCAGTTCTTTCCATGTAAGGCCCAAGTTCCTTCGAGCTATGTTGCTTGGGAATGACACATCATGCGAATGTCACTTTACGCTTTGCACACTGTAATCTCCCTCCTCCTTCCTTCTTTCGTCTATTGTCCACATTAAACAATGCCCAGTCCAAGTAATTAATAAGCAAATATTTTTATGAAGATTTGGGAGGAGTGAAGTTACAATAAACTTTCGAGTTTACTTAGCTTGTCATTTGAGATGAGACCAGTTCTTCTTGTCTAAGGGTCTGGTTCTTGAAGATGAAAATCTAACGTCAGGCCCTCACAGTTGGTTTGAACTAAATTGCAAGGTTGTTGTTGCAGAATTTTTAACGTAAATAGATTTTCCACTGATTTTCTCACATTTTAGTATCTCATACAACATTTTGATTTTTCACATTATCAAAGACGAAATTACATTGTTCGCACCTATTGTAGAAAACTACGTTCGATCACATCAGAGGCAAGCTGATGACCCTGCGGAAATAACAATATTCCAAAGGGTTTACAATTTTTCTTAACAAACGAATTCCTACTAGCTTTAGTTATGTCATTAATTCCGATCATCATTTCATAAATGAATCCAGATATAAACATAATAAACGGTACAGGATTGCGTAAATTAAGAAAAGAAGTTTTAAGTACGCAAATAATACGTAATGTCAAATGTTTCTAAAAAAATTTTTTTGTGCATTCAGATCTTGTACTTACCGATTGTAAATCCAAACAAAAATATTTTATAAAATAATTCGTAACTTTCAGCTTGAAATATAACATACTGTGTATATAATTATATGAAAGATTTCAGAAAAGCAACTGAGACAATATTGGCTTTCCAACACTCGAAAAAAACAAAAAAAACAAAATACTGCTATAGATAAGTACAGTTGAGGAAACGTAATACTACAGGAGGATTCCTGTTCCAACTCGAATGTATAATTTTGACTGCCATTCGAAAATAATCCTATTCATGCTCTATAAACAAGCAGACTGTCAGCTATGCGCAACGGGTAATGCTAATGCATTCCACGAACCGAACACTCCGATGAACCACCAGTGCGTACTGATGTTCATTGCGCTTCACAACGTGGATGGAAAGATGCAAATCAAAGAGACTAGGGCTGATAAAAAATTTCAGTTCCAGCATTTATTTTTACAGACACATCAATACATACAGAAAAGAAGCTTTGAGACATGGGCGAGGGGCAGGGGCAGAGAGGCATACAAACGACACACTAGCCTCTAGACAGCCGAGACGACACGTTGACGGGCGTGTGCAACTTGCGCATTAATTCTCATCTGAAAATGGGGGAGTATCTTGCTTTAAAGATTTCCTGGGTGAAACCGAGGCTAATCTTAGGACCAACTGTTGGAGAGCACGTGTTACCTAAGGTGAACAAAGCTGCGCATGGGTTGCAGATCACTCCATAAATGATAAGAATTGTCGGGTACAGCTTCATACATAATGGTAAGGAGAGCTGGGCTATAGAGTGATGTAGCAGCAGTTGTCGTTTGGTAGTTGGACCGAAGCAGAAATGATTACCGAACACGTAAATATAATAAACGGAAGTTTTACTTAGCTTGTAGGTATCTCCAAGCGCTGCAAAAAAACTTTACAAATGAACAAAGAGCAATAAAATCCAGCTGTAAAAAGAAGCAAAAGGCTAGTGTGCAGTGTGAGGCTTCTGCTAATAATGCATGAGCGAACTGTTGAGGGTGACTGAGACTGCAGACTATCCGAGGGCGGCTCAGTCTGGATGTGTAACTGCCGTCGCCCGCCCTACTGTGTACTGCGGCGGCAGAGGGCGCTCGTGGTCGTTTTCGCTTGAGGTGTGGCTCTGCAGGCACCCACCATTGGATCCGCCGGGTCCTGCGCGACTGCTCTCGCGGGTGGCGGAAACATGCGTTTTCGTTGCCAACTTTGAGACGCCTGTGAGGGTTGTGTCGAAATATGATGCCAAAAGAATTGATAATTTAATAAACGAAAATAGTGAGAAATAACAGCATGTTGATATCTGATGGTACGTAAGGTTCTCATCAGTTCACTTGATGGACCATATCACTTACTAGATGCTATAAACTTTATGGGCTATTGGACATGGAGTTTTCTACATTCTGGGAACAAGCTAAGCGTTACTAGTGAACATTCTTAGAGCGATCATTTTAGGAAAGTGTGTGTTTCTTTTAACGTGGGAAAAGTCGGGTTTGCTATGAAGCTACAAAAGCTGTTAGCAAGTAATCTGTGTGACCGTCAGAGGCAGAGAATACATCTCATCTGGAAGACGTTGCTCTGTAACCTGTTGGGAGGTAGCTCACGAGTGTAGTTGTGCCAGCGCTGAACATCGGTCACACTCAGTGATGTCAGAACTATGGTAAGTCTTCGCCAGGGTGAAGCAAAGCACACAACAGCTGATCCATCCAGTCTCACGCGGAAAGTGTGGCAGCGTTTTCTGCTAACACGACGATCACAGACCGCCTGCTTATGAGACGCACTGATGCATGTGCAGAAGGATGCCGGGCAGGGTCCTGTTCAATGTAAAACTGAGAGTCAACGCTGTGGGAAGTTACTCTGAGATTATCATTACTAGAATGGACGTGTTACTGTGGCAAATCGTAGTTGTGATGAAAAATTGTTCATTGTAAATTATTAAGTAATTTTCTCGTTAGTCGTCCTTCCATAAGAGGCAAAAGCGTCGTTGAGTTTTGTGCCCGGGTAACCTGTTCTACACAGTGCAAGATAACCCCATGATGTGAACTGTGCGGCGATGGCATGCTTTACTTAAGTTCTTTAGTTTTGAACGGTCTCAAACTGTTTCGCTCAGCAAAAATTAATTTCGAGTCCCCATGCTAAACGGTCTAGTTACCCACAAAAGGTCTTAACCCAAACAATTGCATTGGTGCACTACTATACACTGTCCGTCCGCCGCTCGTGGTCTCGCGGTAGCGTTCTCGCTTCCCGAGCACGGGGTCCCGGGTTCGATTCCCGGCGGGGTCAGGGATTTTCACCTGCCTCGAGATGACTGGGTGTTTGTGTTGTCCTCATCATTTCATCATCATCCAGGAAAGTGGCGAAATTGGACTGAGCAAAGACTGGGTAATTGTACGGGCGCTGATAACCACGCAGTTGAGCGCCCCACAAACCAAACATCATCATCTACTATACACTGTCCATATGCTGGCTGAATGAGAGATTTGCATTATCCGTTTGTTTGGAGCAGAGTGGGTTGTGCACTACAGATTATCAACTTTATGGGGACTCTTAGGCAAGTTAACACATAAAAAAGAAACGCTGAGGACAACACAACATATAACAGAAACACAGTTAGGACCGCTCAGCGTTCTCACTGGAAAACTGACGTCCCATGAATCCCAAACATGTTGGCAATACCGCAGGGCTCTCGTAAGTCGAATAACTCTTAATCACATGTGCAGTGCATACTGTCCATGTGCGAACACAAGAGAACTACATTTGCTGCTCATGCCCGCTTCAGAATCCTCCAATGTCGCATAACAGATCGTTACACACACCTAAACCCAAAGACAAGGGCTGAAGCTGAAGCTTTCTCCTATAGAAAATGTACTATCTCGCCACTTAAGTTAGAATTGCACAAGGCGTTGTCCAGATAACAAGACAATGAGTCGAAGCATCCCGAAAAAGGAACAGCTTCGGAGGAACGATACAGTACATTGCTACATTGCATAAACATCTTTTAAAAAAAATTTGTATTTCGGGAGGATCCGATCATAATTCTCGCTGATGATGACAACACTACACTTGTAGATCACATAAAAAACTGGTGTTATCCTTACACAGTATATTGTGGTGCGCTGCGGTTTTGATGGGAAGACTTCAATCTTTACCTTTAATTTATAAAGGGAGGTAATTGAGGCAGGTGCATCTATCTCCGGTGCCCTACGCAACTAGCTAATTATGGCTTCCCACAAATAAAGCTACACACATCTGCATAAGAAATAGTAACTACAAGAAGACAGGTTAATACACAAGACAGAGAAACAAAGTAAGTGAGTCCGCATCTCCTGGTCGTGCGGTAGCGTTCTCGCTTCCCGCGCCCGGGTTCCCGGGTTCGATTCCCGGCGGGGTCAGGGATTTTCTCTGCCTCGTGATGACTGGGTCTTGTGTGATGTCCTTAGGTTAGTTAGGTTTAAGTAGTTCTAAGTTCTAGGGGACTGATGACCATAGATGTTTAGTCCCATAGTGCTCAGAGCCATTTGAACCAAAGTAAGTGAGACCTGGTGGTCAAGGAAGGCAGGATTCAGTTACGATTGCGGAAGGTCTTAACTAAACTACTAAAATACAATTGCCACATTACAACTTTAAGACAAGTAGCAACAGTTACGGCTGAAGGCCTGTAACGCCAAGAATGGCAACTATAAAAAACTTTAACAAATATACTGTCAAACAGGAAGGTAACAGCAAAAGTTAATTTAAAAGACAGGCAACTGATCACCAAACAGGTGAGACAAAATGATAGTAAACTTGGTAGCACAACCATTTAAACTTGTTGTATCGCCAAGAATGGCAATTATATTTTAAAAATTTAGAAACACACAATAAAGCAGCAAATGTAATAAAAAGATTAATTCAAAAGGAAAAGCAGGCGAGACAAATGATGGTAACTTGTTAATACATTAATAAAATAACAAGGCTAGTCACAGACTCCAGGAATCGGCCTCTGAGTCGGTCAGTCCAAAACCCTTTCACGAGCGATGAGAAAGGCAGCCAAGAGTTGCATTCATTTCACAAAGTGGTAACTCAGACTAGTGGCAGTATAACGAATGACTAATGATAATCTGCTGAAGCTAAAAACGGATGCAACGATGGAACACCAAGCCAAAGAGAGAACCGGCGGTCAGCACTAAGTGCTTAGAATGCTGTGTTTAGTGTGTCCGAAACGAGAAAGAAACCACTACTATCAGAGTAGAAGAAACACCCACCGACCTAAAAATCAAGGAAACGGTCAAAACTACACGACTTACCGGACAGCAGTGGCAGGGCGCTGAAACGTAGACTGCCGTTACATACACTCACCCCCTGGGCAGGTCACTGGGGCGTTAGCGGCTACCAGGCAGGAAAACTACCACTGGTTGAACTTAACGAATAGTAACGCATAAAATGCAGCAATTAGTAACAAGAAGTCGAAGTAAGCTAATTAGATCCGCCTTCCCCAAGCACTCCACTCGCTGCTCTTCGTCTCGGCGACACTGCCAACAACAACACAAACCCAAGTCACTGGAGAATCGTGAGATCTCACAATGGTGGAGGTTTCACTACTATAATTAAAATCCACTCAACTTAAAGTTTGTGTGATCCAGTTGACGACTAAGTCGTGTACCCCCCGCGACCACAGCCTTTCCACCCGGCAGTGCGTGCTTGCCGCCAGCGATCCCGGCGTGTTCTCACACTGCCCTCTTGGCTCCTCTGGAGTCCCCAACCGAACTACTCACTCACCCGACCCGAAAGAACAACGACGTCAACCCAAAGATAGGGCCACTGTTACTACATATCGATAACGCCGCTGCTGCCACTAGAGGACAGGCAAGTGGCGCCAGTTAACACTAGAAGAATACAAACAGCCGCAACCATGTCAACTAAACGATGCAGTCTGGCCTCCAACAGAGGACAAAAACCAACAGCACCAACGCGAGGGTGCAGCACGGCTCAATAAGCTTCATGGTAATTGCTAATAGTACTTAATTAAACTTCGACTGAAGGAATAGCTTTTACCTGCTCTCCATTTCTGCTCATTACAGTATTAAACTCAGTGATAATGATCTGAGGCAGGCATCCTAACTTCAGGAATTTGTACCACCATCTTGTTTCATTCGTCCGATGGTCTTTGCTTGTCACTTCCCTGATGGAGACTCTCCTTGTACTGCTGTGGCCTCTGATTATTCCATTACTACTCCGTTGTTGTGGACAGCTGTCGTATTTGATCTCCCTAATGCTCCCAATTGTGCAGTGCTTCTTCTGTGATTTTCCATACTGATTCATTCTGGAAGTAGAGCTCTTTTTCATTTCTTTTTGTACGAAATCATCTTAATAGTTTACGACCAGCTTAATCGCCTTCAGGTCTCTCTTCTCAGTGCAAAGCAAAGCTTTTATACCGGCTGATCAAATGTTAGATCATTTCTCCAGGACTGTATGGTTTAGATGGTCGACATACTGATTACTCTTCCAGATTTTGTCAAGGTATTGAGAATAAAATTAGAACCCTGTTGCTGCCAGTGATGGGGCTTTTATTATTCTTTGTGGCCGACCCATATATTTTCAAAATTTCTTGTCCGAGTCATGCGAATGTGGTACATTTACATTTCGCTACAATCTCTTCACTGATATTATTAATCATGAACTCTAATTTTCCCTGGCTTCGCCAAGAATTCAACAGCATACCTGTAACTTGTCCTAACCAGATTTTCACGTGGAAGTCTCTGCCTACCCATAAATGAAACAATGATTTTCATGAAAGTCCTGTCTGTTGACGAACACGATTCTCTATGACCGACAAGATTCTCTCGTGATCACCCCATGCTGTGTAACTGACTGCACGCCGCTAGATTCTGAATTCGCACAAGTATGCCGTTCGTTAACAATCTATATTCTACTCTCTGCTAGAAATATTAATGGCCCATGGCTGCTCGTGGCCCCAATATTTCTATTCATATATTCTCCAAACCTAGTTTTACTGACACAGACTTCTCAGTTTTGGAGAATCACACTGGTTCTCTGCCTTCAGACTCAGTTCGTTCCTCCAGAACCTGTATTATCGCAGAAAATGAGGTGCTGGCCTCTTGTAGAACCTGTATTATCTGTACAAGCAAGAATTTGCCTCCTTCACTTTCTTGAGACCTGCCTCAGCCTGCACCAGACTGCTCACGTTGATTACGACTGTCTTGAAACATCAGCCACCTTTTCGTTAACAGACTTGCTTCTCCCGTCAGTTTCTCCGTGCAGCGCTGGCATCTCTTCTCTAACAGTTTTCTGTGTGCTTCTGCTTACCTCTCATCATCTTCGGCCTTTGCCTCTCTCACCTGCACTTTCTTGTAACTGCTGCCGCCTTTCTCCTGCCTTCGACTGTTGTCCTCCCTCTCTCTTCTGCCATTTTTCTGTCTTCTTCTGCCTTTCTTCTGTCTGCTTGCGCTATATCTAGCAAACTTTTGTACATGGCTTCACTTTCAGAGACCGTGACTAGTTGCAATTGAAAGGAAAACAGCCCTCGGTCACTATATTTAAACGATTTAACCGGGTTGCAACATTGCTAGGAGTGTCTTCCTTAGAATTTGTTGAAACCTGGTTAATTCGTTTAAAACTTGTGACCGAGGGCTGTTTTTCATTCACTTGCTATATCTAGCATTTGGTTTCCCCTAGAGCATGCCTCCCACGTTTCCAAAGTTTGTACTGCCATGTGCCACAGTCGATTTTCTCTCGCCAGTTCAGCTCTGGCTTCGATATCCATGGTTTCAGTCAAGGAAATTGTGGATGGCGCCTCTCGTACTGAAAATTCCGATGCGGACTGTTCTGTTTCCATAGAATCCTCTTGCCCTAAAAACTTTCTCTTGTGTGTCTATTGTGACAGACTGGGCCTCTCTATGTATACAACAGTTGAAATTAAAAGAACTACCCCACGAAATTCAGCACAAACTAATGACCCTAGACACGAAAAGTAACGTCACATGCAATACAATGAATCGTCACATGAAACACACAAAATAAAATCTTCACTCACACATTATTTTTCTATACAAAAACAGAAAATAAAATAAATTGTTGCAAAACACAACATTCGCATGCACAACGTAAGCATATTTTGTGGCTGAAGACTAGTTCTCACTCAGAATGGGATAAAATACTCTCTACAACTCCAGATGAAGGGTGGGGCCGGGGTGGGGGGGGGGGAGTCTTAAATTTGGTTCTACATCTGTGGTAGAGAGTGAGAGCTCAAGCTGCTTCTAGTACGGCATGCGATATAATAATGTTGTATCATCTAATCTGAACATTATATTCGAAGGACAACACGAACTTAACTACGCACAGCTTGACAGTGTACCAGGTTGTTTTAATACTCGCTAACCAGTAAAACTATAGGACAAGTTAATGGTCTTGTATTGGAAGTCAAGTCTGATTTTAATATAACTATTTATTTACTCTAAATATAAAGAAATATAGATTAGAAGTTATTTGCCTTTAACAGAATTTCTCTTCTCTTTTGAATGAAACAAAGATTGATCAATCGTAATGTGTGTGTGGAATCCTATGGGGACTGCAGCACCAAGATCTGTGCAGCCTAGTCATGCAACATTAAAAAACCCGAGATCAGACTGGAAATTAAGTCAGAACCTCAGGTTGCACATCCAAAACGTACGAGGAGCGAACTGCTCAGAGAAGGGGTCCCGCTACTGTGGACTGAGAAAACTTACCTCTGCTCCAGATCAGCAGAGTGCGGCGAAACAGCCCCAGCTGGCCGGCAGCTGTCGCCTCCCTCGATCAGCGACCACTTGCCTCGAAGCTCTGTCCTCGAATTCCTGAAAAGTTCCTTCCTCCTGTACAACTTACTTCTAAAAAATTCCAAGTGTGTGTGTGGGGGGGAGGGGGGGGGGGGGCAGGCTCTGCATTATTGTCAATGTGACAGCTGAGAATTGTAAGAAAATTTTCGAAAAATCGGGGTAAAGAGCTTCCCCCTCTCTGCGTAGTCACGTTGGTGGCACTGAACTGACGGACGATGCAGACGCTATGTGCACCACCCAGAGTGCGGTAGTTCGCTTGCCAACCTGACTTATGCCATAGTTAGCCTGCCCGCACAATGGCGTGTTGGACACAGTGAGTGCAAGTAAAGGACACTCAACCCAATCTGAAAATGCCAGCAGGATGCACATTTTTCTCTTCCGACACATCGTCTAAGTGTCCACAAACGTAATGGCGAAAATCTGTCCGTGAGATGAATAAGTATAACACAGCGATTCGTAACAATAATATCACATCACCACAGGGTCCCACAAAAGAGAGACTGTAAACTCCCCACTCGCCATGTGAGATATGGTCATAATATTGTAGTAAGTTTGATTTGTGCTGATGTTCTTCTGGACATAATTTTAGAATCGAAGTCACACAGCTGCATGGAAGAGACTGCAACTTTAAGTATGTGTACGTATTCGCGTTGAAAATACACACAGAAACTTCCTAGATGGCACATCGTAGGTTACTGAAAGTAGGTGCTAATCTTTACCAGTGGATGAACCCCATAAATAATGTGTCTTAGAAACCTATGATAATGAAAATTCTCCCTGTAATGGGTGACTGCCAACGATACCGTTCTGCGCAACGGAATGTCTCTGTGCACGAGTTCTACTACTCGTGGCTCTGTCTTCTGACAGCACTTACCTTAACAGCTGAAATGCATTTATGTATTTTTCAATGTAGATCGTACATAATCTGCTTCACAGGCTATAATTACGACTTCATGGTCTGCGTGGAAGTGCAAAAAGTTATGCTTGCATTGTACTAATCAGTCACAGAGAACCATGCTGGAATCAGTGTACTGAGAAACAGCAGCAAGTACAGTGAGTGTCCAGTGCACTCACGGTGAATCGCTAAAGCTCTCAATCCGACATGTACCCAAATGTTACTTAACAGTAAAACGTTAATTCATTCAAAATTTGTGAATAAATGAGAAGAAACAAAAATTAAACGAAAATCAAAATAGCATGGTAAAGGAGAAAGGAGCCCAGAATTTTCACATTAGCTTGTATACAACTTGAACTATCAATCGACTGTTACGTAGATTTCAGCACAAGCGGCTAGCACACGTTCGCTAACAGGGACCATCGAGCACTGTACAGCGTGGATGTAAAGAAAGGAATCGGACAAGTGTGAGTAGCACTCACACTCTCGATATTCTATACAAAAACAGTTGGGTATACAGAACATTATTTCGTGTGGGTGAATGACCCCGTGTAGAGCTTTCTATTGGACGCCACTTCTTCAATTATGCGATGGAGAAAAGGGGACCTGCGTTTTAACGTAGACTCTTCACAGAGATTAAGGCTCGGTTAAAATCAGTACTGACAAATCCGTGGGCCGACCGAGATTCGATCCACAACTCTCTCGTTTTCCACTCACGCGACGTACCACCATTTTTTGGCGAAGCTGAAGGGAAGAACGCAAAAAAAGAAAAAGAACCTCAGCCGGAATTCGGTTCTTGAACCTTAAAGTCTCTACCCAGATGCCATATTACGTTTTTTTTTTCCCTTGACTACACCTCAGATGCCATACACCTAAAACAATACAACCATGCTGAGAAAAGAAAAACGGATTATGTATAAGAAAGGAAAAATTCGACCGGTGGACAACTTTGGTGGTGTGTGCAGTGCAGTGCAGTGCAGTGCAGTGACATAGTGGTGAGGGAAGTAAGTTGATAGCGCAGCCAGAGCCAGTTCGCCAGGTCACCACTACAGCTAAATCTGTAAGAAATTGTATCCAAGGATCCACATCGAGAAAATGTAGACGGGCCGCTAACGGTGTAGACGTTGATTTGTAGGTGATAAGTTATTAATGCCTCTGTATTATCCCTCGTCTAAATCGGGAGGCTAGTGTTGCTCCACGCACAATTCCAACGAATGCGCAGTGATAGTACTTTTAACGGGATGTTGTCAGACTACGCCGTCCCCTGGAGCAGGCAGGCACTGTGAGGCGACCAGCCGCCGCCTCAAGGCGTCGTCTCTCAGACAGCTCACCGGAATAGAAAATTCTCGAACGTCTCGCAGTTTCAAATGAATGCGACCTATGTCAGCAGGCGAACCATTACTCACTGGCTGTACGAGAGTGAAGAGTCATGATGTGATAGTACGTAACTCAGGGGTAGCAATGGGTATCATGCATCGGTCATGTAGTACAGACCCTTTCAGTGTTACAGGATGTTTCAAAAATGACCGGTATATTTGAAACGGCAATAAAAACTAAACGAGCAGCGATAGAAATACACAGTTTGTTGCAATATGCTTGGAACAACAGTACATTTTCAGGCGGACAAACTTTCGAAATTACAGTAGTTACAATGTTCAACAACAGATGGCGCTGCAAGTGATGTGAAAGATATAGAAGACAACGCAGTCTGTGGGTGCGCCATTCTGTACGTCGTCTTTTTGCTGTAAGCGTGTGCTGTTCACAACGTGCAAGTGTGCTGTGGACAACATGGTTTATTCCTTAGAACAGAGGATTTTTCTGGTGTTGGAATTCCACCGCCTAGAACACAGTGTTGTTGCAACAAGACGAAGTTTTCAACGGAGGTTTAATGTAACCAAAGGACCGAAAAGCGATACAATAAAGGATCTGTTTGAAAAATTTCAACGGACTGGGAACGTGACGGATGAACGTGCTGGAAAGGTAGGGCGATCGCGTACGGCAACCACAGAGGGCAACGTGCAGCTAGTGCAGCAGGTGATCCGACAGCGGCCTCGGGTTTCCGTTCGCCGTGTTGCAGCTGCGGTCCAAATGACGCCAACGTCCACGTATCGTCTCGTGCGCCAGAGTTTACACCTCTATCCATTCAAAATTCAAACGCGGCAACCCCTCAGCGCCGCTACCATTGCTGCACGAGAGACATTCGCTAACGATATAGTGCACAGGATTGATGACGGCGATATGCATGTGGGCAGCATTTGGTTTACTGACGAAGCTTATTTTTACGTGGACGGCTTCGTCAATAAACAGAACTGGCGCATATGGGGAACCGAAAAGCCCCATGTTGCAGTCCCATCGTCCCTGCATCTTCAAAAAGTACTGGTCGGGGCCGCCATTTCTTCCAAAGGAATCATTGGCCCATTTTTCAGATCCGAAACGATTACTGCATCACGCTATCTGGACATTCTTCGTGAATTTGTGGCGGTACAAACTGCCTTAGACGACACTGCGAACACCTCGTGGTTTATGCAAGATGGTGCCCGGCCACATCGCACGGCCGACGTCTTTAATTACCTGAATTAATATTTCGATCATCGTGTGATTGCTTTGGGCTATCCGAAACATACAGGAGGCGGCGTGGATTGGCCTCCCTATTCGCCAGACATGAACCCCTGTGACTTCTTTCTGTGGGGACACTTGAAAGACCAGGTGTACCGCCAGAATCCAGAAACAATTGAACAGCTGAAGCAGTACATCTCATCTGCATGTGAAGCCATTCCGCCAGACACGTTGTCAAAGGTTTCGGGTAATTTCATTCAGAGACTACGCCATATTATTGCTACGCATGGTGGATATGTGGAAAATATCGTACTATAGAGTTTCCCAGACCGCAGCGCCATCTGTTGTTGAAAATTGTAACTACTGTAATTTCGAAAGTTTGTCTGCCTGAAAATGTACTGTTGTCCCAAGCATATTGCAACAAACGGTGTATTTCTATCGCTGCTCGTTTAGTTTTTATTGTCGTTTCAAATATACCGGTCATTTTTTAAACACCCTGTATATCTGACAAAGAGAAGCCACCTTCTGTGCGGGGCTTCGTCAGAATCTCGTGACGTAGACTAATTTTAAATATCGTCTTTCTATTTAAATCGGCAAGATATTTGATTTCTTCGCTTCCATTTTGGGAAGGGGAAAATTCGGCGCGATATAATATGCCTCACACAAAATATATGTATCTGATATTTGCACCGCAAATATCGGATACTGTACTGCAAAATGGTAATCGAGTGTTGTTCATGTTTCAGAACGGCACCCTCAGTTTTACCAGTGAAAGATTTACAATTCAAAGCCAAAATCTTCAGTGCGCAACGATCACCGACAACCACCAAATACGTATCCCGATTCACAAAACGTGCACAAGGAAGGACAGCATCCTCGAAGCCGCGTAGAAATTCATCTGCATTTACGAGCGCACCTGCTGTACGAGAACAAACAATTATTTTTATTTTCAGTCATAATGGCTATGTTTGTGGACCGTGACTGTGTGGGATAATTATTTATTTCAAGTTTCTGCTACCTGTTACTTTTTATTTTATTTTATGCTTAATCTAACATAATGCAACGCGTTTAGAACATGTTCTGTTCATTTTCGAGCGTTAATACATACTTACATACACAGAGAAATGTTACTTAAAAAGAAGCAGTCTTAAACTAGATTAGTCCAGAGCACTTTGTCCATTGTTTTTTAATTGATTTTAATGTAGCTGCTGGTGTGGAATTTGGGGGGAAGGAGGGGGGCAGTGTGTATCTAGAAATCGAAATCAGTGATGTCTTCTGCTGGTTTTCTTCTTTGTTGTTGCCTATGTATATTACAGCCTGTATCGGATGTAGATAGATTTGCTTCAGTTATGTGTTACGGAAATACTGCGAAAGGTTTTTATATGACAGTTCATCACTTACAATTTCATCAACATCATCTTGCAGGAGCAACACTTGCAGCAACTGAACTTCGGTACTGAAAGCAGACGGTGCAAACTCCGCCATAGATTTTAACTGGGGAAAACTGCCAGCGGGTAAACTCAAATCGGGCAATGGATTGCACTAGACTCGGAATCAGAGCACGAGGCGGAGAGAAATCTGCTGCCGTCAATTCATGTCACTGTTGAATAGAACTTTTGAGAACAAAAGCCCGCTTCGGGGAATTGAGAGGTTGATGACCACTCTCATTACATAAGAAGCTTGCTCCCACCTGACCATTATAAGTAACCTGGATCTGATAACCTCAAATCTGGACATGTGGTGGGATGTTCTGTTCAGTGTACATGTCGACGTAACATGTATCACTATACCACTGAAAGCAACGTTTACTTGACCAGCTTTCCCAGCGAATGCCCTTTCATCACCCGATTTAAGCATCTCCTTCTTAAGATGCTGATCATCAAGTTTACGCGGCAAGCTGAAAACCGGCACATTGGTATACTCAAGAACAGCATCGGCAAAGAGTACAACACCAGCTCACCCATCTCTACGACGGAAAGAGACCTGACTGCCGTTTATAAGTACAGCCGTTCTACTTGGAGAGAGTTCACGAATTTTACAAAGAAAACATAAAGCTCAGTGTCGAAATACGCAGTATTGATCTGAAGTAACATCAAACGTTTCCACTAACCGATCATGAATTTGGAGGGAACTTGGCTACTCATTACGAGTAGACTCGTCAAAAGCAAAACTAACAGTACTTTTACATGGGATCAATGGCAGGCTGGAGTAACCGAGCGGTTCTAGGCGCTACAGTCTGGAAGCGCGGGACCGCTACGGTCCCAGGCTCGAATCCTGCCTCGGGCATGCATGTATGTGATGTCCTTAGGTTAGTTAGGTTTAAGTAGTTCTAAGTTCTAGGCCACTGATGATCTCAGATGTTAAGTCCCATAGTGGTCAGAGCCACTTGAACCATTTTAGGGATCAATGTGGACAACATGACATCAATGAAGCGATCTGAACTGCTGCCAGAAACACAATTAAGAAAGTAGATGATACAATGACGAATAACCACTCACAAATGTCACAACACGTCACAAAAACAACCAACTGGTACGAATCGAATCGCTGTGGAAAAGTAAACATGTCCGGCCCATTCGGCGCTCCAAGTAGAACTGACTGCTAGGCTGCCAGGCCCAGTATGGAGATAGATAGCGCATAACAAAATACGCTTAAATTTACTTACACCGCCAGGGGACGTAGACCCTAGCATTTCTCATGTTTCAACTCGATGCCTATACTCGTTCGTGAGAGAAAGCGGTATTAACAGACCGACAGTGAGACAGATGGGCAACAAGTGGCAATAAAATGTTTTTTTTTCCTTGAGACATAGTTACAAATTAACGATCTTCAGATTTTTTTCCCTTTATTTGTACTGTGAAACCTTGCTTCTTGTCAATGCGACCAACAGTTTTTGAAGAGTGAGTTTGTGAGGACCGAAATATGGACATAAAGGACTGCATCTTTTGATTGCATTGACTTAGGAGATTAAATATTTCACACCGCTAAGGAAATGTACACCTTAGCATGTGACATAAATTTGAACGTGATTCCTCTATTTGTTCCTCAGAAAAAGTCGTATTAAGAATCACACAAATAGATGGATAACAAACCTGTAAGGGTTGCCTTCTAACGGACTGAAGTATAAAATACTAAAAATCAACAGAAAGAATCACTCATGAGTTCCACAATACTATAAGCAGTGCAGCTAGCACAATGAGTGTGCGTAGGGAGCTAAAGAGACTGGCGTGCAGTGGTCGAGTAGGTCCTCATAAACCGTACATTCTTGCAGTCGCTTGAAATGTCGCAAAGAGCGATCGACTGGACGGTATGTGAGTGCAGTAGTAGTCACGTTGTATCCTGTGGCAGTCCGACGCTTAGCAGTAAAAGCACAGCGGATCGCTCAGGAGAGTTTCGAGACTTCGAACGTCAACAAAGCACTGGATGTCCCATGAGTAACGAATGTACCGCGGACATTTCAGTAATTCTAAGGCTACCCAAATCGACTGTGTCGACAGTGAAATTGGGAAGAGGTGATGTTATTGTGTGTGGGTGGTGTTCGTAATAGAATGCGGTCCCCACAGAGTGCTTAAGAAAATGCTAAATAAGGAAGGACATGTTCACATTTCACAGCGTTCTGCAATGTGTAGAGAAGAGGAACAATTCAGAAACTATGGTTGTATCAGAATAACAATTTACCCTGTCATAAAGCAGCGTCTGTGAGGCAGTGCTTTGAATACAGTAACATTCCTGAAACAGTGTAATGTGCCCAGGTAATAATGGCCGTATACTTTTGATCAGATAATGTAGATGGAGCAACGACGTATCTATGTATTCCTACTGACAATATTTTACTCAGTCATAAATCTTGCAGTAATAGACGTTCATTGTAACACAAATACCCTTCATGCTTCCAAGTTGGCACACAGCGCCTGGCATGTCGAATGTTGGGTTCAACGGACAATGCTTACGAACACGTCGTTAGTTGTGCTATCGACCATTAAGTAACTGAAACCTTCCGTCAGACATAGAGAATTACTACGTTATCTTTCTGACTGATGAATTGCTTCTGTTACTCTCTGTACCATTCCACAACTTATGTACACTGAAAATTTGGCGTGACAAGTGTCCTCTATGATTTGTAGACTACTTCGACACAGCTATGCTTAGGTTATAGTTTTACTGGCTACAACTGTAAAACTACGTCCTTTAGAGCAGCTTTATAACTTAAACACGACAGTAAAGATCTTGTTGCTGATGTCTTTAGTCCACAGACGTGTTACATACAGCTTTCCACATTACTCTCGCCTGTGCATACCTCTCCATCTCTGAATAACTATAGCAACCCACATACACTTTAATCTGCTTATAGTAGTGAAGCCTTCATTCATTTATTCATGACGACATTGATTATCTACTCATGTCGTGGGATGTGTCCTAATAAAAGATTCTTTTTTTAATCACATTCTGACATAAATTTCTTTTATTTCCACTTTGTTTCAGGAGGATTTCTTTAGATCTACAACTCTATACTCAACAGCCTTCTGTAGCAAAAATTTTAGAAAGATGCTCTTCCCTTCCTATTGTACTGTTTATCCTCCATGTTTCGTTTCTGTGCAGGGCTAGGTTCCTCACAAATAGTTTAGGAAAAACTTCCTACAATATAAATTTAAATTCAGTGTATATACAGGGTGGTCCATTGATAGTGACCGGGTCAAATAATTCACGAAATAAGCATCAAACGGAAAAACTACAAAGAACAAAACTCGTCTAGCTTGAAGGGGGAAACAAGATGGCGCTACGGTTGGTCCGCTAGATGGCGCTGCCATATTTCAAACGGATATCAACTGCGTTTTTTTTTAAATAGGAACCCCCATTTTTATTATATATTCGTGTAGTACGTAAAGAAATATGAATGATTTAGTTGGACCACTTTTTTCGCTTTGTCATAAATGGCGCTGTGATAGTCACAAACGTACAAGTGCGTGGTATCACGTAATATTCCGCAGGTGAGGACGGTATTTGCTTCGTGATACATTACCCGTGTTAAAGGTCGATATCGTGTTGATGTATGGCTATCGTGATCAAAATGCCCAACGGGCGTGTGCTATGTATGCTGCTCGGTATCCTGGACGACATCATCCAAGTGTCCGGACCGTTCACCGGATAGTTACGTTATTTAAGGAAACTGGAAGTGTTCAGCCACATGTGAAACGTCATCCACGACGTGCAATAAATGATGATGTCCAAGTAGTTCTTTTAGCTGCTTTCGCGGCTAATCCGCACATCAGTAGAAGACAAATTGCGCGAGAATCGGGAATCTCAGAAACGTCGGTGTCGCGAATGCTACATCAACATAGATTGCACCCGTACCATATTTCTGTGCACCAGGAATTGCATGACGACGACTTTGAGGGTCGTGTACAGTTCTGCCACTGGGTACAAGAGAAATTACGGGACGATGACAGATTTTTTGCACGCGTTCTATTTAGCGACGAAGCGTCATTCACCACAGCGGTAAGGTAAACCGGCATAATAAGCACTATTGACAACGGAAATCCACGATGGCTGCTACAAGGGGAACATCAGCGACATTGGCGGGTTAATGTATGGTGCGGCATTATGGGAGGAAGGATAATTGGCCCCGATTTTATCGATGGCAATCTAAATGATGTAATGTATGCTAATTTCCTACGTAATGTTCTACCGATGTTACTACAGGATGTTTCACCGCATGACAGAATGGCGATGTACTTCCAACATGATGGGTGTCCGGTACATAGCTCGCGTGCGGCTGAAGCGGTACTGAATAGCATATTTCATGACAGGTGGATTGGTCTTCGAAGCACCATACCATGGCCCGCACGTTCACCGGATCTGACGTCACCAGATTTCTTCCTGTGGAGAAAGTTGAAGGATAATTTCTATCGTGATCCACCGACAACGCCTACAACATGCTTCAGCACATTGTCAATGTATGTGCGAACATTACGGAAGGTGAACTACTCGCTGTTGAGAGGAATGTCGTTACAAGTATTGCCAAATGCATTGAGGTTGACGGACATCATTTTGAGCATTTATTGCATTAATGTGGTATTTACAGGTAATCGCGCTGTAACAGCATGAGTTCTCAGAAATGATAAGTTCACAAATGTACATGTATCACATTGGAACAAACGAAATAAAATGTTCAAACGTACCTACGTTTTGTATTTTAATTTAAAGAAACCTACGTGTTACCAACTGTTTGTCTAAAATTGTGAGTCATATGTTTGTGAATATTACAGCGTCATCTATCACAAAGCGAAAAAAGTGGTCCAACTAAAAGATTCATATTTCTTTACGTGTTATACCAATATGTAATAAAAATGGGGGTTCCTATTGTAAAAAACGCAGTTGATATCCGTTTGACGTATGGCAGCGCCATCTAGCGGGTCAACCATAGCGCCATCTGGTTTCCCCCTTCAAGCTAGTTAAGTTTCGTTCTTGTAGTTTTTTAATTTGGCGCTTATTTCGTGAGATATTTGGCCCGATTAAGATCAATGGAACACCCTGTACATGCCTCTTTTCCAGTAAACTTTTTTTCTTGCTTTTTCAACTCTGCATTTTGTATCTTCTTCGTTTCTGTTATCATAGCGAAATTAGTTGCTGCGTTCAATGTTCCATTTCCTAATCATGTCCTTTTATTCGACCTAATTTTTTTATTATTAGAGTACTGAAGGGCGATCTGTTTTAATTGTTAAAAACCATTCAAAGGCCAAGATCGCACAAAATATATTTTGTAGGAGACAGCTGGTTTTTCTCAGTTTTAGCTATCATTTTCAGGCCATAAACTTTTTTTGTAGTATGACATATTTCTTTTACTCTCAACATCATGCACAAGATGTCAACTGGATAGAACTCAGCACATTATAAACGTTTTTCATTGCTAAAATATTTAAAAACAAACAGCATCTTGTCCAAAAGGCACTGTCCATTTACATATTGCTCACATATGCTTGTTACGTGAAACAAATACGGTACACAGCTTTTGGACTAGGTGCTGTGTGTTTTTAAACATTTTAGCGATGGCAAAAGTTTATAATGTGCTGAGTTTTGTCCACTTGACATCTTGAGCATTAGGTTCTGTGTAAAAAGAACTTGTTTTATTACAAAAAAATATTTAACACCTGAAGACGGCAGATAAGACTTTGAAGCTGGTTGTCTTTTGTGTGAAATTGGCTTGAGTGGTTTTTAACAATCGTTTTATTCAACTTCATTCTATTACTTTTGTTTTATTTTTGTCGATGTTCATCTTATGTGCTGTCTTCAAGATACAGTACATTCTACTCAACTGGTACTCCAGATGCTTTCCCTCCTCTGACAGAACCACAATGTCATCAACAAACCATAAAGTTTTTATTTCTTCTCCCTGAACGTCAATAACGTTTCGAAAATTATTTTTGGTTTCCTTTACTGCTTACTCAACGTATAAACTGAGTATAGGATACAACTTCGTTTCGCTCCCATCAGAAGCACTGCTCCGTTTTCAAGTCTTTCCACACTCATAATTTCAGTATGGTTTCAGTTGAAGTTACAACTAACCTTTGATTAAGAAATCACTTCAATGTTCTATGGCTCATTTGCGCGATAAATGGTAATGATGTGGAGCGAGTCATTTTACATTCACGTCACAACTTTATTTGTAAATGTGACTATGCTGATGATTCAAAATTTTAATTTTATAATTTTGTTTTTTTAATATGATGTTTTGAGTTAGTAATTGCAACCCACCACCTTTTACATGTTCTAGTAATAGAAATTCCTCTACAGAATGGAATGTTGTGATGGAGAAACTTTTCAATTTGACAAATTTTGCTTTGCTGTGTATCAAACATTTTATATCACAGCATAAGTGATCAAAATCTTTGGTTGCAACTTTGTGCACCCTGTTTCGCGCTAACGACAAATCCCATTGTGGAGTAATGAATGTCTTTTCTCTTGTGGTATTGTATTTATGTACATCATTGTCCCTTTTGAACAGCAGTGGATTATTTCCAACATACTACATTGTGTGTGTGGGGAGGGGGGGGGGGAGGGGGATAAATGCGCTGTGAAGCAGTAATCAAAATGCTTAACTCCTTAAACACCTCTTGAAGGTGATTGTGTGTGAGCGCCACATATTATTGTCATAGCAAGTGTTTGAACAATGAAGACTTTCTTTCTTTAAGCTGAGTTACCCCACATAACTGAATGGATATGTGCAAAGTATGTCAACTGATTGTGTGTCTCTTGCCAAGATTTTCAACGATCCTAAGTGCAAATGTGGCTGAACTATATAGTCTTAGGAATTTCAAAACGTGGTTTTTCCATTTCAAATTCTCATCAATAAGTGTACCTAAGTATTTTGTATTCATTATTTTCTCATAATTTGTTACATTTAACATTTGTGTAGTGCGTCTAGATGTGGATAACTGAATATTTTATGATTTTTAAAATTGAAAGTGAAGTCATTCACAATAAATCAGTTAGCAGCACTTTTAAGAACATTGCTTACCATATCTTCCGTTGCTATATACGCTTGTATGTAAGATGGAAGATTGTTTACATGTATGAGGAACAATAGGAGAACTAAAATTGAGCCGTGCGGAATACCATAACTGATTTCTTCCCAGTCAAAAGAATCTCCGCTGATTATGTTGCTTGAGCTACTTAATACAGCTTCTGTATTCTTCTGTTCGATATGACACTATATGTAGGTTGGCTATCTCATCAATCGCATAAAATGCAGTCTGTTGAGAAGAGGCAAGAAGTTATTGACATCTCTAACATATTTTATAGAGCGCTTCAACAATGACAAATTCCAATATCTTTGGAAAAATGGCTTGTGATAAGTGATGAATTACGTATATCAGACAAGGGATGGCTTCATATACAGGAACATATCTCTAGTACTCTGTTATAAGTGTAGTCAGAATGAAATGAGCTTTTATTTTTAAGAGAAGATGTAATGTTCTTAATTTCAAAACAAGAAGTTGGTAACACATTATATAACATAATTTTATGACACTTGCATTTTCAGCATACTGCTACGATTTTCCTTTTTGTCTGTTGGTTCATAATTTTCCACTGTATTTCTAAAATTATAATTGAACGTATTTGATATCTGTGAGTCATCATTTATAGCTTTTCCATTTAATTCGGTAGTGAGGTTATCCTGTTCTGTGGCCAGTTGTCCCGTCTTTCGTTTCAGTACATTCTGTGTAGTCTTTACGTCTGTGATCGGAATTACTGATATATGATATATATGGATGTGTCCTAACTTAAAAAAAGTTCTTAACAATTTTATTTGTACTGTACAATACTTAAGGATGTTTGCTTATTCTTTCTAACAGATAAAGGTCTCTTTTCCTTTGACGAGATACCACTGATACTTCACACCCTCTAGTGAGCCAAGATTTTTTACATGGGAGTTTAATGTTGTTCCCCATTAACTTACGCAGAAAGGTATTATTAAAATATAGTATCAATTTATCACGGAATAGATTAAATTTTATGTGAGAATTTGGTTCACTGTAAATTTCATCCCACTTCATCTCTCTTAAACTATTCTTAGAAACACCTGTTCTAGGGTGACTAATTATTGCAGATGATCTTCACGTAGCAGTATCAGTACTGTAAGACTATCTTATGTACCTAAGTAAATGTACATCATAATCAAAAACAACGTTTTTTACTTCATATAGATTTGTTATAGAGTTATTTTCTTTCTTCCAGCTTCATAATAAAAAAATTATCAATCACGACCATACTGCCTTTATGCACCTTTGTTGGAAAGTTAATTACTGAGATACTGAGTTCAAACTCCAGGATGCAAATAAGGTTTCCAGTTAATTTTTACTGTGAGAATCCTTTAGAAAATCTACATTGAAATCACCAAAAAGTATTAACTACTTTCTGACAGATAGCTTGGTAATGAATCCAAATTACTCGCAAACAGTTCAAAATTTTCCAGTCGGAAAATAGAGTTACAATGGCAACTGAACTAATTTTCAGCACTAACCCACAAGCACACACTTCTCTGTAGTGATCACCACAAAATCTATTTGTCTCCATGTTTTGAAATTGTGTTCGGTCTTAATAAATACAACGATTCCTCCTTTTCCCATATTAATTATACATTAGTAAGATACTAGAGTGTAAACTTTTATATTTAATGTCTCTATTACCTGTGGTTTTATGGAGTTGGAATAATCACAGAATATCTACCTTTTCAGAGAACAAAAAGCTTTTTTATTTATTTGGTCAGTCCTGTAATAATCTGATGAAGTTAGTAAACCTTACTTCGTGTGGACTCTTAAGCATTTGTAGGGTTATTCCGTTATTTTAACTTACTGCACAGCAGGTTTCCCCAATGATGATTCTAATGTAAAAAAGCGGTTCTGTCCTGTCCCCAGAAACCGCGTTGATCTGGCTTTGAGTGGGTCCCTGTATTTTGTCAGTATATAGAACTGTGTATCACAAACAACTTTAACAACAGGAATAAAAATAGGCTTGCGACAGAACCTAACACAATTGGCTGTTATCAGAATCAGTAAATGTGGTTCTATGGTCCGAGTAACGTTTGTTTAGTAGTTGAGACAATGTGGAAGAAATAGATAAAAATAATGGACCTAAGATGGAAGCTTGTGGGACACCAAAACGGAGCCCTGCTGTGCCCGCAGCTGCGGCTGGCGGCGCTGAACGAGCCGCTGTCGGGCGACATGCACGGCATCCGGGGCGCCGACAACGCCTGCTACCGGCAGGCGCGACGCGCCGGCTTCCGGGGGACCTTCCGGGCGCTGCTGGCGTCGCGCGTCCAGAACGCCGACTCCATAGTGCGGCCCGCGGACCGCTCGCTGCCCGTCGTCAACACCAAGGTAGATCTCTCTTCTCTCTGTAACAGCTGGTGTCACGTGGCGTGCAAATCTAATAATATACTTCAAATGCCATTGCTGTTGCAAGCTGTGTTTCCTATAGCGGCTATAAACAAATTGTCGACCTCATGTAACTGCCAGTTAACATTTGACAAGCATCTCATTAAGCCAATGTCATTATTGTTACAGAGCATGGAAAATAATTTATTTTTAGCTTCGAGTTGTTACTAATCATTGTAACACAAGGGATGGACTGATAAACATTCCAAAAATCAGATAGGTGATGTGACCAAGAATGGAAAGCCTTTTACGTTTAATTTAACTATCTTAATTGCGCCTGTAGGAGAGTGCTGACGATGGAAAGCTCTCGTGTCGCCTAGCTAAGGTCATCAGAACTGCGATGGGTGAAAATAATACAAACAATCGTAATGTGTGACCGCATTACTGAAGTGTAGTCTGTATCTCCCCTGGGGGTAGTCCAGCGGAGTGTCATGGGGCCGTTTCTGTTCACAGTATACGTAGACGTGATCCAGTGAGTAACAGCTGAAGCTCAGTGTGACTGTTAGCAAACGATGCTGTTGTTTCTAAAATGGTAGATGCCACAAAACTACAGCGAAGTCTGGGAAGTCTTGTAGAGGACCGGCGGTAGGCACTTGACACAGAATGTAGAGAACGCAAGATGTTGCGTATGAACAATGTACGAGATCAATTACCGTTCGAGTCTACTATACGCAATAAATCACTGGAAACAGTAGCAACCGTAAAGGATCTGGGAATAATATCTCAGAGAGCCATAAATCGGAATCGCCACATAAAACGCATTGTACGAAGTGCAGACGCCAGGTTCAGATTCATTGGTAAAATAACTAACGAATGTAATTCATGCACGAAAAATAGTGGCTCACTAAGTGTTACTTTAGCCGAATCTTGCTTGCACTAATAAAGGAGACAGACAAGAACCAAAGAAGCGTTGCATGTTCGTCACGTGACTGTAAGCGCGTGTCCGTTACAGAGATGCTCCACAAACTCTTCTGGCAGAAGTTAAAAGAGAGGCGTTGTGCATCAGGGAAATGTTCGCTATTCAGTTTGTGGGAGCATGTGCTCTAAGAACTGTGGAGCAACATACTACCTGTTGACACACATGTTTCGCGAAATGACTGTAGCGACAAAATTTGAGAAATAAGCCTGCGCCGTCCATAGCTGACAAATGGTGTCTGTTCACTGTCACTTTTACGACTTACGAAAAGGTAAGTCGTTTAGTAAGAAGCTAAGATTTCACACTACTACAGTGTTTAAAAAAAATTATTTTTGAACGGCGTACTTCCATCAAAATCAACCGAGAAGCGTTACATAAATAACAAATCAAGCGAAATGAAAACTATCATTATTCTTTTCTCACAAGGAACGTGAATCTACTGATGAAATAATAAGTTCGTAGATCGTACCTTGGGGTATATACCAGTCGTTCCCATGACTACATGCCTCTCCCTTCTCCTTTTCTTTTCATTCTCAGTCTAATTCCCTCTCCAACTTCATACCGTTTCTTCATCGTTTTGTGTACTTTTCTATCATAGTACACTCCTGGAAATTGAAATAAGAACACCGTGAATTCATTGTCCCACGAAGGGGAAACTTTATTGACACATTCCTGGGGTCAGATACATCACATGATCACACTGACAGAACCACAGGCACATAGACACAGGCAACAGAGCATGCACAATGTCGGCACTAGTACAGAGTATATCTACCTTTCGCAGCAATGCAGGCTGCTATTCTCCCATGGAGACGATCGTAGAGATGCTGGATGTAGTCCTGTGGAACGGCTTGCCATGCCATTTCCACCTGGCGCCTCAGTTGGACCAGCGTTCGTGCTGGACGTGCAGACCGCGTGAGACGACGCTTTATCCAGTCCCAAACATGCTCAATGGGGGACAGATCCGGAGATCTTGCTGGCCAGGGTAGTTGACTTACACCTTCTAGAGCACGTTGGGTGGCACGGGATACATGCGGACGTGCATTGTCCTGTTGGAACAGCAAGTTCCCTTGCCGGTCTAGGAATGGTAGAACGATGGGTTCGATGAAGGTTTGGATGTACCGTGCACTATTCAGTGTCCCCTCGACGATCACCAGTGGTGTACGGCCAGTGTAGGAGATCCCTCCCCACACCATGATGCCGGGTGTTGGCCCTGTGTGCCTCGGTCGTATGCAGTCCTGATTGTGGCGCTCACCTGCACGGCGCCAAACACGCATACGACCATCATTGGCACCAAGGCAGAAGCGACTCTCACCGCTGAAGACGACACGTCTCCATTCGTCCCTCCATTCACGCCTGTCGCGACACCACTGGAGGCGGGCTGCACGATGTTGGGGCGTGAGCGGAAGACGGCCTAACGGTGTGCGGGACCGTAGCCCAGCTTCATGGAGACGGTTCCATTTCCAGGAGTGTAGTAATTTGCACCATTCATACCCCACTGAGTAGTCGTGAATTTATTATAGCACTGAAAGTTTACACGTTTTCATCAAGTACTACATTAAGTAAACATGAATAATGTATCGCGAGCGTTTAACAGAAGTGGTAAAACACTGCTTTCAATGCAAATGAACTATTTCTCGTCGTGCATCAGTGCGCGACATTTATATCGATCTAGGACTGACTATTTACGCTATGAAAAGTTTCACAGCATGAAAATCGTAAAAGTAGGTATTCCCTTTTTCCCAGATTGGACAGTCGGACTGTTCGAACAGGGGACGCTTGAATGGGCGTGACGCAAGTCGAAAGAAATTTCTCCCTACGCACAAAGCAACTAATTTGACATCTGTCGGAGTTTAACGAAACTACGTGCATCGAACAATTCGAGCGAGCATAAACGGTAGATGCAGACCTCTGTGTCATTGCTAAACGGATAAAAGGCTGTTCCTCAGTACGTGAGGAGTGTGGCCTGTCCTCAGTACGTAAACACTTACAGTATGTAGCCAAAATTGGTTGCACTGTGTGATATTAGGACAATCGGTTAACACGAGGGACGCGTGTTCTTGCCTTATTTTATTTATTCTCTATTAGGGGTAAACGTTGCGATAACTGTGTAGTAGCAAACGCCAAAATCTAGATTTATTTCCGCTAACCATTTTAAGTTGTGTGGCGGAGGGAACTTTGCGTACTGTCTTCGCTTCCACTTTGTGTACTGTCTTCGCTTCCCCTCCCCCCTTTCCTGTACCAAGCTCCTCAATCCCCCCCCCCCCCTTCGTTTCCTTGTTCCAGTCGCAATATGTTTGTCTTTCACTGTTCTTTGTGAGATATACGAGAAAAAATATGTTAGATAGTTCTTCTCGCAATGTCGACAGTGGACCACACCGCGTTATAGAGCACCTCTCTTGCAGCGTTTGCCACTTGACTTGGGCTGGTATCCTTGACACGTTTCTCGTTCTTACTAAATGAATCCGTGACGAAATATGCTGCTCTTCTTTGAGTCTTCTCTGTTTACCGTAAATAGTTCCCAGTAGCGGACACAGGTTGAGACAGGATACTGAGGAATCGCTCGAATTAGATTTTTCCCTTATGCGGAGGATTCCTGAGTACTCTTCCAGTGACTCTGAGTCCAACTTATTATCTGGCCCTCCCACTGTTCATTGGACACATTCCGGTTATTTAATGGATGTATTAAAAACTGCACCAGTCACTTTAGAAATTTTTAAGGTGCTATATCTTTAGACAGCCTACGATGCTTTGCAGGCTCAATAAAAAAAGCAATCACAGGTTTTTTTGGATCAGTCCGTGATGATGAGAAACATGGCTGCAGATTGTCCATGCTAAACGTATGAAAGGTGCTTTCAGTAGAGAACAGTAACTATAACATTACAAAATACACCTACATTATCCACGCAAAAAATTACCGGTGCAGGTAAAGTTTTGCTTTAATTACAGATAGCCCTCGACTAGATCCGCGTGAACTCAAATTCACGAAGAAATAGCACCCATTAAAGAGCAGTGCCCACGTTTGAGAGCTGATGCCCATCCCGTCAACATATAAACGCAGTTTTCCGGGAAAGATTTCTGCACAAAGGACAAACGAACATCTGAAGGAAAAACTCGGCTAAAGGGAGCGTTGGATGGCATTCTTGACTAAGAAGCCCCGACCGGTTGGTTCGGCCACGCAGTTCGAAATGTTTTTGCTCTTCGCGCATAATGAAATCTTTACTTCGCGATGCGTGATTTGTGCCTGAATAGTAACTTTTGCATTGTGTTTGTCCTATTTATTGCGATCAGACCGAAAGAGAGTGGAGAGAGGGGTGCTGTGCCGGCACACCGAGCCTACTCCTCTCTAATACCACCGGGAGGGGCGGGAGGGGGGGGGGGGTTTAGACGCCTGGAATTTCACAAAGGACGCTGGCACACCGTCAGGTAATTACACTACTGACCATTAAAATTGCTACACCAAGAAGAAATGCAGATGATAAACGAGTATTCATTGGACAAATATATTATACCACAACTGACATGTGATTACATTTTCACGCAATTTGGGTGCATAGATCCTGAGAAATCAGTACCCAGAACAACCACCTCTGGCCGTAATAACGGCGTAGATACGCCTGGGCATTGAGTCAAACAGAGCTTGGATGGCGTGTACAGGTACAGCTGCCCATGCAGCTTCAACACGATACCACAGTTAATCACGAGTAGTGATTGGCGTATTGTGACGAGCCAGTTGCTTGGCCATTATTGACCAGACGTTTTCAATTGGTGAGAGGTCTGGAGAATGTGCTGGCGAGGGCAGCAGTCGAACATTTTCTGTATCCAGAAAGGCCTGATCAGGACCTGCAACATGCGGTCGTGCATTATCCTACTGAAATGTAGGGTTTCGCAGAGATCAAATGAAGGCTAGAGCCACGGGTCGTAACACACCTGAAATGTAACGTCCATTGTTCAAAGTGCCGTCAATGCGAACAAGAGGTGACCGAGACGTGTAACCAATGGCACCCCTTACCATCACGTCGGGTGATACGCCAGTATGGCGATGACGGAATACACGCTTCCAATGTGCTTTCACCGCTATGTCGCGAGACACGGATGCGACCATCATGATGCTGTAAACAGAACCTGGATTCATCCGAGAAAATGACGTTTTGCCATTCGTGCACCCAGGTTCGTCGTTGAGTACACTCGCAGTCGCTCCTGTCTGTGATTCAGCGTCAAGGGTAACCACAGCAATAGTCTCCAAACTGATAGCCCATGCTGCTGCAAACGCGTCGAACTATTCGTGCAGATGGTTGTTGTCTTGCAAACGTCCCCATCTGTTGACTCAGGGATCGAGACGTGGTTCCGCGATCCTTTACAGCGATGCGGATGCCTGTCATCTCGACTGCTAGTGATACGAGGCCGTTGGGGTCCAGCACGGCGTTCCGTATTACGCTCCTGAACCTACCGATTCCATGTTCTGCTAACAGTCACTGGATCTCGACCAACGCGTGCAGCAGTGTCGCGATACGATAAACTGCAATCCCTATAGGCTACAATCCGACCTTTATCAAAGTCGGAAACGTGATGGTACTCATTTCTCCTCTTTACACAAGGCACTGCAACAACGTTTCACCAGGCAACGCCGGTCAACTTCTGTGTGTTTAAGAGAAATCGGTTGGAAACTTTCCTCATGTCAGCACGTTGTAGGTGTCGCCACCGGCGCCAACCTTGTGTGAATGCTCTGAAAAGCTAATCATTTGCATATCACAGCATCTTCTTCCTGTCGGATAAAATTCGCGTCTGTAGCACGTCATCTTGGTGGTGTAGCAATTTTAATGGCCAGTAGTGTACAAACTGTAGGCCATCACCTTTAGATACGGTGGTAGAATTCGAAGCGGCTACCTCCGACTGCCACCTCACCACAATGCGTTAGCGACCTCGGCAAAGGATGACAAGTGTGTCCCCACAGCTAAATGTAATTTATGTTTTTCACTCGAGAAGTTACCATTTACTCTATTCCAAGAAAATGGTATAAAGAGCTTAATGAAGCGGTCATAAATCTTCCCCAGACGAGCGATATGTGCTGTCCACCTCATTGTACTGACAATATGCTTCTCTGTTTCCAGGGCGAAATCTTGTTCACTTCGTGGAGAGATATGTTCAACGGCGACGAAGCACCCTTCCCGCGAGCAGCGAGAATTTTCAGCTTCAACGGCAAGAACATCATGACCGACTACGGGTGGTAAGTCCATTTGTTGAGGCCTAGGCAGTAACACAGCTTTGTCACTGTGCTTTATGTAAGTGACAGACGTTAAGAGCCTGTGGGCAACGAGATGAGCTGTTTCTTTCTTTGCTTATATAGCAGCATCTGCCTTTAGCACATACGACGGGCGTTCCATAAGTAACGCAACAAATGTTTCTTCTTCACTAATTTCGTTTGATAAATGCAGAATTTGTTGTGGGACGTCGTGGAGCATTCCTGCTCCAGCCCCTATAGTTTCACGAATTTCCTGTAAGTGGCGGTGCTATACATAGACTTCAAAATGGCGTCTTGACGGAGGTGCGTCCCAAGCAGAGAGCTGTCGTTAAGTGTTTTTTAGTCGAAAACAAGAGCATTGCAGACATTCATAGTCGCTTGCAGAGTGACTACGGAGACCTGACGGTGAACAAAAGCGCGGTGAGTCGTTGGGCGAGGCGTCTGTCACCACCGCAACAGGTTCGCGTAAACCTACCCGATGTCGCGCGTGCCGGCCGACCGCACACACCTGTGACACCTGCGACGTTGGAACGTGAGGACACTCTCAGTGGAGGTTATTGACTATCACCATCAAACACATCGCTGCACAGCGGGACGTCCTGTCGCTAGGCACTCTCGTCCATTACTTAGGATACTCAAAAGTGCCCCCTGTGTTCCTCGCAGAAGAACATAAAGAGCAACGAAGGACCATCTGTGCGGAATTGCTTGCGCTTACGATACTGGTGGTGGCAGTTTTATGTCGAACGTGGGTCCATCACTTCGGACCGTAAACAAACCAGCGAACCGTGTAGTGGCGCCACACTACCTCTCGTCAGCATAAACGTTCTAAGTCGCACCATCAGAAAGTAAAGGCGTGGAGATCGTCTTCTGGGTCTCAGGAGGAGTTATTCTGTTTGATGAGCTCTCTCGTGGTGCAACGATCAACTCTGAGTACCGGGTGATCAGAAAGTCAGTGTACATTTGAAAACATAATAAACCACGGAATAATGTAGATAGAGAGGTAAAAATTAACAGACATGCTTGGAATGTTTTATTAAACAAAAAACAAAAAATCAAAGTTTACAAAATGTCCGACAGATGGTGCTGGACAGGAAAACGTCAGTGATTGCGCATGACATTCGTGTATAAAAGCTGTAATGAGAGACAGAATCAGATGCGCCAGCAGTCGCAGCATGTTGACGTTACCTACAAAGGCGTTTTTAGTGAAGCTGTTTTATCAGAAATGGGAATGTGCTAGTTCAGCGTGACGATCCTATCGCCATAGGAAGGAGACTCGAACGGGTAAAGGTCCGTTGACAAATGAAGCTGTAGCGAGAATGATTTCGAAGTTCGAAGCCACGGGTTGTTTAGACGATAGACGCCCTAGTGGCCGACCGAGCACAAGGCGTAATGCTGCTAAGACAGTTGAGGAAGAAATGGAGACTGTAGCGGGTTCGTCTATGCACGGGGAAGTCAGCGCTCGTGCAGTCGCACATCGCACCGGCATTCCATACACTATTGTTTGGTTGGAACTGAGGCGTAGCCTCCCATACTATCCGTACAAAATCCATCGGCATTATGAAATGTTACCTGGCGATTTAGTGAAGCGGAGGGCATTTGCGGTGTGGGCGTTTCAAAAGATGGCGGAAGATGACGATTGGTTGAGTAACGTGTTGTGGACCAACGAAGTTCATTTCACGCTCCGAGGGTCTGTCAACGCCAACAACCGCAGAATTTGGGCTACCGAAAGCCCTACAACTGTCGTGGAAACTCCATTGTACGACCAGAAATTCACGGTATGGGTTGGATTTACCACATCTACCGTTATCGGGCCTTTTTCTTCGAGGAAATGCGTGATTCTGGTTTTGTAACTGCTACCGTGACGAGTGAGAGGTACGCCGATATGTTACAGAATCGCATCATCCCCAGCCTGGCTGATAAACACCTGCTGGAACGTACGATGTTTATGCAGGATGGCGCTCCACCCCATATTGCTAGACGCGTGAAAGCTCTCTTGTGCGCGTCGTTTGGTGATGATCGTGTGCTCAGCCGCCACTTTCGTCATGCTTGGCCTCCCAGGTCCCCAGACCTCAGTCCGTGCGATTATTGGCTTTGGGGTTACCTGAAGTCGCAAGTGTATCGTGATCGACCGACATCTCTAGGGATGCTGAAAGACAACATCCGACGCCAGTGCCTCACCATAACTCCGGAGATGCTTTACAATGCTGTTCACAACATTATTCCTCGAATACAGCTATTGTTGAGGAATAATGGTGGACATACTGAGCATTTCCTGTAAAGAACATGAACTTTGCTTTGTCTTATTTTGTTATGCTAATTGTTGCTAATCTGATCAGATGAAGCGCCATCTGTCGGACTTTTTTGAACTTTTGTGTTTTTTTGGTTCTAATAAAACCCCATGTCATTCCAAGCATGTGTGTCAATTTGCACCTCTCTATCTACATTATTCTGTGATTTATTCAGTTTTCAAATTTATACTGACTTTTTGAACACCCGGTATATTGTGCTACGCTCAAAAAATTTAAGGCACGGCATCTGCGTGTCCGTCACCACATAAAGCAAACGAAATTCTCCATGAGAACTCAAGGTCTGTTACAAGTCTGCGCACCAGAAAGGAGACAGCGAAACTTTACTGGACTGTTGCTCCTCACCTTCCCTACAGCCTGGGTCTCGCGACCTTCCGACTTCCACTGGATGACAGGGGGGTTATGTTGCCGGTGCAGTAAAACGGTGGCTCTGACGTTGACCAGTAGAATGGTAAGATGCGGGATTACAGGCCCTCACCGTAACGCCGTCGAATTGAACGGAGATTATGTTAAAAAATACGGCTTTGTAGCTACAAGGGGAATAACATGGTGCATTGTAATCATGAATAAAACCAAACTGCTTTGAGGAAAAATTGTGTTACATTACTTACTGAGCGCCCCTTGTATTACTCGGACGTCTCATTTATATTGTTCTCAATTAATAAAGTTTTTTATTTTGTCTGGCGAATAGTTGGATACCATGTTTAGTAACGGTCCAATTATAGTTTATTTCATTACCCAACCCTAGTTGTCTGCGGATGTTTTATGTAGTGCCATCTGAGAAGATAAGCACGGTCCATACCGGAGGAAATTTCTCTCTCCGATCATAGTAAAAGAGAAAAGAACGTTGCAGAAAGAGCGATGTCAGGAACTGGGCACCGCTCTGTGGACCTCGTCTGTATTTGTACAGCAGCGGGCAGCCGACGCCTCGGCGAGAATTAGGCAGCCGCCAAAGAGAATACGACCACGGTGGCCATACAATATTTAAAATACTCAGTAATGAAGGAGTCCTCTGTTTAACTTGGTCTCGTAAAGGTGTTCCTGCATAGTTCGAACTCATTTTAATGGATATAATTGTGACTTGTGCGACGGCTGAAATTAGGGAACATCAGCGGCGCACTACTGTATAAATACGAGGAAATATGTGATGTGCTACCAGAGCACGCTTCCTGGACCGGTCCAAATTTCCACTTGTCGTTGGCTGCTTCTGTAAGCGTGCTCGGATAGCCGACGCGGTTAACTTGACCGCTCTCGACAAATAGGAAATCCGGGTTCGAGTCCCAGTCCGGCAAAAATTCACATTTGTGCTGAGATATTCTACAGCGAAAGCGGAACCATAATCACATTTTACGAGTTAATTCTTAATTTAGGTAGCAGTTATTGGCTTAATGCTTACAGCCACTGCCATTAAGAGCTACGAGCGCCAAGTTATTGTTATCTGGCAGGAGTATGAATCATACTGACATGAACTGTGTGAAACATAATGAAATACGAGATGCGCCAGTCTAGCAATGAAGTGACGCATTTCACAAAGTTGAATGCATTCAAAGGTAGCGTGCTGCCACACTTAGTTTTTCTAATAAGTTTGTGTGCAGAACACTTCACTCCTCTGAATATCACTCTGCAATCTGTCTAGAAATACTGAGTAACCGAGACACATTTGTAATAATTATTCCCGTTCTTTCTGCTATTTCACTGCGATCAGAGTGCATAGTTATAAAAAGAATCCTATGAATGTATAATGAACTGCTACGTCGTAAAGAAAAATTAATTAACTTGTCCTTTGAGTTTGATACAAATAAGACAGGCACTGGGTTTATACTCTCGTTTGTTTTTTTCTAGATGCAGAGATTTTAAGATTTTGACCTTATAACATAAAAATCTGTGAAAAAAATTGCCTATAGATGAATATGTTTCCTTCGTAGCTGCTGTAAGGTGAGAACGGGTTAGGTATAGCATAAGTTGTCGATCGGAGGTTTCCTTTTTGCCCGGTTCTCAGAGACCACCATGCAGAGTCGAAGAAAACCGGTACAACACGCAATGAAAACTCCGTCTCTCGTGCCAGCTGAAGTACTCACAGTCGCCATAAGATTTTTTGGAAACACTATTAGAATGAGAAGGATAAACAACAGTGGCAATATGATATCTTCTTACTAACAAACTGGTTGCTTAGGCAACGTCTTTAACACACAAGCTGACGGCGGAATGTTGCACGTCGTTCGGGCCACGATGGTAGCAGATTCGCACGGTACTGTTAATTCGCGAAGAAATCACTATGCACTGGACTGCTAAACAGAATAATCGTTTTATGAAGGTCCGAGTATCCAGCATCGAAAAAAAGTTCGTAGACGATACTTACCTTCTTTTTCGCAAAAAAATTTTGTTCTTGATAATTGCGATTACAAGTTGTACCTCCTCTGCACTTCAAATTACGCCTGTTTGCATAGTACGTATCTCACCCCTCAAAACCGATGTCCAATGGCTATTCCTTATTTACAAAATTTACAAAAGGCATAGATGCTCTTCTTCACAGCAAAGAGCGTTGCCGTCTCAGTTATGATGATGCATGGTACTCACAGACGGAATATTACAGTAATACGCTACTGGCCATTAAAATTGATACACCACGAAGAAGGCGTGCTACAGACGCGAAATTTAACCGGCAGGAATAGGATGTTGTGATATGCAAATTATTAGCTTTTCAGAGCATTCACACAAGGTTGGCGCCGGTGGCGACAACTACAACGTGCTGACATGAGGAAAGTTTCCAACCGATTTCTCATACACAAACAACAGTTGACCGGCGTTGCCTGATGAAACATTGTTGTGATGCCTTGTGTAAGGAGGAGAAATGCGTACCATCACGATTCCAACTTTTATAAAGGTCGGATTGTGGCCTATCGCGATTGCGGTTTATCGAGATTTAATGACTGTTAGCAGAATATGGAACTGGTGGGTTCAGAGGGTAATACGGAACGCCGTGCTGTATCCCAACGGCCTCGTATCACTAGCAGTCGAGATGGCAGGCGTCTTATCCGCTTGGTTGTAACGGATCGCCGGCCGAAGTGGCCGTGCGGTTAAAGGCGCTGCAGTCTGGAACCGCAAGACCGCTACGGTCGCAGGTTCGAATCCTGCCTCGGGCATGGATGTTTGTGATGTCCTTAGGTTAGTTAGGTTTAACTAGTTCTAAGTTCTAGGGGACTAATGACCTCAGCAGTTGAGTCCCATAGTGCTCAGAGCCATTTGAACCATTTTTTTGTAACGGATCGTGCAGCCACGTCTCGTTCCATAAGTCAACAGATGGGGACGTTTGCAAGACAACAATCATCTGCACGAACAGTTCGACGACGTATGCAGCAGCATGGACTATCAACTCGGAGACCATGGCTGCGGTTACCCTTGACGCTGCATCACAGACAGGAGCGCCTGCGATGGTGTACTCAACGACGAACCTGGGTGCACGAATGGCTAAACGTCATTTTTTCTGATGAATCCAGGTTCTGTTTACAGCATCATGATGGTCGCATCCGTGTTTGGCGACATCGCGGTGAACGCACATTGGAAGCGTGTATTCGTCATCGCCATACTGGCGTATTATGCGGCGTGATGGTATGGGGTGCCATTGGTTACACGTCTCGGTCACCTCTTGTTCGCATCGACGGCACTTGGAACAGTGGACGTTACATTTCGATGTATTACGACCCGTGGCTCTACCCTTCATTCGATCCCTGCGAAACCCTACATTTCAGCAGGATAATGCACGACCACATGTTGCAGGTCCTGTACGAGCCTTTCTAGATACAGAAAATGTTCGACTGCTGCCCTGGCCAGCACATTCTCCAGATCTCTCACCAACTGAAAACGTCTGGTCAATGATGGCCGAGCAACTGGCTCGTCACAATACGCCAGTCACTACTCTTGATGAACTGTGGTATCGTGTTGAAGCTGCATCGGCTGCTGTACCTGTAACCGCCATCCAAGCTCTGTTTGACTCAATGCGCAGTCGTATCAATGCCGTTATTACGGCCAGAGGTGGTTGTTCTGGGTACTGATTTCTCAGGATCAATGCACCCAAATTGCGTGAACAAGTAATCACATGTGAGTTCTAGTATAATATATTTGTCCAATGAACTCCCGCTTATCATCTGCATTTCTTCTTGGTGTAGTAATTTTAATGACCAGTAGTGTATTAGTTACGAGCTCCGCTACGTTAACACTATTTAGGTTTTCATTTCATTCACAAAAAAATTTAAGAAAATATGAGTGTATTGCATAAGGACATTCAATACAAGCAAGCGTGCTTTTCTCTTCACGTAACAGATATGACGCAAATAACAATCTGGATTTCCGGAAAGCTATTGACACCGTTCCTCACAAGCGACTTCTAATCAAGCTGCGGGCCTATGGGGTATCGTCTCAGTTGTGCGACTGGATTCGTGATTTCCTGTCAGAAAGGTCGCAGTTCGTAGCAATAGACGGCAAATCATCGAGTAAAACTGATCAGGTGTTCCCCAGGGAAGCGTCCTGGGACCTCTGCTGTTCCTGATCTATATAAATGACCTGGGTGACAATCTGAGCAGTTCTCGTAGGTTGTCCGCAGATGATGCTGTAATTTACCGTCTAGTAAGGTCATCCGAAGACCGGTATGAGTTGCAAAGCGATTAAGAAAAGTTTGCTGTATGGTGTTGCAGGTGGCAGTTGATTAACGAAAAGTGTGAGGTGATCCACACGAGTTCCAAAAGAAATCCGTTGGAATTCGATTACTCGATAAATAGTACAATTCTCAAGGCTGCCAAGTCAACTAAGTACCTGGGTGCAAAAATTACGAAGAACTTCAGTTGGAAAGACCACCTAGATAATATTGTGGGGAAGGCGAGCCAAAAGTTGCGTTTCATTAGCAGGACACTTAAAAGATGCAGCAAGTCCACTAAAGAGACAATTTACACTACAGTCGGTCGTCCTCTGTTAGAATATTGCTACGCGGTGTGGGATCCTTACCAGGTGGGACTGACGGAGGACATCGAAAGGGTGCAAAAAAGGGCAGCTCGTTTTGTATTATCACGTAATAGGGGAGAGAGTGGATGGAGTGTTGGGATGGAAGTCAGTAAAGCAAAGACGCTTTTCGTCGCGGCGAGATCTATTTACGAAATTTGAATCACCAACTTTCTCTTCCAAACGCGAAAATATTTTGTTGAGCCGAACCTACATAGGTAGGAATGATCTTCAAAATAAAATAAGAGAAATTAGAGCTCGAACAGAAAGGTTTAGGTGTTCGTTTTTCCTGCGCGCTGTTCGGGAGTTTAATGGTAGAGAGATAGTATGTTTGTGGTTCGATGAACCCTCTGCCAAGCACTTAAATGTGAATTGCAGAGTAGTCATGTAGATGTAGATGTAGATGTAGAATATTAGTATGCACCGAAGAACCGACCGTTCACATTGAGAGGGACATTACAAAGGGTAGATTCATTACTTCCCGGTATTTTGCATAGACACTCCATCCTCATCCAAATGCGTGACAATATTTGCGACGAGCGTACATCCTGTGACAGGCTGTGAGAGCGGTAGGGAGCGAGGAAGCGGGCCGACGCACAGACGGCTGTTGCAGGTCGAAGAAGCTGGTGTGGCACGGCTCGACGCCGGAGGGGGAGCGCAAGATGGACGCCTACTGCGACGCGTGGCAGTCGACGAGCGGCGAGGGGCTGGCGTCGCCGCTGGCGTCGGGCCGGCTGCTGGCGCAGGAGCGGCTCGCGTGCGGCGCGCGCCTCGCCGTGCTCTGCATCGAGGCCAGCAGCCAGCTGCCGGCCAGGAGGCGGCGCCGCGGCGCCGGAGGCGGCGACGAAGAAGGCGACGACGACGAAGGCGACGAGCACCAGTGAGAGCAGCTGCCGAGCTGGTCCACCGAGTCTCACCTGCAGGTGAACGGTCAATACAGAACAGACAAGAGTGTGTGCTGCGAGTTTTGGACAACTGTGGATCAAACACAACCCCCCGTAATCGTCTGAGTCTTGTGTACTTGCGTAGGCTTCCACCCGTGAATATCAGATAGTACGTGTTCATCACGGAAATAGTCAATTTTAACATCTTCCGTACACTCTTGCATAAAACGCCCATTGTACTTACAAACTATTACAGATCGTTTCTGTGACTGGCTCATATGATACCGCTCTACAAATAGAAAAAAAAGTATGAAATCTTCATTCTCTTTCCTACATGTAATACCCTCCTTCTATCTAATCAGTTGATGTTTCAATTTTTTTCACAAGTACCCTGACTGAGGTAAAAATTACTATGAACATTACACCTACTAACAACTTACATGAAAAAACTGTAAACTGTTCTTCACTTTCCGTTTCCGACTTCCCCTTTTTGAAAGATAGATCCCCTCTCCCGTCTAATTTGTTGTGATTTCTATTTTTCTCGTAAGTGCCCTGAGCGAGGTAAAAGTGTGAACATGACACCTCTTAACAACTTACATAAAACACTGAAAAACTCCTTAACAAGGATGTTCTTCACTTGCCCCTTTCCAGTAAATATGATTACTGCAGTTTTGATTTTATAATCTAGGCAGTTGACATACATTGTTATCTACCTATCTATGTATCCCACAAGGAGCCATGCACTATGATCGCGGCAAAATGGTGATCAATATTCCCTCACTTCACAAAGTGGCAAATAATTGTGTCCATACATCTTAATGACCCTTGTAATATCTAGTGACAATTAATAGCACATAATACGGACAACAGCACTTCAAGTATCATGTGCATACTCAATACATTTTTTATCTTTGTTGATGTATGTGTGATACCTTTTAATTCACTTGTCATAAGATGTATTTCATGACAATGTATGTGATCACTAGTCATCCAAGGCCTTATCAGTTAAGTTCGTATGAAACTGTTAAAGAACTGTTAACCTGTAGAAACACTACAGGTATGACTCTATCTGCTACCATAAATGTCTTACCCCTTTTCTCAAGCAGCTGTAAGTCTGCACAGATAGAGGAATTTTATTTGATTCATCATTCTATTATTACGATTCTACTGTATATTAATGAATATCTCTTTATCTAATGAATTCAGTTTTTGATAGACATTCCTTGCAACAATATTTGCAGAGTTTTAATAGATACTACTCTATGTCAATGAGGTGAAAACAGGAATTGCTCTCTATATGTTTACCTATATCTGTCCATTACGTTTGATGTACGTACAATTTGAATTTTTAGGACTAGTACTTCTTATCTTGTCTTCTGTCACTCTCATATGGTTATGAATGCTGCAGGGATATATAATGCACTTTACCAGATGACGAAATGTTACGTGATGTTTAGAACATAAATTTGTTGAACTATACTTTCTAACCATGGGAACACATCCTAAATGTTTTGGAATACAGTAAATGTTACTTGGGATAATTTTGGTAGGCTTCCCATCATAACAAAAATAATATGTAGGTTCCATTTATCCTTCGAATAGAAATAACATGTACAGTAAATTTATTTCAACAAAACTTTCCTTAAAAATTCTTTTTTACTTCAATATTAACTGTTTATACTTATATAGCATTTTAATCAAACAATGTCAAAATAATATTTTAATTCTGCATTTGATTACTATTTCAGGGATGATGATGAAATGATTTAATTTTCGAAACACACTTAAATTTACTGACAGAAACAACACATTTGTCAACTCTGAGACACGTAGTGCATTTATCAGCAACAAGAATTACCGTCCTTAATTTCATAAGCTTATAATGAATGCTCATCTACATGTTATTTAATTGGACAATACCAGGTTCTGAGATTCCTGGGGTATATTTAAACCTCCTGTTTGTTAACAGACTCTATTTAAGCTACCTTAAACTTGAGAAGAGTTTGTAATACTTAATAATTCAAGAGGAAAATGGTGTAATTTTAGCGTGTGGCACTGAAGATAGATTGTACATTAGTTGGGAGTGTATATAACAAACGTGTTACATTTACAGAGAATAATAAAAGTGACTTTATTTTTCAACGCGTTAGTGTGCTACACGAGGCAATATTGGCACAAATATTCCCAAAGAGGGGCAAGTTCATAAGATATGTGTGTACAGAATGTTGTTTAGTGCTTTCACCAAACACCTATTTTGAAGTCGCTATAAGAGATGTAGAACTGTAGGAATGGAAGAGTTGAGTGATTTTTAAGGTAGAAGTTCGACTGTGTTGTACGTGGTAGCCAGCTTATACGTGGCGATGCAATACTGATCCCTGTTCAGAATCCGGCCGCTTAAATTTTTGTACAAACTTGAAAGCGTTCCTTACTTATAAACGTACCATAACTGCAGATATACTACCTACCGTCTGCATAACATGAATATTTGTAGAGTGTGAATGAACAAATGTCTGACCATCTTTTCACTGATACTGTTAAATTCCTCTCCGTCTCTTACACTATTCGCGTCGACAAGTAATGTTTGAATTCAGGGATCACTTTCTACTTACAGAATAGACGTAAAATATCCCTTGACAAGGCGAACAATTCCACTGCCATGTATTATTTGATATGTGCCGTAATATAAGATGTACTTACTGTCGAATTGTTAAACATTTTTTTCTGTAATTAATTTTACATTTCCACGACTATTTAACATATCTTCTTCGTACTTCAAAGACTTGCAAAAGATTTTATTATTGTTTCAAAAAAGTGGAAATGTGATGCGTATCTGTTCAATGAACAATTCAGCTAAAGTCTTACCTCACATTTTCATGCAACTGAAATCGTTATACGTTCTGGCGTGTGCAGTCATTCGGCTGCCTACCTTACTTTCTCATTTTTGCGGAAGGGGCGTTAAAACCACTGATAAAACCTTGGAAACTTAAAATGTCTGAAACTTCATGTAAGAATGGAAGTTTTTAAATGTTGTCTAACTGTTAAACCACATCCTTCCTTCTGTAACCTATACATTTTTGTCTAGTTAAGAATAACATTGTTGATGTTTAGAAGCTGTGTAGACCAATTATGATTTCAGTTACACTGGTATGAGAAATAAATCTATGTCGAGTGTTTACGTGTGTTATTGTTTCTACAAGTAATCCCGCTACTTCCCATCATAAGTCTTTCCACTTTCCAAAGTGTGTGATACTCATTATTCAGCAGTATTGTTACTCATAGAGTGGTGGATTTTCTTCGAAATACGGTGTTTGCAGATGTTTTCTGAGAAATAAGGTAAGTTTTCTAGACTGTGAGTATGCCATCTATACAGACTGTGTCACAGTTAACACAGAAACTAAGTACACGACACAGCAGGATAAGCACCCTGTTACCACAGGTCCGCGAGCTAGCTGCTTGTGAGGTAACTGCTAACGTGTGGTCACGATACGCCGCAGAATCCATTATGAAATAGTGCCTCACTTAGCACAAACCATTTAAAATGTAAAATTTTCTATCAAGTCCCACCTGACGGCTCAAATTACACCTATGGCAAACATTAACAAGGGATGAAATACACCTTCAGCCCCTTAGGTGTTACAATATCCTGCACCCTCTTGCCTGCTGCAGGAGGTCTTTCACACGTCGTCCCCTCACTTGGATACAACACTAACTTAACTGTTATATCTGCCGTGAGTTACATATACTTAACGGCCCCAAAACACCTCGTAACGCTAAACAAGACTGTAAAATTCACTGCACCATATTTTGAACGATATTCAACTCACGAATGTGGTTCAAGGTGAACAGGTCTAAATGAGCCTGTAGCTTGGCCTCCGACACCACCCGATCGCAATACTCTGGAATTTTTTTCTCGCTGGGATCATATCTAATGTGAAGTGTTTAACGTTCCCATCGAAATATTAAAAAAACTGGATTTATTACGGTTATTTTCGTTCCAGTTAACATTGGAGAGCGGAAATAATAATTCTTCGAACGCCTGTACTTCAATCTCCAAGATGTTTCCGGTGTCGATTAAGATACCACAGAAAACACACAGTTTCCACTCTAAAAGTGAGATATATAGAATGGTTTTAAGAGTGCCCGGCAGTTATGATTATTTAGTAATTTCTCTTGTCCAAATGCCCATGATTATTCACTCCGCCATCTCTTGTCTGCTTTCACTTGCCTGCCAGTCAATATTAACAGTAACCTAAGACATTTTTTGAGGTAATGCACTTATATACAATGAAGTGCTGTCTGAAAGAAAGAGCACAAATTACACAGTCAAATTTTGATAAGTTATCAAACTGGTGCAAGGATTTAAAAATTCCTATTATGTTGAGAAACTTAAAACTGTGCACTTCACATAATCTAAAAAGTAGTATCCTATGAGGCTAGAGTATCACTGAGTTAAAATTAGAATCAGTCGATTTTTGATAACACCTAGGTGTTAAGAGTTTGTGGTGACAAGAAGTGGTGTGCTCACAATGAATCAGCTGGTTGTAGGCTAGGGATTATTGGTATAATATTCCGAAAAAACGATGTCCGTGAAGGGACGTTATTTACGAAACACTAGTGGGGCTCATCCTAGAATACTGCTCAAGTGCGTGGGACCTAAACAGAATGAACAGAAAACACTGAAGGTGTATATACAAAGAAGGCTACACGTATGGAGGAAGTTAGGCACGACTTGCGCTAATGTCATGAACTTGAAAATAGATACCAAAAATTCAGTAGGAGTGTATTTTCAAAATCTGGGGAGTCAGTATTAAAATGGTAACACAAGAGTATACTGGAAAACCCAAAGTATCGTTCACATGTGCGCTGTGAAGACAAGCTAAGCCTAATTAAAGGGCGCTCAGAGGCATTTCTGCCGTCAGCCTTCCCACATTCCGTACACAATGCGATGAGGAACATGCCAATACTCGGTACAACGGAAAATACCCACTGCTATATACCGGGTGGTTATAATTAAATTTTCCCTATTTAACACGTTGTAAGACAGAAACTAATTACCGTACAAGTACCATAATTCGTAACATTAATGTCCAGAGTACGAGGTGCATGGTTTCCATGCGACACAGCGCCACCGTCCAGTTCCAGTAATTGCCTCCAGTTGCTGTGACCAGTCATCGTGATTCGTAGTCTCACACACCTGACCAGTCACAGTGCACTTGTTGACGTGTCAGCGAGAGGAGCAGGGCATTATTGGTGAAGCTCTATTATCAAAACTACAGAAATGCTGCAGCTGCAATTCGAAAATATTGCCGGCTGAAAGGATTACAGAAGGGTCTTCTTTCTCCAGCTGCTGTGTGGAGCATGATAAAGAAATTCGGATCACCTGGAGAACTGGGCGTCGCTCCGGGAAGAAGCCTATGACAGGTTGCACCACAGGTGCAATCGCTGTTGCTATGGCAGACAAGCCTGTGTGCAGTTCCCTTTCGTCACGCAGTGATCGTGCTGCGTCACGACAGTTGAACATCCCGTGGTCCACTGAACCATTCTCAAATGGTGTCCATACAAGACACATAATATTGTACAGCAGCTTGCACCACAGGACGCACAACGACGTGTTGCCTTCGCTCTCCACTTTCTCGCAAGGGTTGAAGTTACCATACGCCGGCCCTAGACCATCCTATGGGCAAACGAAGCTCATTTTTCTCTGATGGGTGAGGTGGTGGTGATGTTAGGTTTGTGGAACGCTCAACTGCGGGGTCACCAGCGCCTGTACAAAGTACCAATTTTTACACAGCCCAGTTTTTGTACACAGTCCAGTCTAACCACCGTCACGAATGATGATGATGATGAAATGATGAGGAGAACACAGACACCCAGTCCCCAGGCAGAGAAAAATTCCCATCCTGGCCGGGAATCGAACCTGGCAGCCCATGACCCAGAGCCAGCAATACTAGCCACTAGACCACAAGCTGCGGACACGGGTGAGGGGAGCACAAAAAACTGCTGAGTGTGGGGATCTTCAACTCCCGTCACTATGCATGAAGTTAGTCTGTATGGTGAAGGTGTCACCCTCTGGTGTGGCCCCGGTTGCCGCTGAAGGACCAAAGATGTGCACTGATGACTTGCCAGTGATACTGTAATGCTTCGCTTGCATGTCATACCTGCCCTATAGGGAAGAGACGATTTCACATCGCTCGTGAAGTTCATCTGCTTCTCCGAAATACATATGGAAACGATCGAATTATCAGCCGATCGTTTCCAAATGCTTGGCCGGCACGATCACATGATCTCACTCCCTGTAATGTCTAGTTGTGGGGCTACCTGAAGTTTACCATCGAATTATTCACACATGTGCTGATCTGAAGCGCAGCATATCAAGAGAGGTAGCCAGCATATCTACGGACATGCTTCGTTGCAATCCTGCCCTTTCAGACTCTTATGGACACTGATGGGCACGATATTGAAGCACTTTTGTTGCACAAATGGTACCAGTATGTGATGGTATGATGTACCGTAGCAGCACATTAAAAGTGTTTCAGTTGAATTTATTCGGCATTATTTATCTTCCCCACGTCCTTGACATTAAGGATACCAAGACTGGGCCTCGTAGAGCGATTAGTTTCCATATTAGAACGCGTTAAGCAGGGAAATTTTGATTATAACCATCCGGTACTTCATAGAGTGCTTCTTGGCAACCGGAATCAAATAATAAAAGGATCCTTTTACCGACCTCCCAATTCAGGTGATACAGTTGCTGAAAGGTTCAAGGAAAACTTGAGTTTGATTCCAAACACATACGATAATAGTTGGTGGTGACTTTAATTTACCCTCAATATGTTGGCGAAAATACATGTTTAGTTCCGGAGGTATGCACAAAATATCATCCGAAATTGTGCTAAACGCATTCTCTGAAAATTATTTCGAGCATATTAACAGAATCTTCCGTCGGTTCTTGGTAGAACAACATTATAATAATAAATGAAAAGCACCAGTTTGCTTTTGTTCTACAATATTGTAGAACAAAAGCAAACTGGTACTTTTCATTTATTATTATTTCGAGCAGTTAGTTCATGAGCCCACACGAATAGTAAACAGTTGTGAAAACATACCTGACTTCCAAGCAACAAATAATCCTGAGTTAATAACAAGCATCAAAACCGACACAGGGATTAGTGAACACAGGGTTTCCGTAGTGAGACTGAATATTTTAATCCCTAAATCCTCCAAAAATAAGCGAAAAATAAGCCTATTCAAACAAGCAGACATGACGCCTTCCTGAGAGACAATCTGCACTCATTCCAAATTAACAATATAAGTGTAGACCAGATGTGGCTTTGAGTTCGAAGAAATAGTATCGACAGCAATTAAGAGATTTTTACCAAATAAATTAACAAACGATGGAACTGATCCTCCTTGGTACACAAAACGGGTTGGAACACTGTTGCAGAAACAACGAAACAAACATGCCAAGTTCAAACAGACGCAAAATCCCCAAGATTGGCTATCCTTTACAGAAGCTCGAAATTTAGCGCGGACTTCAATGCGAGATGCTTATAACAGTTTCCACAACGAAACTTTGTGTCGAAACCTGGCAGAAATTCCAAAGAGATTCTGGTCGAACGTCAAATATTTTAGCGGCAAGAAACAATCAATGCCTTCTCTGCGCGATAGAAATGGAGATACTATCGAAGACAGTGCTGCCAAAGCAGAGTTACTAAACACAGCCTTCCGAAATGCCTACACAAAAGAAGACGAACTAAATATTACAGAATTCGAATCGAGAACAGCTGCCAACATGAGTAACGTAGAGGTAAATATCCTCGGAGTAGTGAACCAACTTAAATCACTTAATAAAACCAAGTCTTCTGGTCCAGAATGTATACCAATTAGGTTCCTTTCGGAGTATGCTGATGCATCAGCTCCATTCTTAACAGTCGTTTACAACCGTTCGCTCGACGAAAGATCCAAAGACTGGAAAGCTGCACAGGTCATACCAATATTCAAGAAAGGTAGTAGGAGTAATCCACTAAATTGCAGGCCCGTATCGTTGACGTCGATATGCAACAGGATTTTGGAACATATATTGTGTTCAAACATTATGAATTACCTCGAAGAAAACTGTCTATTGACACACATTCATCATGGGTTTAGAAAACATCGTTCCTGTGAAACACAACTTGCTCTTTATTCACATGAAGTGTTGAGTGCTATTGACAAGGGATTTCAGACCGATTCCGTATTTCTGGATTTCCGGAAGGCTTTTGGCACTGTACCACGCAAGGGGATTGTAGTGAAATTGCGTGCTTGTGGAATACCGTCTCAGATATGTGACTGGATTTGTAATTTCCAGCCGGCCGGAGTGGCCGTGCGGTTCTAGGCGCTTCAGTTTGGAACCGCGTGACCGCTACGGTCGCAGGTTTGAATCCTGCCTCTGGCATGGATGTCCTTAAGTTAGTTAGGTTTAAGTAGTTCCAAGTTCTAGGGGACTGATGACCTCAGATGTTAAGTCCCACAGTGCTCCGAGCCATTTGAATCATTTTATTTATTTATTTTTTTAAATTGTGATTTCCTGTCAGTTCGTAGTCTATCTATCTATATCCGAATCCCGCTCCAGCTACTGCCGGGTCTGGGTGCTGACGAGTCCTCTCCATTTGGCTCGGTCCTCCCACCACTTTTCTTCCTCCACTTGCTGCCAGGTCACACCTCTCCTTTCAACAGATATTCTCACTCCCATTTTCCACCGTGTTCTTGGGCGCCCTCTAGGTCGTTTCCCATCCATCTTTAGTTCTTCCATAATTTTGGGGAGTCTCTGCCCATGCATCCTCTTAACATGCCCATACCATCTTAATCTCTTTCTTTCAATTTCTTCTCTCATACTTTCTTGTTTGAGGTCCTTTCTAATCTCTACATTCCTTACTCTGTCCATTCTTGTTTTTCCCTTAACTGCTCTGAGAAATTTCATTTCCCCTGCTTGCAGTCTGCTCCAGTCCCTTTCTTTCATTGTCCATGTTTCTCCACCATAGGTGACAATAGGGAAGTAATAATTCTTATACATCAGGAGTTTTGCTCTTTCTGAAACTTCATTATTCCAAATCAGATGTTTTATTGTTTGGTAGAAATTGCCTCCCTTCTGTAACCTCCTATTAATTTCGTTAGTTATCCTTCCATCCCTAGATATTTCACTCCCTAAATAAGTGAAACTTTCTACCACTTTGAGGGGTTCTCCATTCAAGGTAATATTTCCATTGATTCCTTTCTCTCTTCCAAATACCATTACTTCACTCTTATCTTTATTTATTCTTAATCCATACCTTTTCATTATTTCCTTCCACGCATCAAGCTGTAACTGTACATCTACCTCTTTATCACCCCATATTACCATATCATCTGCAAAAATCATCTTTTTGTCTTTTTCTTTTACTATATCTTTAACTGCCCTATTCATTCCCTCCATCACAACATTAAAAAGCGCAGGAGATAGAATAATTCCTTGCTTAAGTCCTTGTCTTATTTCGAAGTATTCAGAGTTCCCCAATGGTGTTCTAATTCTACAGTTGTGGCCTCTGTACATTGTCTTTATAACATTAATGTATCCATCTTCTATATCTATCTTCTTCAGTTCTTCCCAGAGTCTTTCCCTGTCAACTGAGTCATATGCCTTTTCTATGTCTATAAAAACCATTATCACCCTTTTGTTATACTCCCAACTTTTTTTCCATCAGTTGACGGATAGAAAATATCAGGTCGATTGTGCTCCTTCCTTTCCTAAACCCATGCTGTTCTTCACTCAGCTCCTTTTCTATCTTTTCACTTATTCGATTTAGTAAAATTCTTTCAAAAGTCTTGGCTGTATGACTCATGAGGGTTATTCCTCTGTAGTTTTTACAAAGTCTTTTATTGCCTTTCTTGAAGATGGGAACAATGTCTCCTGTTCTCCAGTCGCCAGGTATTTTACTATTTCTCCACACGCTTGATAGTACTCTATACAGCCACTGCATTCCCACTGGACCTGCTGCTCTTATCATGTCCACTGATACTTCATCAGGTCCTGGGGCTTTCCCCCCATTCATCTTCTTCACAGCTTTTTCCATTCAGTTCGTAGTAACTGACGGAAAGTCATCGAGTGAAACAGAAGTGATTACTGGCGTTCACCATGGTAGTGTTCTAGGCCCTTTGCTGTTTCTTATCTGTATAAACGGGTTTAGAGACAATCTGAGCACCCGTCTTAGGTTGTTTGCAGATTCCGCTGTCGTTTATCGACTAATAAAGTCATCAGAAGATCAAAACAAATTGCAAAACAATTTAGAAAACATATGAAAATGGTGCGAAAATTTGAAGTTGACCCTAAATAACGAAACGTGTGAGGTCATCCAAATGAGTGGTAAAAGGCATTCGTTAAACTTCGGTTACTCGATAAATCAGTCTAATATGAAAGCAGTAAATTCAACTAAATACCTAGGTATTACAGTTACGAACAACTTAAATTGGATGGAACACATAGAAAATGTTGTGGGGAATTCTAACCAAAGACTGCGTTTTGGTGGCAGGACACTTAGAAAATGTAACAGACCTACTACGGAGACTGCCAGCACCACGCTTGTCCGGCCTCTTTTAGAATACTGCTGCGCGGTTTGGGGTCCTTTCATGGATGTGTGTGATGTCCTTAGGTTAGTTAGGTTTAAGTAGTTCTAAGTTCTAGGGGACTGATGACCTCAGAAATCAAGTCCCATAGTGCTCAGAGCCATTTTAACCATTTGAACCAGATAGGACTGACGGAGTACATCGAAAAAGTTCAAAGAAGGCAGCACGTTTTGTATTATCGCAAAATATGAGAGAGAGAATCACAGAAATGGTACAGGATCTGGGCTAGAAATCATTAAAAGAAAGGCGTTTATCGTTGCGACGGAATCGTCTCACGAAATTAAAATCACCAACTTTCTCTTCTCAATGCCAAAGTATTTTGTTGAGACCGACCTACATGGGAAGAAACGATCACCAAGATAAAATAAGGGAAATCAGACCTAGTACGGAAAGATATAGGTTCTTTCCGCGCGCTGTACGAGATTGGAATAATAGAGAATTGTGAAGGTGGTTCGATGAACCATCTGCCAGGCACTTAAATGTGATCCACCGAGTAGCCATGTAGATGTAGACGCAGAGTGAGGTTTCAGCTGTAGGTATCCCCTGTTAGAACGAATTCACATGGATCCCACATACATACGCTCAAAAACAATATTCCGTTTTGAGTTGTAGAAGAGTATTGTGAGCTATCTGCAATACGGAAAGGCTGTAATCGAAAACTTCCTTCCAAGGAATCGAAATCTATTTTCGATTGATTTTACACATTATGGGAATTGTATATTCCAAACGTTTGCATCATTACGAGACTGTCAACCACGGTACATTAAACCGTTTTGAGTTTTAGTGATCTTGTCCCTTTATAACTCCAAATCCTGTTGTTCCCTGTTATTCAGATTTTCGGACCAAGTCGCAATGCTCTCTGTGAGAACGAAAGACATACCAGGTGTACCGGTATGAAATGAGCGTTAAGATACAAATGTGTCATTAGGGAACGTTTGTTGTGAACGAGCCTTAAATTTTTTTTTGTTTGGTTGGTATGACATCTGTCAAAGATATTTAGTATACATCAAGTCATGGAACAAACATCATATGTTTTCATCGTGTTAACAATGTCGAGTTTTGTACCAGAAAGTGATGATTTGCGGAATGCATTAATTTTTTGTTTTCATTTGAAAGAAAGTGCTGCAGAGTCGCATCGAATGCTTTTCGAGGCATATGGTGATCATGCTCTATCAGAAGCAACGTGCAAAAAATGGTTTCAAAGGTTCAGAAATAATGATTTTGATGTATGAAATGAAGAACGTGGAAGACCACAGAAAAAGTTCGAAGACGCCGAATTGCAAGCAATATTGGATGAAGATGATACTTTGAGTCAGAAGGAAATTGCAGCAATGCTAAATGTTGCACAACGAACAATTTCTGACCGTTTGAAAGCTATGGGAAAGATCCTAAAGTGTGGAAAATGGGTGCCACATGAATTGAATGAAAGACAAATGGAAAACCAAAAAACCATTTGTCCAATTTTGCTTCAAAGACATGAAAGAAAATCAGTTTTGCATCGAATTGTCACTGGCGATGAAAAATGGATTTATTTTAAGAATCCTAAACGGGAAAAATCATGGGTTAATCCGGGACAGCCATCAACATCGGCTGCAAACCCAGATCGATTCGGCAAGAAAAAAATGCTCTGTGTTTGATGGGATCAGAAAGGTGTGGTGTATCTTGAGCCTCTAAAACCCAGTAAAACTGTGAATACTAATCGCTACAGACAACAGTTGATCAATTTGAACTATGCATTGATCGAAAACAGACCAGAATGGGCCAGAAGACATGGCAAAGGAATTTTTTTTTACACGGCAATGCACCTGCACACAAAACAAAACTGGTTCAGTATACAATCAAAACACTTGGCTGTGACCTGCTACCCCACCCGTCGTATTCATCAGACTTGGTCCCTTCCGACTACCATTTGTTTTCATCAATGGGACACGTTTACTGTAACCCTTTCACCCTCACAATGAAGATGCAACGCAGATATTGCATCGCGGTTGAATACCACACGTTCCATGCCAACTTCTACGTATGCGACTAATGCGAACGGTCGCCATATGGAACTTCACCTGGGAGTCAAGTAGCTTGTTGCCGATGAACCACTGCCAGTTTACTGTAACCCTCCCAGCCTCGCATTGTGGATGTAACACAGATATTGCTTCGCATTTGAATACTACAGGATCCACACCGACTTCTCTCCGAGCGACTAAAGCGACTACTGTGACGATATGGATTTTTTCCTAGGACTGAAGTAGCTTGATTCAGATGCACCACCGCAAGTTTACTGTAATCGTCGCACCTTGACATTTGGGATGCAACACTGAAATTGGCTCCCGGTTGTATACTGCAGGCTCCTTGCCGACTTCTCTCCAAGTGACTAAATCGACTACAGTCACTATATAGAACATCCACTAGGAGTCAAATACCTTATTTCAGATGCACCACTGCAGGTTTACTGCAATCCTTGCACCATCAGCTTGCCGATGTAACACAGAAATTGCTTCGTGATTGAATGGAATAGGCTCCACGCCATCTTCTCTCCAGGCTCTAATATGGCAACGGTGTCCATCTGGAACTACTCTTGGGAGTAAAGTAGCTTATTTCCGATGCACCACTGCCAGTTTACTGGAACCCTCGCACCCTCCCATTGACAATGCAACGCAGAAATTGAGTCGCAGTTGAATACTACAGCCTCCATGACGACTTCTCTCAAAGCGTCTAACGGGTCACTGGTCACCGAGTGGAACTTCTCATGGGAGCCAAGTAGCTTGTTTCCGATGATCCACTGTCAGTTTAATCTTACCTTCGCATCCTAACATTGGGGATGCAATGCAGGAATTGCGTCGCATTAGAATACCACAGGCTCGATACTGACTTCTGTCCGAGGGCCTAACTTGACTACGGTCACTGTATGGAACCTCTCCCGGCAATCAAGAAGCTTGTTTCCGATGCAGCACTGCCAGTTTAGTGTCACAATCGGACCCTCACGTTGACAATCCAACACAGACATTGCGTCGCAATTGAATAATCAAAGGCTGCATCCAAACTTCTCTGTAATCGAATAATGCGGCTACGGCTACCATATGGAACTTGTCTTCGGACTCAAGTGTCTTGTTTCTCATGCTTATTTCCGATGCACCACTGCCAGTTTACTGGAACCCTCGCACCCTCCCATTAACAATGCAACGCAGAAATTGAGTCGCAGTTGAATACTACAGCCTCCATGACGACTTCTCTCAAAGCGTCTAACGGGTCACTGGTCACCGAGTGGAACTTCTCGTGGGAGCCAAGTAGCTTGTTTCCGATGATCCACTGTCAGTTTAATCTTACCTTCGCATCCTAACATTGGGGATGCAATGCAGGAATTGCGTCGCATTAGAATACCACAGGCTCGATACTGACTTCTGTCCGAGGGCCTAACTTGACTACGGTCACTGTATGGAACCTCTCCCGGCAATCAAGAAGCTTGTTTCCGATGCAGCACTGCCAGTTTAGTGTCACAATCGGACCCTCACGTTGACAATCCAACACAGACATTGCGTCGCAATTGAATAATCAAAGGCTGCATCCAAACTTCTCTGTAATCGAATAACGCGGCTACGGCTACCATATGGAACTTGTCCTCGGACTCAAGTATCTTGTTTCTCATGCACCACAGACATTTAACTATAACTCTCACACCCTCACTTTGGAAATGCAACACAGAAATTGCGTCACGATTAAACACTGCAGGCTGCATACCGACTTCTCTCAAAGCAAGTGCAGATACGGTCATCATATGGAATTTCTGCTGGGAGTCAAGTAGGTTGTTTCCGATGTACCGCTGCCAGTTTACTGTCACCCTCGCACCTTCAAATTGACGATCCACCATCAAATTGCGTTGCCATTGAATACTACAGATTCTATGTTGACTAACGCAGCTATTGTCACCGTATGGAACTTCTCCTGGGAGACTTGTAGCCTGCTTCCAATGCACCACTGCCGGTCTTCTGCAACGCTCACACATTCACATTGATAGTCCACAATTAAATTGCGTTGCCATTGACTACTACAGACTCCATGATGACTTGTCTGCAAGTGTCTAAAGTGAGTACGGTCATCATAGGGAACTTCTCCTGGGAGACAAGTAGCTTGTGTCCGATGTACTACTTCCTGTTCACTGTAACAGTCGCACCCTCACATCGACGATGCAACACAGAAGTGGCGCCGCGATTGAATACAAAAATCACCGTAGTGACTTATCTCTAAGTGACTAACGTGGCTACTTTCACCGCATGGAACTTCTACTGGTAGTCACGTAGCTTGTTTCTGATGCAACACTACATGTTTACCATAACCATCACTTTATCACATTGTCGAAACCACACTTAAAATGGGTGGCGATTGAATGTTACACGGTCTGTCCCAACTTCTCTTCAAGCGTCTAATACCGTTACTGCCACCGAATGGAATATCTCCTCAGATCCAAGTATCTTGTTTCCGATGCGATACTGCCAGTTTACTGTAACCCTCGCACCTTCACATTCGCGATCCAACACACAAATTGCGTCTCCATTCAACACTACAGACTCCATGCTGACTTCTCTGCAAGCGACTAACGCGGCTACGGTCACTGCATGGAACTTCTACTTGTAGTCGAGTACCTTGTTACCGAAGTACCCCTGACAGTTTATTGTAACTCTCGCACCTTCACATTGAAGATGCAACAGAGAAATAGCGTCTCTATTAAGCGCTGGAGTCTCCATGCTGACTGATGTCCAAGCGTAAATTGCGGGTATGGTCGAAGTATGGAGTTTCTCCTGAGAGTCAAATAGCTTGTTTGCAATGCACCACTGCTCGTTTCCTGTAATCATCGCACCCTCACATGGATGATGGATCACAAATAGCTTCATGATTGAATATTACAGGCTCCAAGCGGATTTCTCTAAGAAGCTACTAACGTTGCAATAGTCACCATATGGAATTTCTCCTGGGAGACAAGTAGCTTGTTTCCGTTGCACCACTGCCTGCTCACTGTAATCCTCGCACCCTCACATCCATGACGCAACACCGAAATTGCGTCGCGATTTAATACAACAATCTCCGTACTGACCTATCTCCAAGTGACTAAGGCTGCTATGGTCAGTGTATGGAACTTCTACTGGTAGTCAAGTAGCTTGTTTCCGATGCACCACTGCCTCTTTACTGTAACCCTCACACTATCACATTGACGATGCAACACTTAAACCGCGGGGCGATTGAATGTTACAGGGGCTATCCCAACTTCTGTCAAGCATCTCATACTGCTACGGTCACCGAATGGAATATCTCCTCAGGCTGTAGTAGCTTGTTTCCGATGCAATATTGCCAGTTTACTGTAAGAATCGCCCCCTCACATTAGCGATGCGACAAACAATTGTGTCGCTATTGATGATCCGACACAGACATTGCATCGCGTTTGAATACCACAGTCTCCATTTCCGATTCTTCGTAACTGAATAACGCGGCTATGGTCACCAAATGGAAATTTTACTGTTAGACAAGTAGCTTGTTTCTGATGCACCACTGCCAGTTTAATGTAACCGTCGCAGCTTGTTGCAACACATATATTACAGACTCCAGGCTGACTTCTCTGCAAGCAACTAACGCGTCTACAGATATGGAATGGGTCTTCTCTGGGAGTCAAGTAGCTTGTTTCCGATGCACCGCTGCCAGTTTACTATCAATCTCGACCCTCAAATTGACGATGAAACATAGAAATTGCGTAGCGACTGAATGGTAGAGGCTCCATGACGACTTTTTTCCAGGCGTGTAAAGAGTTTACTGTCACTGTATTGAAATTCTCCTGGGAGTGAAGTCCCTTCTTTTCCGATGCACCACTGCCAGATTACTGTATCACGCGCAGCTTCACATTGACGATTCAATACACATATTGCGTTGTCACTGAATAATGCAGACTCCATACCTACCTCTCTACAATCGACTAACGTGTCTACATTCCCGAATGGAACTTCTCCTGGGAGTTTATTAAGTTATTTTATTTATTTATTAATTCATTAACAGTACAGAGTAACTCACTGCATTGAAATGTAAGGTGGGTCGGATGCTTCTGAATCTAATAGCAAAGACTTCTCAATGTTACAGTCTTATTGGTTTATAGTTGTTAATGATTTTTTAAAAATAATATGAAGAACATAATATATAAAGATTTCTCTGAGGTTACAGCGAACTGAATTCTTAACAGTTGTTAAAATGGTTCCATACAATTTGTTACAACCTAGTTGATGAAAGTATAATTTAATTTACAGAATGCAAATTTCAATGAAAAATGAAAAAAAGACGATGTAACACAATGAGTGTGGTTAAGGATAGTTTGCAATACATAAAGGGAAGTGATGTGCTGTATTAGGATGTGTAATGCAGTCTAAGTAGCATGTTGTTTAGTAATGGCCTATTTCTATCTATTTCAGATGAGAACGTCTCGCTACAACCTCGCGCTATTCTCATCTCAAATGGTTTGCGCTAATGTATGTTTACACATATTATACAGATTAAGTGCTAATTGAGCACTTCAAGCGTGTCATACATGAATTTTAGCTTCACATGAGAAATACACTTATGTTTGTAACTTGTAGCTGAAACAGAAGATAGTTCATTGGTGATATCAAACTTCCTGGCAGATTAAACCTGTCTGCCAGACTGAGACTCGAACTCGGGACTTACGCCTTTTGGCGGGCCAGTGCTCTACCAACTGAGCTACCAAGCACGACTCACGCCCCGTCCTCACAGCTTTACTTCTGCCAGTACCTCGTCTCCTACCTTCCAAACTTTACAGAAGCTCTCCTGCGAACATTGCAGGACTAGCACTCCTGAAAGAAAGGATATTGCGGAGACATGGCTTAGCCACAACCTGGAGGATGTTTCCAGAATGAGATTTTCACTCTGCAGCGGAGTGTGCGCTGATATGAAACTTTCCGGCAGGTTAAAACTGTGTGCCTGACCGAGACTCAAACTCGGGATCTTTGCCTTTTCGCGGGCAAGTGCTCTACCAACTGAGCTACCCAAGCAGGACTCACGCCCCGTCCTCACAGCTTTACTTCTGCCAGTACCTCTTCTCCTACCTAGTTCCCGAGTTCGAGTCTCGGTCCGGCACACAGTTTTAATCTGCCAGGAAGTTTCATATCAGCGCACATTCCACTGCAGAGTGAAAATATCATTCTATTTCATTGCTAGTTGAATGCTTTATTCCTTAAATAACTTAATACATTTCTGATATATGAATTTCATTGACTGCCACCGATTGGATCTTCTCCTGGCAGTCAAGAAGCTTGTTTCCGATCATCCACAGCCAGTTTGCTACATCCCACACTGCTTCTCATTGGCGATCCAACACACATATTCTCCCATCATTGTATATTGCAGACTCCAGGCTGACTTCTCTTCAAGCAACTAACGCGGCTACGGTCTGTGTATGGAACCTTTCCTGAGACTCAAGCAGCTTGTTTCCAATGCACCCCTGCAATCACCGTAACGTCACATTGATGATGAAACACAGAAACTGCGTCGTCACTAAATGCAGCAGGCGCCATGTCCAGTTTTTTCCCAGCATCTAAAGAGATTACTGTCACCGTATGCAACCTCTCCTGTTAGCCTATTAGCTTGTTCGCGATGCACCACTACCAGTTTACTGTATCCCTCGCAACTTCTCATTGACGATTCAACACAAATATTCCGTCGTTATTGAATATTAATGACTCCCGGCTGACTTGTCTCCAAGAGATTAACGAGTCCACGGTCACCGAAAAGAACTTCTTCTGGGAGTCAAGTAGCTTGTATACAATGCACCCCTGACAGAGTATCATAAACCTCGTACCCACACATTGACGACGAAATACAAATTTAGTGTCGCAACTGAAAAGTACAGACTTCGTGTGGACATCTTTCCAAGCGTCCAAAGAGTTTACTGTCACCGTATGGAACTTCTCTTGGGAGTAAAGTAGCTTGTTTCCGATGCACCACTGCCAGTTTACTGTAAACCTGACAGCTTCTCATTGACGATCCGGCACGTATATTGCGTCGTCATTGAGCATTGCCAGCCGAAGTGGCCGCGCGGTTAAAGGCGCTGCAGTCTGGAACCGTGAGACCGCTACGGTCGCAGGTTCGACTCCTGCCTCGGGCATGGATGTTTGTGATGTCCTTAGGTTAGTTAGGTTTAACTAGTTCTAAGTTCTAGGGGACTAATGACCTCAGCAGTTGAGTCCCATAGTGCTCAGAGCCATTTTGAACCATTGAACATTAAAGGCTCCTGGCTGACTTCCCTGAAAGCAACTAACGTGTCTACGGTCACCGAATGGAACTTCTCCTTGGAGTCACGTAGCTAGTTTCCGATGCACCAATGCCAGATTACTGTAAACTTCGCAGATTCACATTGACGATCGAACACACATATTGCGTCGTCATTGAATATTACAGACTCCAGGCTGTGTTCCCTCCAAGCGAATAACATAGCTACAGTCAATGCATGCAACTGTTCCTGGGACTCAAGTAGCATAATTCTGATGCACCCTGACATTTTACTATAAACCTCGTAGCCTCACATTGACGACGAAACATGGACATTGCGCCGCGACTGAATGCTGCAGGCTTCATGACGACTTTTCTCGAAGCGTCTAAAGGGTTTACTGTCACCGTATGGAACTTCTCTTATGAGTCAAGTACCTTGATTCCGAAGACCCACTTCCAGTTTACGGTACCCCCACAGCTTCACATAGACGATCGAACACACATATTGCGTCGTCATTGAATATTACAGACTTCGGACTCACTTCACTGCAAGTGACTAACGTACCTACGGTCACCGTATGGAACTTCTCCTGGGAGTCAAGTAGCTTGTATCCAATGCACACCTGCCAGCTTACTATAAAACTCGTACCGTCACACTGACGACTAACGTCTCAGCAAGCAACTAACTCGGCTGCGGTCACCGTATGGAACTTCTTCTGGGAGTCAAGCAGCTTGTTTCCGATGCACCACAGCCAGTTTATTGTATCTATTTCCGCTTGTCATTGACGACCCAACACATATATTCAGTCGTCATTGAATTTTACAGCTTCTAAGCTTCTAAGCAAGCGACTAATGCACCTAAGATTGCCGTATGTAACTTATCCAGGGAGTCAACCGACTTGTTTGAGATGCATCACTGCCCGTTTACTCTAACCCTCGTAACTTCACATTGATGAAACAATAGTGTCGTGTTTGTATACTACACGCCCCATGATTAATTCTCTGTAATTGATAAATGTGGCTATGGTCACCGAATGGCGTGTTCCCTGGGAGTCAAGTAGCTTTTTTCGATGCACCACTGCCAGTTTACTGTAACCCTCACAGCTTCAATTTGACGATCCGAGACATATATTGCGAGGTCATTGAACAATACAGACTCAGGCTGACTTCTCTACAAGAGACCAACGCGTCTATGGTCACCGAATGGAACTTCTCCTGGGAGTCAAGTAGCTCGTTTCCCAAGCACACCTGCCAGTTTACTACAAACCGCGTACCCTCAGACTGACAATGAAACACAGAAGTTGCGCCGCGACTGTATGCTACAGGCTCCAAGCCGACGTTTTTCCAAGCGTCCAAAGAGTTTACTGTCAGGGTATAGAACTTCTCCTGGAAGCCAAGTAACTTGATTCCAATGTACTACTACCAGTTTACTGTATCGCGGAAGAATGTTACAGGCTCCATGCTGAATTATTTCTAAGCATGTAAAGAGTTTACTTTCACCGTATGACATTATTCCTGGGAATCAAGTACCTTGTTTCCGATGCACTACTGGCAGTTTACTGCAACTCTGGCACCTTCACATTGACGACCAACACATACAATTTGTAGCCTTCGGATATTACAGAGCCTAGTCTAACTTCTCAGCAAGCAACTAACACAGCTGCGGTCACCATATGGAACTTGTCCTGGGAGTCAAGTAGCTTGCTTCCGATGCACCACTACATGTTTACTGTAAAACTCACAGTTTCACTTTCGCAATTAAACACACATACTTTGTCGTCATGGCAAATTACAGACTCCAGACGGACTTCTCTGCAAGCGAATAACGCGGCTATGGTCACAGTATTGAACTTGTCCTGGGTGTCTATTAACTTGTTCATGAAGCACCACTGCCAGTTTCCTGTAGCCCTAGCACCCTCACATTGATGATCCAACTCAGCCATTATTTCGCGTTTGAATACTACATTCTTGATGCCAAATACTCTCTAATTGAATAACGGGTTATGGTCACCGAGTGTAATTTTTCCTGAGAGTGACGTAGCTTGTTTCCAATGCAACTCTGCCAGATTACTATAAGCCTCGTACTCTAACATAGACGATGAAACACTGGAGTTCCATCGCGACCGAATGCTACAGGCTCCATGCCGAATTTTTTCCAAAGGTTTTAAGGGTTTACTGACACTGTACAGAATATCTCCTTCGAGTCAAGTAGCTTGCTTCTGATGCACCACTGCATGTTTACTGTAACCCTCGCAACATCACATTGATGATCACACATGCATTTTGCGACATCATTGAATATTACAGACTCCAGGATCACTTCTCTGCAAATGACTAACGTAGCTACGGTCGACGTATGGAACTTCTCCTGGGAGTCAAGTACATTGTTTCCGATGCATCCCTGCCAGTTTACTATAAACATCGGACTCTCACATTGACGATGAAACAGAAGCTGCGTCGCCACTGAATGCTACAGGCTCCGTGTCGATTTCTCTAAAGAGTTTTCTGTCACCGTATGGAACTTCTCCTGGGAGTCAAGTAGCTAGCTTCCGATGCATTCGTGCCAGTTTACTATAAACCTAGTACCTCACATTGACGATGAAACACAGAAGTTACGTCGTGAAAGAATGCTATAGGCTCCATGTCGAATTATTGCCAAGCATATAAAGAGTTTACTCTCACCGTATGGCACTACTCCTGCGAGTCAAGTAGCTTGTTTCCGATACTCTATTGCCAGTTTATTGTAACTCTCGCAGCTTCACATTGACGACCCACCATATATATTGTCTAGGCAGGCTGTAGGATAACGTCTCAGCAACGAACCAACGTTGCTTATGGGACGCAGCTGACAGGTTACTATAAACCACGTGCACTCACATTTACAATGAAGCACAGAAGCTTCGATGAGACTGAATTATACAGGGTCCATGCCGACGTTTTTCCAAGCGGCTAAAGAGTTTATTGCCAACGTATGGAACATCTCCTGGGAATCAAGAAGCTTGTTTCCGATGCACCACAGCCGGTTTACTGTATCCCACCCCGATTCTCAATGGCGATCCAACACATATGTTCCGCCGTCATTGAATACTGGAGACTGTAGGCTGACTTCTCTTCAAGCGACTAACGCGGCTACGGTGTGTGTATGCAACCTTTGCGGGGACTCAAGTAGCTTGTTTCCACTGCACCCCTGCAATCACCCTAACGTCACACTGATGATGAAACACAGAGGTTTCGTCGCGACTGAATGCCACACGCTACATTCCAACTTTTCTGCAAGCGTCTAAAGAGTTTAGTGTCACTGTATGAAACCTCTGATGGGAGTCACGTAGCATGTTTCCGATGCACAACTGCCACTTTACTGTAACACGTGAAGCTTCACATTGGCGATCCAACACACGTATTGCGTCGTCAGTGAATATCACGGACTCCAGCCTGACTTCTCTGCACGCGTCTAACTCGAAAACAATAACTGTATGGAACTTCCCTGGGAGTCAAGTAGCTCTTTTCCGATGCACCCACGACATTTTACTTTAAACCTCGTACCATGACATGGAAGATCAAGCACAGAATTTGTTCACTGCTGAATGCTACGGGCTCCATTCCGACTTTTTGAAAGCGTCTAAAGAGTTTACCAACGCCGCATGGAACGGCTGTAGCAGTCAAGTAGTTTGTTTCTAATGTTCAACTGCCTGTTTACTGGAAACCTCGCAGCTTCACATTCGCGATTAAACACGAATACTGCGCCACCATTGAATATTACAGACTCCAGACGGACTTTTCTGCAAGCGACTAACGTCGCTATGGTGAACGTATAGAACTTCCCCTGCGAGTCAACCGACTTGTTTATGAAACGTCACTAGCAGTTTACTGTATCTTGAATAACCTCACATTGATGGTCGGACACAGATATTGTGTCGCGTTTGAATACTACATGCTCCATGAGAAAAATTCTGTAATTGGATAACGGGTCTACGGTCAACGAATGTAATTTTTCCTAGGAATCAGGTGGCTTGTTTTCGATGCTACCATCCAAGTTTATTGTAAGTCTCGTACTCTCACATTGGCGATGAAACATTGAAGTTGGATCGCGACTGAATGGTACAGGCTTCACGCTGACTTTTTTTCCAAGGGTTTTAAGAGTTTACTGACACTGCACAGAATATCTCCTGGGAGTCAAGTAGCTTGCTTCCGATGCACCGCAGCATGTTGACTGTAACCCTCTAAACTTCACATTGTCGATCCAAAATACATATTGCGTCATCATTGAATATTGCAGACTCCAGGGCCAATTCTCTGCAAATGACCAACGCAGCTACGGTCGCCGTACGGAACTTCTCCTGGGATTCAAATATATTGTATGCGATGCATCCCTGACAGATTACTATAAACATTGTACCATCATATTGACGATGAAACACAGTCGCTGCGTCGCCACTAAATGCAGCAGGCTCCATGTCGACTTTTTTCCAAGCGTCTAAAGAGATTGCTGTCACCGTATGGAACTTCTCCTGTTAGTCTATTAGCTTGTTTGCGATGCACCACTGCCAGTTTACTGTATCCCTCGCAACTTCTCATTGACGATCCAACACATATATTCCGTCATTATTGAATATTGACTCCCGGTTGATTTGTCTCCAAGAGACTAACGAATCTACGGTCACCGAAAAGAACTTCTCCTGGGAGTCAAGTAGCTTGTAAAAAATGCACCCCTGCCGGTTTATCGTAAACCTCGTACCCAAACATTGACGGCGAAACACAGAATTAGCGTAGCGACTGAATAATACAGACACCGTGTCGACATCCTTCCAAACGTGCAAAGAGTTTACTGTCAGCGTATGGACCTTCTATTGGGAGTAAAGTAGCTTGTTACCGCTGCACCACTGCTAGTCTACTGTAATCCTCACAGCTTCTCATTGACGACCCAGCACATATATTCCGTCGTCATTGGACATTACAGTCTTCAGGCTGACTTCCCTGAAAGTGACTAACGCGTCTACGGTCAGCGAATGGAACTTCTCCTGTGAGTCAAGTAGCTTGTCTCCGATGCACACCTGATTTTTTACTATAAGCCTCGTACTCTTACATTGACGATGAAACACAGAAGTTGCAGGATCCATGACGACTTCTTTCCAAGGGTCTAAAGAGCTAACTGTCACCGTATGGAACTTCTCCTTGGATTCAAGTAGCTTGTTTCCGATGCACAACTCCCAGTTTACTGTAAACCTCGTACAATCACGTCGACAATAAAACACAGAATTAGCGTCGCGACTGAATGTTACAGACTCCATGCCGACTTTTTTTGCAAACATCTACAGAGTTTTCCTGCCACTGTGCGGAAATTCTTTTGGGAGAAAAATGTATCCGATGTACCACACCCAGTTAACTGTAACCCTCGCAGCTTCGCATTGCACAATCAAACACACATATTGTGTCGTCATTGAAAACTACAGACTTCAGGCCGACTTCTCTACAAGCGACTTACGCTTCTACTGTCAGTGTATGGAACTGGTCCTGGGAGTCAGGTAGCATGTTTCCGATGCTTACTGCCAGTTAACTACAAACCTCGTACCCTCACAATGACGATGAAACTGAGAAGTTGCGTCGTGTCTGAATGCTACAAGCTCCATGACGAGTTTTCTCCAATGGTTTAAAGCGTTTACTGTCACCGTATGGAACTTCTTCTGGGAGTCACGTAGCCTGTTTCTGATGCGTCCCTTATAGTTTACTATAAAACTCGTGACGGTAAAACAGAATTTGCGTCGCGACTGAATGCTACAGGCTCAATGCCGACTTATTTTCCAAACGTCTAAAGAGTTTTTCTGTCACCGTATGGAACGTCTCCTGTGAGTCAAGTAGCTTACTTCCGATGCAACACTGAAAGTTTACGGTATCCCCGCAGCTTCAAATGGACGATCCAACACACGTATTGCGTCGACATTGAATATTACAGACTCCACTCTCACTTCTCTCCAAGTGACTAACGCGGCTACGGTCACCCTATGTATCTTCTCCTTGAAGCCAAGTAGCTTTTTCAGATGAGCCCCTGATAGTTTAATAGAAACCTCATAAACTCACATTTACGATGAAACACACATAGCGCGGCGACTGAATGCTATGGGCTCCATGCCTTCTTTCTGCCAAGGAACTAAAAAGTTTACTCTCACCGTCTTGAACTTCTCCTTGGAGTCAAGTAGCAAGCTTGTGATGCACCACTGCCAGTTTGCGGTACCCCCGCAACTTCCCAATGATGATCCAACACGTATATTCCTTCGTCACTGAATATTACAGATTCCAGCATGAATTCTCTGCAAGCGTGTAACGCATCTACGGTCAGAGAATGGAGCTTCTCCGGCGATGTCAAGTACGTTCTAACCCATGCACCCCTGCCACTTTACTATAAAATTTGTACCCTCACACCGACGATGAAACACAGAAATTGGGTGAGAGTGGCTGGGTTATTCGCTTGGAGAGAAGTTGGCTCAAGACTGATGTATTCAATCGCGACACAATTTGTGTGTTCCATCCTCATTATGTGGGTGCGAAGGCTACAAATAACTGTCAGTTTTGCGTCGGAAACAAGTAACTTCACTAACAGGGGAACGTCCATCCAGTGACCGCGGCTGTTTTAGTCGCTCGGATTGAAGTCGGCTAGAGAGTGATGTATTGAATGGCAGTGCAATTAGTATATTCCATTGTCAAGACGAGGGTGCTAGGGCTACAATTAACAGTCAGTTTTGCGTACCAAACCAGAAACTTGACACCCTGGAAAACGTCCATCCAGTGGCTGTGTTAGAGTTTTGGAAAGAAGTCGGCTGGAGATTGATGCATTGAATCGCGACGCAATTTGTGTGTTCCATCGTCATTATGAGGGTGCGAGTGTTACAATTAATTGTGAATTTTGCGTCGGAAACTAGAAACTTGACTACCAGGAGAACGTCCGCCCGGTGACCGTGCCTGCTTTAGTCGCTTTGAGCGTAGTCGGCTGGATGCCGTTGTTTTGAAACGAAACATGATTTGTGTTCCATCGTTACTACGATGGTGCGAGGGTTACAATTAACTGTCAGTTTTGCGTCGGAAATAAGAAACTTGACTCCGCCTCAGGTGACGGTGGCAGCGCTAGACCCATGCAGAGAAGTCGGTGACCGTGGCTGCTTCAATCGCTTCTAGAAAAGTCGGCTAGAGGCTGATGTATTGAATCGCGTCAATACAAGGGTGCCAGGGTTACAGCTATGTGTCAGGTTTGCGATGGAAACAAGAAACTTAACTCTCAGGACCACGACCATCCGGTAACAGTGGCTGCGATAGTACCTTGCTGATACGACAGCTGGAGACTGATGTACTGAGTCGCGACGCATTATGTATGTTCCATCCTCATTACGAGGGTTACAATTAATTGTCAGCCTTGCGTCGGATCAGGAAATCTGACTCCCAGGCGAACGCCCATCCGGTGACCGCGGCTGCTCAAACGCTTCTAGAGAAGTCGGCTGTAGGCTGATGTATTTAATCGCGACGCAGTTTGCGGGAACTAACGTCAATAAGAGGGTGCGAGTGTTCCTGTTATCTCCCAGTTTTGCGTCGGAAACAAGAAAATTGACTCCCAGGAGCACGTCCATCCGGTGACGGCCGCTGCGTTAGTCGTTTGTAGACAAGTCAGTTAGACACTGATGTATTGATTTGCTTCGTAATTTGTGTCTTCCAACCTCATTACGGGGGTTACGAGGTTTACAATTAACTGTCAGTTTTGCGTCTGAAACTAGAAACTAGATCCCAGCAGCACGTCCATCCAGTGACCATTGCTGCGTTTGTCGCTTGGAGAGAAGTCGGCTGGGAACTGATGTACTGAATCACGACGGAATTTGTGCATTCCATTCTCATTACGAGGAAGGGAAGGTTACAATTATATCTCACTTTTGAGTCGGATACATGAAACATAACCGCCAAGAGAACGTCCATCCGGTGACCAAAGCAGCGTTCGAACCTTGGAGGAAAGTCGGGTGGATACTGACGTATTGAATCGTGACGCAATGTGTGTGTTCTCTCGTCAGTAGGATGGCTGATGGGTTACAATTAACTGTCAGTTTTGAGTGGGAAACTAGAAATTTGACTTCCAGGAGAATGTCCATCCTCTGACCATGACAGCGTTATACCTTTGGAGAATAGTCGGCTCTAGACTGATGAAATGAATCTCGACGCTATTTGCGTGTTCCATCGTCATTACGAGGATGAAGGGGTTTACAATTATCTGTCAGTATTGCGTCAGATACTAGAAACTTGACTACAAAGAGATCGTCCGTCCGTTTTTTAAGGCAGCGTTAGCCCCTTGGAGAAAAGGCGGCTGGTGACCGATGTATGGAATCACGACACAATTTATGTGTTTCTTCGTCATTAAACGATGGGAGTTAACTGTCATTTTTGCGTCGGAAACAAGAAATTTGAATTTCAGGAGTTCGTCTATCCGGTAACCGTGGATTCGTTAGTCGCTTGGAGAGAAGGCGGCTGGAGTCTGATGTATTGGATCGCGACGCAAATTGTGTGTTCCGTTCTCATTACGAGGATGGGAAGGTTACAATTATTTTTCACTTTTTCGTCGGATACAAGAAACTTAACTCCCAAGAGAACATCCATCCGGTGACCGAGGCGGCGTTAGACCATTGGAGGAAAGTCTCCTGGATACTGGTGGATTGAATCGCGACGGAATGTGTGTGTTCTATCGTCATTAGGATGGCTGGAGGGTTACAATAAACTGTCAGTTTTATGTTGGAAACTAGAAACTTGACTTCCTGGAGAACGTCTATCCTCTGACCATGTGAGCGTTAGACTTTTGGAAAATAGTCGGCTGGAGACTGAACTGTTCACGACGGAATTTGTGTGTTCCATCCTCATTACGAAGATGGGAGGGTTAAAATTGCCTGTCATTTTTGCATCGGATACAAGATACTTAACTACCAAGAGAACGTCAATACGGTGACCGAAGGAGCGTTATGTCCTTGGAGAAAAGTTGGCCGGAGAGTGATGTATTGAATCGCGACGCAATTTGTATCTTCCATAGTCATTAGGAGGGTGGGAGGGTTACAATTACATGTCAGTTATGTGTCGGATACAAGAAACTTGTCTCCCAGAAGAACGGGACTGTTGCAGCGTTGGACCCTTGGTGAAGAGTCGGCTGGAGATTCATGTATTGAATCGCGACACAATTTGTGTTTTCCTTCGTCATGAGGAGGATTGGAGGGTTACATTTAACAGCAAGTTCTGCGTCGGACATGAAAAAGACTTGAATCACAGAAGTTCGTCCCTCAGGTGACCGTAGATGCGTAAGTCGCTTGGAGAGAAGTCGGCTGGAGAATGACGTGTTGAATCGCCATGAAATTTGTGTGATCCACCGTCATTAGGAGGGTGGAAGGGTTACGATTAACTGTCAGTTTTTCTTCGGGTACAAGTAACTTTACTCGCAGTATAACGTCCATCAGGTGACCGATGCTGCGTTAGATACTCGAAGAAAACTCCGCTGCATTGAATCGCGTCACTATTTGTGAGTTCCATCGTAACTACGAGGGTGGGACGGTTAGACTTAACTGTCAACTTTGCGTCTTATACAAGAAACTTGACTCACAGGTGAACGTGCATCCGGTGACCGTGGCAGTGTTAGACCCGTGCAAAATAGTCGGCTCTAGACTGATTTATTGAATCGTGACGCAATTTGTGTGTTCCATCGTCATTAGGCTTGTTCGAGGGTTTCAATTAACAGTCAGTTATGCGTCGGGAACAAGACACTTGAATCACAGTAGTTCGTTAATCCGGTGATCGTGTCTGCGTCAGTCGCTTGGAGAGAAGTCTGCTATAGTCCGATGTATTTAACCGCGACGCATGTTATGTGTTCCGTCCTCATTACGAGGTAGGGAGTGTTACTATTATCTGTCAGTATTGCGTCGGTTAGTGGAAATTTGACTACAAAGAGAACCTCCGTCCGGTTACCAAGGCAGCGTTAGCCCCTTGGAGAAAAGGGGGCTGGTGACCGATGTATGGAATCGCAACGCTATATGTGTGTTTCATCGTCATTAAAGGGTGGCAGTTAACTGTCAGTTTTGCTTCAGAAACAAGAAACTTGAATTTTAGGAGTTCGTCCATCCGGTGACCGTGGCTTCGTTAGTCCCTTGGAGAGAACTCGGCTGGAGGCTGATGTATTCATCGAGACGCAATTTGTGCGATCCATCGTTAACACGAGTGTGGGAGGGTTACAATTAAATGTCAGTTTTGCATCTGAAACAAAAAGCTTGACTCGCAGGAGAACGCCCATCAGGTGACCGTTGAAGCGTTAGTCCCTTGTAGACAATTCGGCAGGAGGCTGACGTATAGAATCGCGATGCAATCTGTGTGTTCCGTCTTCAAAACGAGGGTGAGAAGGTTTCTATTAACTGACAGTTTTGTGTAGGATACAAGAAACTTAACTCTCAGGAGAACGTCCATCTGGTGACCGTGGCAGCGTTAGAGCCATGGAGAATATCCGGCTGGAGACTAATGTATTAAATCACGACGCAATTTGTGTGTTCCATCTCATTACGAGAGTGGAACGGTTACATTTAACTATCGGTTTTGAGTCGGAAAGATGAAACATGAGTCCCAGGAGTTCGTCCATCCGGTGACCATAACTTTGTTAGTCTGTTTGAGAGAAGTGCGCTGGAAGCTGATGTACTGAATCACGACGCAATTCGTGCGATCCATCGGCAATATGAGGGTTACAATTAACCGTCAATTTTGCGTCGGAAACAAAACCCTTGACTACCAGGTGAACGTCCATTAGGTCTAGTGGAAGCGTTAGTCTCTTGGAGACATTTGGGAAAGAGGCTGATGTACTGAACCGAAAAAAATTTGTGTGTTCCATCCTCATTACGAGGGTGGGAGGGTTACAATTAACTGTCAGTTTTGTGTCAGATACAAGATACTTGTCTCCGAGGAGAACGTCCATCTGGTGTCCGTTGCAGCGTTAGACCCTTAGAGAAACGTCGGCTGGAGGCTGATATGTTGAATCGTGACGCCAATTGTGTGTTCCCTCGTAATTAGGAGTTAGGCAGGGTTACAATTAACTGTCAGTTTTGCATCGGATACAATGAGTATGAATCCCAAGTATGCGTCCATCCGGTGAATGGATGCGTGAGTCACATGGTTACAAGTCGTCTGGAGATTGAAGTATTGAATCGGGATGCAAGTTATGTGTTCCATCGTCAAAACTCGGGTGGGACTGTTAGAATTAACTGTCAGTTTTGCCTCAAAAAGAAGAAACTTGACTCATAGGAACACGTCCATACGGTGACTGTGGCAGCGTTTAACACTTGGAGAAAAGTCAGCTGGAGAGTGATATATTGCATCGTGACGCAATGTGTGTGTTCCATTCTCATTACGAGGGTGCGAGGGTTTCAATGATCCGTCTCTATTGCGTCGGATACTAGAAACATGATTCCAAAGAGAACGTCTGTTCGGTGACCGAGGCAGCGTTAGCCCCCTGGAGGAAAGTCGGTGATTCACTAAGTAATTTGTGTGTTCCATCGTCATTAAGATGGTGGGAGGGTTTCAATTAAATGTCAGTTTTTCGTCGGAAAGAAGAAAATTGACTCCCAGGAGAACGTCTATTAGGTGACCTTGTAGACAATTTGGAAGGAGGCTGATGTACTGAATCGCGAAGCAATTTGTGATTTTCATAGTCATTAGGAGGTTGGGAGGGTTACAATTAACTGTCAGTTTTGTGTCGGGTACAAGAAACTTGACTCCCAGGAGAACGTCCATCCGGTGACCGTATCTACGTTAGAACCTTGGAGAAAAGTCGGCTGGAGACATGTGTTGAATCGCGACACAATTTGCCTGTTCAACTTATTGTCAGTTTTGGGTTGGGAACAAGTGACTTGATTCACAGATGTTCCTCCATCCGATGACCTTGGTTTCGTTAGTCGCTTGGAGAGAAGTCGGCTGGAGGCTGATGCATTTATTCGCGCCGCAATTTGCATGTTCCATCGTCATTAGGAGGGTGGGCGGGTAACAATTAACTGTCGGTTTAGTGTCAGAAACTAGAAACAACTCCCTAGAGAACGTGCATCCGGTGACCTTGGGAGCGTTAGACCCTCGGAGACAAGTGGGCTGGATACTGATGTATTGAATCGTGACTCAATGTGTCTGTTAAATCAACAATAGGTTGGTGGGAGCGTTACAATTAACTGTCAGTTTTGCGTCGGATATCCTGTGACCGTGGCTATGTTAGACCCTTGGGATTGACGTCGGCTGGAGACTGATGTATTGAGTCGCGAAGCAAATTGTGTGTTTCCTCGTCATTAGGAGGGTGGTAGGGTTACAATTAACTGTCAGTTTTGAGTCGGAAACAAGTGCCATGAATCTCTGAAGTTCGTCGATCTGGTGACCGTGGCTGTGTTAATCGCTTTGAGAGAATTCGCATGGAGACTGATGTATTGTATCGCGACGCAATTTATGTGTTCCATCCTCGTACGATGGAGGAACTGTTACAATTATCTGCCAGTATTGCGTCAGATACAAGAAACTTGATTCCCAAGAGAACGTCCATCCGGTGACCGTAGTAGCCTTAGTCCCTAGGGGAAAAGTCGGCTCGAAGTCGATGTATTGAATCGCGACGCAATTTGTGTTTTATCAGCAATACGGGAGTGCGACGTTTACAATAAAGTGTCAGTTTGGAATCAGAAATAAGTTACATGAATCCCTGTAGAACGTCCAGAGATTGACCGCAAATGCATTAGACTCTTTGCGAGAAGTCGGCTGGAGACTGATTTATTGATCACAACGCAAGTTGTATCTTCCATCCTCATTACGACGCAGAGTTTGTTTCAAATATCTGTCATTTTTGCGTCGGGATAAAGAAACTTGTCTCCCAGTGGAACTTCTATCCGGTGACCACGGCTGCTTTAGACCCTTGGAAAGTAGTCGGGTGGAGAATAATGTATTGAATCGCGGCGGAATTTGTGTGTTTCGTTGACATTACGAGAGAGCGAGGTTTACAATAAAATGTCAGTTTTGCGCCGAAAGTAAGGTACTTGAGTTCCTGGAGAACCTCCAAAAATTGACCGCGGCTGCGTTAGACTCTTGGTGATAAATCGGCTGGAGACTGATGTATTGATCGAGACGTATTTTGTGTGTTCCAACCTCATTACGACGCATCGAGTGCTACAAATAACAGTCAGTTTTGCGTCGGAATAACGAAATGTGACTCTCAGGAGAACGTCCATCCGGTGACCGTGGCTGCGTTATTTACCCAGGAGAGAAGTCGGCTGGAGACTGATGTATAGGATCGCACGCAAGTTGTGTGTTTCATCGTCAGAACGTGAGTGCGAGGTTCACAATTAAGTATCAGTTTTGCGTCGGATATAAGATACTTCACTCCCTAGAGAAATAGAACCATTGTCTGCGGCTGCGTTAGACTCTTGGTGAGAAGTCGTCTGTGACTCATGTGTTGATTGCGACGCAATTTTTGTGTTCAATCTTCATTACGACGCGGCGAGGGTTACAAATAACTGTCAGATTTGCGTCGGAATCAAGAAACTTGACTCCCAGTGGAACGTCCATTCGGTGACCGTGGCTGCGTTAATTTTTTCGGAGAGAAATCTGCTGCAGATTGACGTATAGGATTGCAACGTAATTTGTGTGTTCCATGTTCATTACGTGGGTACAAGGGTTGCAATTAAATGTCAGTTATACGTCGGAATCAAGAAACATGTCTCCCGGGAGAACGTCCTTCCGGTTACCATGTCTGCATTAGGCCCTTGGAGAGAAGTCGGCTGGAGACTGAAATATTGAATCGCACGCAAATTGTATGTTTTGTCGTCAATACGGGAGTGCGAGGGCTACAATTGAGTGTCAGTTTTCGTCGGAAGTAAGGTACTTGACTCCCTGGAGAACGTCCAACCATTGACCACGGATGCGTTGGACCCTTAGTGAGAAGTCGGCTGGAGACTGATGTATTGATCGCGACGCAATTTATGTGTTCTATCACAAAATTTTCGTCTTGTCGTAGTCGAACTGTCTTCCGCACCTTGGTTGTTTTGTTCTTCACGTCACGGCTTTCCTCCAGCAATAGAACCGTTCCTCTTATTTTCTGCGAAGTCTCTCTACCAATCGCAAGGTCTCTACCTTTAAACTACTTCAAAAGTTTGGCTCTTTCGGATAGTAGTCTGTCACAGACAGTTGTTTCGCCTACATCTTTAACATGGTTTATTAAAAATTGTCTTTCTGTTTTTTTTTCGAGTGTCTCGACGTGTCTCCGTCGAACATGGATGACCGTCGGTCGTGTGCGTGGAACGACGCTTGGTATGCGTCTCGCGGCGTTTCCGGTTCATCATTGGTCACTTTGTCTCTAGGTTTCCATACGAGTTATTATCTCCCATTTTTCGGTATGACATCTGAAGGTGTTGCAATTTCCCGTAAAGTGTATCGGACGTTTATATCGCTAGAACAGTTAAATTGGATTCTTGTTGGTAGTTGAATGCAATAATGGTCTTGTATGGGAAGGGATTTGTAAAGGTTTCCTGATCTCTTCTGGTCCAGGCTCTTTCTTCTTCCAAATCTTCTGCGTTGCATCTTCGGTGCTTGGTGCATTTTTCTGTCTTCTCATTTGTACCTGCGCTCTTCTCTGGACCGGGAATTAGGATTGAAGACCTGTTTAACCTCGTTCTCGTTTAATCCGCTCTTATGACGTATTCTTTGCAGTTGTTGTGTATTCTTTATTGTAATCGGTTGTTCATCTAGATGCACAGCCTCCATCGTTTTCTTGTTTCGTCCAATGAGTGTTCAGAGAGTGTTTCTCAATTGTCGAATTTCGTATGGTCTGATAACAGTTTCCGCTATTCTGCACGTTGAGTTGCAGAAATGCGTTTCTTCTTCTTCCTGTGCTGAATCTAAGCCTCCGCTTGTCCTCACCGTAATATGTCCGCCTCCGTTCCGGTTCGGTGGACATCCGTTTTCTCTTCATATGCTGCTTTCAATAGCCACGTATCGAACACTTTCGCATAACCATTGTTTTAACGCTTGTGTGGCTTTCATATGGATAAAGTACAAAGGTACATGTTGATTGTATCCAGGATGCGTTGTCGCTCTAAAAACCTTTCCACAGAGGAGTTATCCCCTAGGAACGTTGCTTCCAGCAAGACCTCTTCTTTCGTCACCTGGTAGCTGACGTACCAGGCACTCACACTCTGTGTTCCTTCCTCCCACGCCTAACCGCTCTCTTCAGTTTGGTCGTCGATCTGGCCGCAATGGTGTGGACCTTGACTGCTGAATTAATATCTAATACAATGTTTCTCTCTTGAATTACGTTAAAACTTTACAAACATTAAACTTCTTTTCATGACTTTACAAGAAGTATTATTACTCTATCCAAAAACAGTTTTTCTTTTCCCTATAATTTTTCCCATTATTTCCCCATTTTCTTTTCTTAATATACAGGTCACGGTTTCCTCATCTTCATCACGATGTTTACTAAGAATGAAATTGATGGTGATGACGTTTAGTAAGTAAGTGACTGTCAAATTTTAGTTCTTTTTTAGTTTTCTAGCTACAAGTATATTATGTTATTTTGAAAACTTCGCACCATGACTCCGACTCCAGCGTCCTTTTCTGTGCAATCTCTTCTTTTTGTCCTTACCTGTAACAGAACTTCAAAATACACTTTATCTCTGACTTATTGATATTTTCCCTTTAAAAAATTTTCTCTATTGTTCTACTGCGTTTTTTTTAAAGTTTAAAATTTGTCTTTCTCAGTTGTACTTGTCCCGTTCTGCTTACTTCTCGATAGTAAACTTTTATATTTCTTTCTTCCCTCATCATTCTCTTCCATATTGAAATCTTTTCTGGGTTAGTTTTCCTTCCTACTATTTACCTCCTTCCATGAAATAACATGTTTCTTGCTTAGCTGAATGCTTCAATTCCCATTCATAATTATTACCTCCTGACGACTTCTCATATTTATTTCCTTCATATCTCTCGTTTAGTATGAGATTGTGGTACTTTCCACAAATCGTATATGTTTCACATATTCCCCCAAAATATCTCCTCAATTATTTGCTCACCGTCCTCGATGGCACAAATTAAAAACGACTATCTCCGTCCCACCTAATTATTTATTTCCCTTCTACTTCTTCACTTCCTTTCGTCTACAAAAATCTGTTTCCTCCTCCTTCTTTGTCTTTAAGAAAGAATCTGCTACTATTTCGTCAAACTGTCCACATGCTGATCTCTATTTTTCTCCTAACTTTCAACTCTTTCCAAGAGCACATTTCATTTGTAGAAGAGTTACTTTAGTTCTATTTTTCTGTCATTTCTTCATCACTCTCCATTTACCTTCCTAACAATATTTATTTAATTTATTTAACTGAGATAAATACAAGTAAAAAGTTTTATCTGTGTGCATTTTGCTATCTTTCATACTCTTTTATTTCTGGACATTTAACACAACTAAATTCTCGTGTGGAGCTACTCAATTTTCTTTTGTTTAACCTTTATATACTCTTAAATGATTCACATGGTGCAAACCTAATGATTTCCCTGTTTCTAAATTAATCAATTCGACTGCATTATCATGATGAAAGGAGAAAATATAAAAATGCAGTAAATGAAGCAGGCAAAAAGGAATACAAACGTTTCAAAAATGATATCGACAGGAAGTGCAAAATGGCTAAGCAGGGATGGCTAGAGGACAAATGTAAGGATGTAGAGGCTTATCTCACTAGGGACAAGATTGATACTGCCTACAGGAAAATTAAAGAGACCTATGGAGAAAGGAGAACCACTTGCATGAATATCAAGAGCTCAGATGGAAACCCAGTTCTAAGCAAAGAAGGGAAAGCAGAAAGGTGGAATGAGTATATAGACGGCCTATACAAGGGCGATGTACTTGAGGACAATATTATGGAAATGGCAGAGGATGTAGATAAAGATGAAATGGGAGATATGATATTGCGTGAAGCGTTTGACACAGCACTGAAAGACCTGAGTCGAAACAAGGCCCCCGGAGTAGACAATATTCCATTAGAACTACTGACAATCTTGGGAGAGCCAGTCCTGGCAAAACTCTACCATCTGGTGAGCAAGATCTATGAGACAGGCGAAATACCCTCAGACTTCAAGAAGAATATAATAATCCCAATCCCAAAGAAAGCAGGTGTTGACAGATGTGAAAATCACCGAACTATCAGTTTAATAAGTCACAGCTGCAAAATACTAACGCGAATTCTTTACAGACGAATGGAAAAAATGATAGAAGCCGACCTCGGGGAAGATCAGTTTGGATTCCGTAGAAATGTTGGAACACGTGAGGCAATACTGACCCTACGACTTATTTTAGAAGAAAGATTAAGGAAAGGCAAACCTACGTTTCTAGCATTTGTAGACTTAGAAAAAGCTTTTGACAATGTTGATTGGAATACTCTCTTCTGAAGGTGGCAGGGGTAAAATACAGACATCGAAAGGCTATTTACAATTTGTAAAGAAAGCATATAACAGTTATAAGAGTCGAGGGGTATGAAAGGGAAGCAGTAGTTGGGAATGGAGTGAGACAGGGATGTAGCCTATCCCCGATATTATTCAATCTGTATATTGAGCAAGCAGTAAAGGAAACAAAAGAAAAGTTCGGAGTAGGTATTAAAATCCACGGAGAAGAAATAAAAACTCTGAGGTTCGCCGATGACATTGTAATTCTGTCAGAAACAGCAAAGGACTTGGAAGAGCAGTTGAACGGAATGGACAGTGTCTTGAAAGGAGGATATAAGATGAACATCAACAAAAGCAAAACGAGGATAATGGAATGTAGTCGAATTAAGTCGGGTGATGCTGAAAGAATTAGATTAGGAAATGAGACACTTAAAGTAGTAAAGGAGTTTTGCTATTTAGGGAGTAAAATAACCGATGATGGTCGAAGTAGAGAGGATATAAAATGTAGACTGGCAATGGCAAGGAAAGCGTTTCTTAAGAAGAGAAATTTGTTAACATTTAGTATTGATTTAAGTGTCAGGAAGTCGTTTCTCAAAGTACTTGTATGGAGTGTAGCGATCTATGGAAGTGAAACGATAAATAACTTAGACAAGAAGAGAATAGAAGCTTTCGAAATGTGGTGCTACAGAAAAATGCTGAAGATTAGATGGGTTGATCACATAACTAATGAGGAGGTACTGAATAGAATTGGGGAGAGGAGGAGCTTGTGGCGCAACTTGACTAGAAGAAGGGATCGGTTGGTAGGACATGTTCTGAGACATCGAGGGATCACCAATTTAGTATTGGAGGGCAGCGTGGAGGGTAAAAATCGTAGAGAGAGACAAAGAGATGAATACACTAAGCAGATTCAAAAGGATTTAAGTTGCAGTAGGTACTGGGAGATGAAGAACCTTGCACAGGATAGAGTAGCATGGAAAGCTGCATCAAACCAGTCTGAGGACTGAAGACCACAACAACAACAACAACAACAACAACAACATCATCATGTACTACTTTACTTACTTGCATGGGGCCTTTGTAAATAGAAAAGAATTTGTTTTCAACGCTGTAACCTTCCTATTGCTTGGTGCTAATTTTACAAAATGTCGATGTTTTACTTTAGGTGCGCGAGGTACTTCACTTCTAACTTGGGGTAGTACTCTTGGTCTTCGTACTGTTGATCTCTTCAATTCTACCTTTTGCCTGGGTTTGGTGGCCTCAACGCGGCCTCCTCTACCGTTTCATTTCACGTGTTTTGTCCCACTGAAGCTTTATTTTCCCAGCCTTTCTGCGTTTTGGCCATTCCATTACCACCTGAATAACCTGGATTTTGCTGCTGAAAACCTCTAAACTTTCCACCTTCATTTGCACGGGGATTGTATCTCGGATCATAGTTGCCACTGTAGTTTCTAGGACCAAATCCACTATTGTAATTCAGCGGCCCATCAAAACCGTAATTGTTATTTGCAATCCATGTGGTTTCAAAACCATAATTATTATTGTTATCCCATGGGCGACAACCACTCCTTCGAAAACCATTAACCTTTTTCTCCGTTATTATTGCCATTGGAATTATTATTATTAAAACCTGACAGGTTGCTGTTACGCCCCCTATTACTGTTTTTCTGATTGTACGATGTTTCATTGCGTTATCTTCGCTGAATATGAATTCAAGTTCTCTTGACATACCTTTAAATGCTTGTATATTATCTCCTGCCCTACCCAACCAGTGACTGTTGATAACGTAACGGTAACTTCATTGTGAACATCCTTATCAGTTCTCCATGTTTGTATGGATTATCTAAACACTGATTCTTTTTTGTTATTTCCTCGAAAAATCTGACAGGTTTCTTTCCTCCTGAATTTTCGAACAACTCTTTCTGTAATAACTATACTTTATTCTATTTTGTGTTTCTGTGGACCAGTATCGCTCCAAGAATGCGGATTTAAACTGCTCATACGATTGACAGTTTAAAGCTACTCTTTGCATGGATTCCGCTATTGCGCTGTCCATATGCCCACAAATGAAGTCAAGTTTATGGCTAAGTGGCCAATGCCCTGGTAAACTGATCCGAAATTGATTTATAAATGTGCATCGATGTAAGCCGTTTCCGCTTTCTTTGTAATGTTGGAATTTTCTGACTGTGAAAATGTGATCATTGTCAAATTTTTCTCTTTCACTATACAGCGTTGTGTTTCCACAACATTACTCGTTCCCTTCGAGTGTGTCATGTTCTCTTGTAATCGTTCAACCACATTTGGGTCTTGATATGACGTATTTACGTCATATTTAGCATTTTATGTATGCAGTGGTGTGCAGTTATCCACACTACCGTTCCTCATGTATCGGACCGAAAGATTCGTTTACATTTCGCGTTAATGGTTCAGTGTTTTGCCTTTGCATTATATTCATACTGTCTTGGGTCTATAACCTTTTGTACTGTAACTTGGAAATTGCGCAATTGGTACAGGTGTCGCCTCAACTTCCTCTGTTCTCGCGTCACTTGCGTACATTCGGAGGGTCGGCTGCCGCTCTGTTGGAATGCGCGCGTTTACCGTTTCTCGCTCCCTTGTCTGCTGTGAACGCACATCAACTGCTTCGCTCACCTGTGTTAACTGTTCTTTTCCTATTTGATTTTCCTTCGCTTCGCTAAATATGGACGCAACCTCTTGTGGATATACGACTGGGCATTCATGACGTTTTTGTGTTTCCGCTACTGCTACGGAAGACTGCACAACTTACTTGTTTATTTCTGGATTTTTGTCCATCACTATGTCGGGTGATACTACCGATTCCGTCACATCGCCACTGTTTTCTATATGATTCTCGATACACTGTATCAATTCTGTACGAAAGTCTTCATACTGTTTCTGAACTGCGAGACTATGTTTTCAGTGCGTGTGTCGAATCGTTTTAATGCGGCTCACGTGATACGTCATCTGACATTGAGTTCTTCCACAATTTGTTGCGCCTTACCAGACGTCTTACGTGCTAACTTATCCATTCTTTGATTAACGTTAGACACTGCATCCTTCACCTGGTCAATGTCAGAACGCATCTTTTTCTGGTCGGCCATTAACGACTGTATAAGCTAGCGTGAGTCTCTCGCATCTCTCCGGATTTCAGTAAACTGTTCATTAACCTCCGTTCCTAGTTTTTGCTGATCTTCTCGGACTTTTTCGAACCCCGCGTAAGTTTCAAATTGGAGAATACTTAAGGTACCATTGGTTGCGGATAACCCTGCATCTGTTGCTGTTTTCAAATTTTGTGTTTAATTTTTAAGTCCTCTAACCTGCATTTGTTGTTTGATTTACGACCATAGTGAGTTGGTTCAATAATGCAGACACGCTATCTGAACTCTTCGCCGTCGTCACCTGTCACTATTTGATGTAAATTCTGCCGTTCGCGTCTTTCACGTGGCGTTTCGCCGACTTCCGTGCACATTGCGGACGCACTTATACACATTTCTTCTGTTGCAAACTGTCCTGTTTGGTTCAGAATTACTATATTTGGTTCAACATACCGAAGTTGCACTCTATTTCTGACCCACTAGGTCGGTTATTTGTTTGTTTTCTTGCATTCTCATACTGTGATGCCAATCGTGAAGCTGCCACCATTCGCTCTGCGCTATCACTACGTTCCCTTCTGTGACTCGCACTCGATACTTTTTGTTCTACGTCTATATCTTGACAAGATCTTCAGTATGAGCTATCTGCGACATTCTCCGTTCTTCCGCCATCTCTGATCATCTCGCTAACCTTTGTGGGCTTGTACTCTCGTCAACATCGAGTTATATGATCTTACAAGTTTCCAAACTATCACAGAAAGTTTCTTAGATAACGTACAATACATTAGCGACACCGTTCACTGTATCTGTATTTTAAAACCCAACCCAACAACGCCGTGAATAACTTTGCGCACAACAGCAAGGTCATGCACAAGCTACTTCTACACAACGACAAATATTTTTCTACTTGCTAATACAACTTTCTTACACTTTGGATCACACATTTCCTGTATTCTGCCGACTATACATTTACATACATTGGGTAACCTCATCACCAAACAACAATTTTTTTTTCCAAGATTCAATTTTTTTTTCTTTCTCATTTCACCAACTACATCCTGGCAGGGTCGCCATTTGTAATGTGCAATATTCTTTGTTTAGTTATTTTAGGACTGAAGACAACTGTGTAAGTTGAAATGACATGTTTAATGTCGCAATATTAGCACAAAATACACGCTTTCACACAGTTTTCTACGAAACAAAACAAAAAAAATAAAAATGCTGTTGTTAGGATAATGCATCTCATCAAAATCGAAAACTGAATTAACCTAAACACAACAATATTAAATACTAACTCTTAGAAGTTTAAATTCTCCTAAACATGACAATATTAAAGTTTAACCAGAAGTTTCTTTACAGTATTGTTCCTACACTTAAGTTATGATGTGGGTCAGCACAACGAAAATCGTCCGATTATGGTTCAAGGTTCGGTACTACTTTTAAGATGAAAATGAAGTCTACAGTGGATTGAGAAAAAGATTACCTACGGTTGCTCGAGTTTACAGTGGATGGAAGCTGGTGAACAAAAAAGTTTACGCTTCTGCACGTGGTATTTACCTTAAGCTGAGATGAGATGTCATCTGATAGGTCACTCTCTTCCACTAAAAATTCCTATCAACCTAATTACACCTATCAACCTAATTACACCTTTACTGAATTTTCCAGCAGAAACTTTCCCAATGTTTCTCGTTAGGTGACATATGCATATTATAATGCCCTGTCAGTTCAAGCAAGAACAGTTGACTAATTGGCTGGTTCGTTTCCCCAGAGTTGGAGCTAAACGATGCTACAACTTATTTCTCGCTGGATATCAGCCGCTGTAAACGCAGTGTTCACACATATTACTCCTCTGAGTCACACAAAGCGTTATGCACTCTGTTCTGCACTATACACCACTTCAGAGAAGAGTCCACTAACTTTCCGTCTTGTCTTACTCACAGTCGAACTGTCTCCCGCACCTGGGTTCTTTCGTTTTTCATGACACGTCTTTTTTTGACCAATAGGAGCGTTCCTCATATTTTCTGGAAACTCTCATTACCAGTCGCAAGGCCCTACCACTAAATTGCGTCGAAAGTTAGGCTCTTTTCTCCTTCCTAGCGCTTCTCCGCCAATCTGACGTTTTGTGCCCTTCTCAGACGCCTAAATATGTACATTGGCTCTCACACGCTGAAAACGAGATGAAAATGTGTCCTTGGTCTTGATTCGTATCCAATTGGAATTACGAAATGCAGTTTTTTAAAAGCTTTCTTTCCTGTACTCTCTGAGATTGGGCGTTATACTCACTCTCTCCATCTGAGTTACCTGGTCGGTCGTTGTCTTTCCACCTAGGACAACCGTTTAAGAAGTTTCCGTGGTACCCTCTGTACAGTCACCGTTTGGAAATTCTCCTACGAGTCAAGCAGCTTGTTCCCGATGCACCGCTGCCAGTTTACTGTAACCCTCCCACACTAGCGTTGACGATGCCACGTAGAAATTGCTTCGCGATTGAATACTACAGGCTATATGCAGACTTCTCTACAAGCGACTATCGCGGCTATAGTCAAAGTTTGGAACTTCTCTTCGGAGTGAAGTAGCTTGTTTCCTATGCATGAATGTTAATTTATTGTAACCCCCGCCCCCTGACATTGACGATATATCACCAAAACTGCGTCGCGATTGAGTACTACAGGCTCAATGAGGACTTCTCTCCAAGCAACTAACGTCGCCTTTCGCAGCAATGCAGGCTGCTATTCTCCCATGGAGACGATCGTAGAGATGCTGGATGTAGTCCAGTGGAACGGCTTGCCATGCCATTTCCACCTGGCGCCTCAGTTGGACCAGCGTTCGTGCTGGACGTGCAGACCGCGTGAGACGACGCTTCATCCAGTCCCAAACATGCTCAATGGGGGACAGATCCGGAGATCTTGCTGGCCAGGGTAGTTGACTTACACCTTCTAGAGCACGTTGGGTGGCACGGGATACATGCGGACGTGCATTGTCCTGTTGGAACAGCAAGTTCCCTTGCCGGTCTAGGAATGGTAGAACGATGGGTTCGCTGACGGTTTGGATGTACCGTGCACTATTCAGTGTCCCCTCGACGATCACCAGTGGTGTACGGCCAGTGTAGGAGATCGCTCCCCACACCATGATGGCGGGTGTTGGCCCTGTGTGCCTCAGTCGTATGCAGTCCTGATTGTGGCGCTCACCTGCACGGCGCCAAACACGCATACGACCATCATTGGTACCAAGGCAAAAGCGACTCTCATCGCTGAAGACGACACGTCTCCATTCGTCCCTCCATTCACGCCTGTCGCGACACCACTGGAGGCGGGCTGCACGATGTTGGGGCGTGAGCGGAAGACGGCCTAACGGTGTGCGGGACCGTAGCCCAGCTTCATGGAGACGGTTGCGAATGGTCCTCGCCGATACCCCAGGAGCAACAGTGTCCCTAATTTGCTGGGAAGTGGCGGTGCGGTCCCCTACGGCACTGCGTAGGATCCTACGGTCTTGGCGTGCATCCGTGCGTCGCTGCGGTCCGGTCCCAGGTCGACGGGCACGTGCACCTTCCGCCAACCTCTGGCGACAACATCGATGTACTGTGGAGACCTCACGCCCCACGTGTTGAGCAATTCGGCGGTACGTCCACCTGGCCTCCCGCATGCCCACTATACGCCCTCGCTCAAAGTCCGTCAACTGCACATACGGTTCACGTCCACGCTGTCGCGGCATGCTACCAGTGTTAAAGACTGCGATGGAGCTCCGTATGCCACGGGAAACTGGCTGACACTGACGGCGGCGGTGCACAAATGCTGCGCAGCTAGCGCCATTCGACGGCCAACACCGCGGTTCCTGGTGTGTCCGCTGTGCCGTGCGTGTGATCATTGCTTGTACGGCCCTCTCGCAGTGTCCGGAGCAAGTATGGTGGGTCTGACACACCGGTGTCAATGTGTTCTTTTTTCCATTTCCAGGAGTGTATGTTCGGAAGCGGATCCACCACACGTCACATCTGCGATAGGGTTCGCGGGTGGACCAACCATGCGTTACATTTGGACATGTATTCTGTGTTCGAAGTTCGGTCCATCAGTTGGGGGGGGGGGGGGGGGAGGACTGGGTCCTGGGGGCTGTCTGTGAGGGATGCATATACACAGACATACAGAAAACGGATCAAAAGCTCTCCGAATGTGGAGGTGACTGGATACAGTCAAGTACAGTGCTATATTACGCCTCCCGATCAGTGCCTTTCGGCTAGGTGCTGGCAGCTGTGCTACATTTACAAGCAATTTTAGAACACAGAACGAGAGGTTACGTCATGATCGCATGGATAGATCTGACATAAAATCGATAAAACAGCGAAAAATGACTGGGAATAGGTATAAGTTGACCGAATCTGCCGGCCGATGTGGCTGAGCGGTTCTAGGCTCTACAGTCCGGAACCGCGCGACCGCTACGGTCGCAGGTTCGAATCCTGCCTCGGGCATGGATGTGTGTGATGTCCTTAGGTTAGTTAGGTTTGTCCTAAGTTCTAGGGGACTGATGACCTCAGAAGTTAAGTCCCATAATGCTAAGAGCCATTTGAACCATTTTTGACCCAATGTACACAGAAATGGGGGGAAATTGAGGAAGTACTTGGGTATCTTCTGGTTCGCGCCGAACTGTTTGTACAAAGTATGCAGCAACAAGAGGAATACGAGAAAACGGCGACATCGAAACGAAGGGAATCATGAAGGCAGTCAATTTTTTTCCGTCTAGGTAGCATTATACTATACATCTATTGAGGTACCCGTGATACACGCGAGTTGACTACTGTATTTGATGCTTTTCAAGAAGACCGAGGACAATTCACGTCTAAAATTACTTGCATCTACTTTAAAGGGTAACAAAGAGCGGACGGGGTGATCTATTGAGATGGAGCTGTAACGTGGTACGATTTAATGGTTGACTGATGCATTCTAGAGATGGAGAAGTTGCTGGAGGTCAATTTTTCCACTGTTCTGTCCGGATGCATTAGTCATGTGACATAGCCTGCGTTCTACTCGTATACAGCCACGTGTTCTGTGTGTGGTTTAAACACTGTCTACTTGCGATCGTTAACGGTAAACCTGTCGGTCATCAGAGGACTTCTATCTCATGTGTGATGAAACTTGACACATTCCTCTAAACGAACATTGATGTACTCCATCCTACCTGTCGCATCTTGAGTGTAAAATCGAGACTTCAGCGTTATAACAGAGTTAGCGATAGGTGCTTGTGAGGCGCTGCCATCCCCTTCTACAAATTTGCCTGGCAGATGTGCTGTTTACAGAGGTAGTGACGGTATGACTTTTACATGTCGGACGCTGCTGCTATGCCTTCATCTGTTTCCTTGTAGGATGTAATGTTCAAATGTTCAAATGTGTGTGAAATCTTATGGGACTTAACTGCTAAGCTCCTCGACATGGGCGCATCTCGAGAAGTCTTGTGCACTTGGATGGGTGATGACTCGGTAAGCTCCATTCATTCACGAGACGTGGAATGCAGCGGTCTACTTCTGGTCGGATGCTGATTAAATCGGTATCGGTGCTGCAGGGTGGCTGGTCAATGACAGTGCGAGAGGGTCTTTCAACATCTAATTTTACGCTAAGACAGTGAGAATGCTCTGTGACTCTCACCAGCATAAATTATGCACTATTCTCGGGTTGTTAGAAATATGTAGAGTGTTATCTGATGTACTTTGATGATGTCTGTGCTCGAGAATTAATATTGAATGGACATACTGTGGAGTCATTTATCTACATTCCCAATGGTACTCGGAAAGTAGAGACAGGGTGCTTTAGCTATGATACTGAAATTGGGAAACATGCTGTCACATCACTGGTTGGTGTTGAAATTAGTGTACAATTGCTAATATTGTTCGCACTATCAACTGTGATGTTTATTATTAGAGTACATCTATGTTTTCTTTTCCATTCCATCCGTCCACTGATACACTATTGGTTACTACATAATGATTGACTGACATCGCTTGTTTGAGTTGGAGAGAGATTTTTGGCGGCTGGGGTGGGGTGGATAGCACCGAAACAGTGATGGCGAACATGACTGCAATATGAGGAATTAGTCGAAACGGAACGTAGAGTTATCAGCTATTCCGTCCGTGTGGGAGACGAGTCTAAATCACCTTTGGACTGTAGTTTGGAGACTCTAAACAATGCGAGAAAACTATTCCGGTTTCCTTATTTTGTATCTGTCTTTTATTTAAAACTAGCCGATGTGTGTCATGTTATGGCATCCGCCGTAAGAAGATGATTTACACTGTGCAATGTCTTGTTTACTGCGAAAGGCCGTGGATCAGGCACAGGCCTCGAAGTCGTGACCGAAAAACGAAAAAAAATGAACATCGTACATCGATGTTTCCAGCATTGATTAAATGTGGGGCCTAACAGGATCTACCAATTAAATAAACCACAAACGTCATAATATTTGTCCAAACTTTTTAAGCACTTTTTCACACAAATATTACACTTGCACTTCACTGCACTATCTTCACAACAGTATTAGCTGAGAAGCCCTTCTTTAACTGACTGCACAAAGTAGGGATTGCAGCCAGATCCGATGGAAAAATGAGCGGGCAGCGGCTGCCACCGAGCTGTTCAGGCTGCTAAAGACAGCTCAATCATCTTATTCGGCTCTTTGTCGTTCAACGTTCCCGGTAGTGCTGCTCTTCGATTGCAGCTTTTAAACAGGTAGCTCATACTACCGGATTATTTAATAGTTCAGGTGACAGGATCATGTCTGTTTCTCAACAGTGCAGTTATCGATTTTCTTAGGTGTCAGCATCGTATCCTTGACATTTCACGTTTATCAACACGTCGTTGCATGTGGTAACGTAATCTGTTCCAGCTTTCAGCTACAATTATAAGGCAAATTATTTCCAACTTTAATTTAATAAGAGATATTAACATTAATAATAAATCTTAGCACTTGTGCGTGTTTACTAGCTCCATTTGTTTATTGTTGAATACAGACTTCACTATCGTGTATACATTCTACGAATCTGTTGTGAGTTCTCTTCAATGTTGAATTGGTTTATCCTTCATAGATACAGTGAGAATATTTATTATGTTTTTGCTTGCAAGTCACTTTTACTTTGTGTCATAATACTGTTCCATTTTATATTAAAATCCTTTCCTGTCTGCTGTTGTTTCGAAACTACTTCGGTGAACCATTCCCGTGTTTCGATCATTTTTACGTGGTGTTCGTTCTCCAATTTCGTACCTTACTGATGATATTTTGTGATAATAGTCATGAAATTATTTTAATATATCTCGTTTTCAGATTCACTTGAATTGACAATAAATCCTCCGATGTGATCTGTTACAGGTCATCTTCTCGACGATGATGACCTCCTTTTCCACATACATGTTCCTTCTTATCAAGTCCCGTCCTTTTCTTTCTCATACCCACTACACACATATGAAATTATTTTTCATCTTAATACTATTATTAATAATATATTCTTCATAACATATAAAAATGTAAGAAAAATATTTACAAATCTTAAATGAATTCTACAGTCCCCTGAATAACACTTCTGGAAAACGTTAGCATTTCCTCTCTCTTTATCAGTAACTCTGTTATCCAATTATTTTTCCAATTCGGATACCTCTCTCTCTCTCTTATTGTATCACCCCACCCATCACTTAGCTGGTTTTGGCGTGTGTTCACCCCAACTAGTTGACTAACAGATCAACAGAGAGTGCAAAACTGCCGCAATATCGGATAATGCAAAAAGTAATATGGCCCTGTGACTCCTGATTGAACTGTGGTGGCAGTGTTGACATTAAATTATTCAGAATTGATCACTTCTAATTAAAAAGGGGTGCACATTGATGTTATATTCAGCTATTGCACACCAGATGCAAATGTTGAACATAAAATTAATTGAGAAAGTGATTTTGGATTTCAAGTACTTCATTGAAAACAGATGCAGTCGATTAGCACAAATTTATTTTAACTCAAGACCTTCAATCATGACATTACAAGACTCTCCTATCAGGCAGTGGTTATAAATTGCGTTTGCGTGGAGTAAAGCACGATACTCAGAAGTAATTCCTATCCACTTATCCAGGTGTAATGCGAAGTGCGAGAAGAATTCTACAATACACGGCCCATGAAACCCTCGTGGAAACTTTGCCGACGTGATCCAACAAATTAATCAGTGGCCAGAGCAGGCACAATATCACCGAATACAGCATGGCAGAGCGGCATCATTGTGTGGACGTCGGCCGACCTCGTGGTGGTGCAAGGCTGCGCTCGTCTATTCACTCTTAGCTATCTTGCTCAGTACATATCTGAACCAAAACTTCCTATCTCCAAGCTCAATCGTTCCCTTTGCTAAGTCCTAAACTGCAGAGGTGCTCACTCTTTCTCAGGCAAGCTGAGTCAAGAACGCCACATCCGTACTCTAGGCAAGCTATGAATGGAAGACCTCTATGGAGACTTCTCACAGTCCGCTCTTCGCCTCGGTTTCTCATCCAGCAAAATCACTTACGGCAATTGCAGTGCAAGTCGCGTTAATTATGCATTGCTTCCCAGCACTGACCAATGCTGCTCTGGGAAGTGAACAAATTCCCACAAAATTTCCCTTCCTTTCAACTTCTGCTATTTCGCTCCTCCCAGGCCACCCATCAAGGTTAGCTTCTGCACAAACACCAAGTTTTCCGGAATTCTGACTCCCAGGAGAGTACTTCAAATCCCTTGGTCCTACGTTCCCATCAGAGGCCGGCATATTTCATGCTGTCGCTCTTCAGCTGATTTACTTCAGGCTCTGTGGACCATGAATTCACCCTAAAGTTGCTATGGTCACGAAACCGTAGTTTAGCCTGATGTTGCAGGTTCTCATAAACATACGGGTTGGCTGGCAGCTCCGTATACAGGTTGGCTGGCAGCTTTTTGAGGAGCTCTTTGCGGTGTGGGGAAGTAGCCATGTATGTGAAAAACGGCATCCCATTTGAGTCAACTGATGTTTCAAAGTACTGCACTGAAAAGGTGTTTGAATGTTGTGCAGGTGTGGTTAAATTTAGTGGAGCTAAACTTCTAACTGTTGTTGTTTATAGATCCCGAGACTCCGATATCACAACATTTTTGCTAAAGTTAGACGACGTTCTTGGTTCACTTTATAGGAAATACAAAAAGTTAGTTATATGTGGTGACTTCAATATTAATTGTATAAGTGATTGTGCAAGGAAGAGGATGCTGGTAGACCTCCTTAATCAATATAATCTAATGCAAACCGTATTCTTTCCAACAAGAGTGCAAGGGAACAGTAGAACAACCATAGACAACATTTTTGTTCATTCCTCATTACTAGAAGGGCATTCTGTTAGCAAAAAGGTGAATGGCCTTTCAGATCATGATGCACAAATTTTAACTCTAAAAGATTTTTGTGCTGCACTACGTGTTAAATGTAGTCATCAGCTGTTTAGGAAAGCTGATCCAGTTGCTGTAGAGACCTTTCTAAACCTTATCAAGGAACAAGAGTGGCAAGACGTTTATAGGGCTGATACAGTAGACGATAAATATAATGCTTTTCTCAAGACTTTTCTCGTGCTGTTTGAAAGTTGATTTCCGTTAGAACGTTCAAAACAGGGTACTAGCACAAACGGGCAGCCTGGGTGGCTGACTAGAGGAATAAGAATATCTTGTAGATCAAAGTGGCAATTATATCAAAACGTTAGAAACAGTCAAAATCTAAATGCAGCAGCCCATTACAAACAGTATTGTAAGGTGCTTAAAAATGTTATTAGGAAGGCAAAAAATATGTGGTATGCAGATAGAAGAGCTAAGTCTCAGGATAAAATTAAAACCATATGGTCAGTCGTAAAGGAAGTGGCTGGTCTGCAGAGACAGGTCGAGGATATAGAATCAGTCCTTAGTGGGAATGTCAGTGTTACTTATAAGTCGCATATATGTACAGTATTTAATAATCACTTTCTGAATATAGCAGGTGAACTAAATAGAATCCTAGTCCCAACAGGGAATCACATAGCGCTCTTAGAAAAAAGTGTTCCGGGACTGTTACCTGACATGCTCCTCCATGATACTGACAAGAGGGAGAAAGAGTTAATAATTAAATCACTAAAGACCAAGAAATCTCATGGATATGATGGAGTATCTAGCAGAATACTGAAGTATTGTACTATGAATGTTAGCCCACTACGTAGCCATATCTGTAACTTTTCCTTTAGGAGTGGTCGGTTTCCTGACCAATTAAAGTACTTGGTAGTGAAGCCATTTTATAAAAAGGGAGACAGGGATAATGTTGACAATTATAGACCTATTTCTATGCCATCGTTGTTTGCTAAAGTTATCGAGAAGGTTGTATATACAAGGTTACTGGAGCATTTAAATTCACATAATTTGCTGTCAAATGTTCAGTTTGGTTTTAGAAACAACTGAAAATGCTATATTCTCTTTTCTCTGTGAGGTTTTGGACGGATTAAATAAAAGGTTGCGAACGCTAGGTGTTTTCTTTGATTTAACGAAGGCTTTTGACTGTGTTGACCACAAAATATTACTTCAGAAGGTGGACCAGTATGGAGTAAGGGGAGTAGCTTACAATTGGTTCGCCTCTTACTTTAAGAACAGAAAGCAGAAGGTAATTCTCCGCAATATTGAGTGTGGTAGTGATGTTCAGTCCCAATGGGACACTTAAGTGGGGCGTTCCCCAAGTGCTGGAACCACTGCTGTTTCTTATTTATATAAATGATATGCCTTCTAGCATTACAGGTGATTCTAAAATATTTCTGTTTGCTGATGACACCAGCTTAGTAGTGAAGGATCTTGTGTGTAATACTGAAACAGTATCAAATAATGTAGTTCATGAAATAAGTTCGTGGCTTGTGGAAAATAATTTGATGCTAAATCACAGTAAGACTCAGTTTTTACAGTTTCTAACTAGTTTCTAACTCACAATTCAACAAGAACCGATATTTTGATCAGACAGAATGGGCATATTATAAGCGAGACGGAACAGTTCAAGTTCCTAGGCGTTCGGCTAGATAGTAAGCTGTTGTGGGAAGCCCATGTCCAGGATCTTGTTCAGAAACTAAATGCTGCTTTATTTACCATTAGAACAGTATCTGAAATAAGTGACACTTCAACACGAAAAGTAGTCTACTTCGCAATTTTTATATGCTTATGTCGTATGATATTATTTTTTGGGGTAATTCTTCTGATTCAAAGAGGGTATTTTTGGCTCAAAAACGGGCTGTTCGAGCTATATGTGGTGTACGTTCGAGAACCTCTTGTCGACCCCTATTCAATAGTCTGGGAATTCTGACATTGTCCTCACAGTATATATTGTCTTTAATGTCGTTTGTTGTTAGCAATATTAGCCTATTCCCAAGAGTTAGCAGCTTTCACTCAGTTAATACTAGGCAGAAATCAAATATGCATGTGGAATGCACTTCCTTGACTCTTGTGCAGAAAGGAGTGCAGTATTCTGCTGCATCCATTTTCAATAAGCGACCACAATAACTAAAAAATCTTAGCAGTAGCCCAAACTCTTTTAGTCTAAACTGAAGAGTTTCCTCATGGCTCACTCCTTCTATTCTGTCGAAGAGCTCCTGGAAGAGCTAAAAAATTAAGCAAATTCCAGTGTTACATTGTTGATTTTCTTTATTTAAACTTACGACCTGAATAAGTATTTTTATATTTCAATTTATCTGTTTCTAATATCGTGTAATAATTTTATGTATGACTCGTTCCATGACCATGGAGACTTCTCCTTAATTTGGTCCCACGGAACAATAAATAAATAAATAAACATTTTGCAGAATATCTTTTTGTGTACGGTCATCTTCTTGAATTCTGGGCCAATTCCCCAATCAGTTTTGAAATTAGTTTCTCCCATGCATTACCTGATTCGGTGAAAGCCCAGTGGAAGCATGTGGTAGGTCATTGTAGATCTTCTCGAATTCTGGCAATCAATCAATCCCTTGGTTGCTGTGGTGTATGTGCCATTAGAAAGCGGTCTAATTCCCTAAATAGTCTTTGTACCATATTCCCACAAGGATAAAACTGATATATATTTACATATATTTGATGTTATGTTCCATCATAGTTCTTTCCCACAATCCACTAGTAAAATATGCTGCATTGTCTGTAAGAATCATTTTCGGTTTCCCATAATCAGTAATGTAACTGTTGATAAACCTCCTTAACACTGGTCGGACGTGTAGACTCCGTAACGGATATAACTTGACATATTTTGAAAAAAATGTCGTAACAAGCAGTATATACTTAAATCTTCCTCGTGCAGTTGGACACGGACCACACACATCGCAAGCAATTAGTGTTAAAGGTCGGTGAGGAATTATAGGATGTAGTTCGATTCTTCGACAATAATTTATGGGCTTAGTCTGCTGGCATATTTTGCATTTCTTCAGAATATTATTCGCTAGCCGTTCTAGGTTCGGATAGTAGCAATATTCACCCAACTTGGCTTTACATTTAGGAGGCCCAAAATGTCCCCATTTCAAATGAGTATACCAAAGTAATGGCTCTATATAGCCCTGTGGGACACAAACTTTCCAGTTGGTGTTGGCAGTTTCTTTCCTAAATTATACGCCATATTGTACAGTATACTGATATTTAGTATTAGTAGGATTTTTGTGCTTAATCTTGTCCCTAATAGGCTTCCAATGTAGTTCTTCTTTTTGCACCTGTGGCAGCTTTTGACACAGCTCTGAAACTTGTTCTTCATAATAATTTACTGATATGTCTTACTTCAAAATTTAAAGATATGTCATCATCTTGTTCATCAGGAATTACGTTGTCTTTTCTCCTTATGTATTGCACCGAAACGTCGTATTCTTGTAACAACAGGGCCCATCGGGTTAACCGTGAATGAAACATTCGACCCTTCAATATATATGATAAAGCCTTAGGATCACATTATATCGTAGTTTTCTTGCTATAAACAAAATATCTGAACTTCTTGAGTGCCCAAATAACAGCTAAAACCTCTAATTCAGTTGTACAATATGCTCTCTCACATTTAGACAATGTTCTGCTTGCAAACCCTACAATTTTGGTGGTGTTCAGGTCACGCGAATCATCTACTTGAACCAATGTGACTCCTAAACCTGTTTCTGAAGTATCCATTGCAATACAAAAGTCTTGTTCAAGATTCGGATGGTGCAGAAGTTGTGCATTAATCAAAGAATGCCGGATTTTATCAACTGCTTAGCTGCATTCCTGAGTCCATTACCAAGTAATGTTCTTTCGCAATAGTTGTAGCAAACAGTCTTGGCTAATTATTTGGTCAGGTAGAAATCGACGGAACAATGAAGCAAGCCCCAAAAAAGACTTTAATTGTTTTTCACTCCTAGGATACGAGCACGTTTTGATGACATTCATCTTCTTCGGCATAATTCCGTTCGGCGTAATTATGTGTCCGAGAAACTTTATTTGATTCTTGTCGAATTCTGACTTCGTCAGATTCACTGTCAATCCGTAGTCTGAGAATTTCATTAATACTCTCTCTAACAAATCGAGATGCTCCTCCCACGGCGTAGTCGCGATCAAAAGGTCGTCTACATACAAAGTAACTTTGTCAAGGAGATCTCGTCCTAGTACGATATGTGATGCGGAAGTAAACACTCCTCCGCTGATGTTTAAGCCGAATGGCATAACCGTGAATTGATAGCTTCTCCCAAGAAACATAAAAGCAGTGTACTTCCTTGATTCCGGTGAGATGCTCGTCTGCCTATCGGAGCTCCTCATATCCAGGGATGTCAAAAAGCGGGCACAATTAAACTTCTGAATAAGTTCTTCTAAATTCTCGGGTCTCGCTTGTACTGAAATAATAATTTCCCTAGCGTCAAAAACTACTCTTACATCACCATTCGACTTTATGACAGCCAAGATAGGGCTTGAATATTGAGAATTAGAGGGGTTCGACAATATAAAACAAGATTCTGAAAAAAGGAGGGGTAAGCTATAGAGAGAGACGGGTCTTATACAATATGTACAACAACCAAGAGGGAATAATAAGAGTGGACGATCAAGAACGAAGTGCTCGTATTAAGAAGGGTGTAAGACAAGGCTGTAGCTTTTCGCCCCTACTCTTCAATCTGCACATCGAGGAAGCAATGATGGAAATAAAAGGAAGTTTCAGGAGTGGAATGAAAATACAAGGTGAAAGGATATCAATGATACGATACGCTGATGACATTGCTATCCTGAGTGAAAGTGAAGAAGAACTAAATGATCTGCTGAACGGAATGAACAGTCTAATGAGTACACAGTACGGTTTGAGAGTAAATCGGAGAAAGACGAAGGTAATGAGAAGTAGTAGAAAGGAGAACAGGATTGATGGTCACGAAGTCAATGAAGTTAAGGAATTCTGTTACCTAGGCAGTAAAATAACCAATGACGGACGGAGCAAGGAGGACATCAAAAGCAGACTCGCTATGGCAAAAAAAGGCATTTCTGGCCAAGAGAAGTCTACTAATATCAAATACCGTCCTTAATTTGAGGAAGAAATTTCTGAGGATGTACGTCTGGAGTACAGGATTGTATGGTAGTGAAACATGGACTGTAGGAAAACCGGAACAGAAGAGAATCTAAGCATTTGAGATGTGGTGCTATAGATGTATGTTGAAAATTAGGTGGACTGATAAGGTAAGGAATGAGGAGATTCTACGCAGAATCGGAGAGGAAAGGAATATGTGGAAAACACTGATAAGGAGAAGGGACAGGATGATACGACATCTGATAAGACATGAGGGAATGACTTCCATGGTACTAGAGGGAGCTGTAGAGGGCAAAAACTGTAGAGGAAGACAGAGACTGGAATACGTCAAGCAAATATCTGAGGACGTAGGTTGCAAGTGCAACTCTGAGGTGAAGAGGTTAGCACAGGATAGGAATTCGTGGCGGGCCGTATCAAACCAGTCAGTAAACTGATGAAAAAAAAAAAAAATTAAATCGCCAAACACACCACTGCTACTGACGTCGTTACGACACACACAAAGGGAAACAATAACAAGTTTTAATTCGCTGCTCTGCTCATACCTGCGAGTCTCGCATTTCAATAGCGAGTACTTATTCAGTCGGTCCGTGCGAAGTTACACGTTGCGGCCAGACGTCTCCTGCGATGCGACGTACTTAGGCCGACTTCTTGGGCGCCAAATGTGACCTCCCCTTCTCTCTTTGCTCCGTTTCTTTTGCTGATCTTTCCTCTTCTTTCTTCCTTCTTCGTTTCGCGGCTATAACTCAGGGTTTTCTATAGAGGAATGTAGTGAGAAGGGGGAACATTTCTGTGGCTGTTCACGATATTGTAGTGCCGTGGGAGAACCTTAATTAGTGCCTCTGGTTTGAGAAGACTGAGGACAGAAGTACGAACATTTCTCAAAAGAAAAACAGGTATTTGCTGTCTTTTCTTTTAAAACTATAAATAGCAGCCCAGGAAGTCTTATCTATCGTTCTACTAAACTGAATGAGCGTGACAGCATTTATAAAGTTCAACCTCGAAAGAAGTTTATTAATACCAATTAGCTGAAATAAAGAAAACTCATCCAATCCAGAAGTCACTCACAGCTAGAGTAATTAATTTCTGATGTGTGTGTAGTGGTTATTGATACTTAAAATATCGTTTCAGTAATCCTATCGCTGTCCGTTTATGAGCTGTTAAGCAACGTATCAACAAGCTGACTATGCAATGATTAATATTTGTCGAATCCGGACAGTAAATCGCTTCTCGCTTGTTTTAAGCATCAAGTTGATTACTGTGCCGCTCATGTAAGTCTTTGATAGTTATTATCAAGCTAATGTACGTAAATTGCGGTTGATATTACTGAATCCTACACGCAACGATAACGCCCGATATCCAACCGCCTATTTTAAATTCCGCGCCGATATTTGAGAATTCGCGCTCTATTTGTTTACACCAATGTCATGCCGTAGTTCCCTAGAATAATCTTTAAATCAACTCCGGGTTGTAAATTAACAATTCTATGCCCATTCATGAAAGTTACAGAAGATCCGCACTCGACGATTACGTGAATGCGCACTCGAGCATTATGGAAGTTTTTTTTTTCCTTACAAAGAGAAAACATATCATGCAAAATGCAACAAGGTGATTTGCTATGTCAAAACATATTTATACCTATCTCATTAGAACTCATTACCTATTAAATGTTGTACATAACTAAATTCTTTACTCTACAAGTAATCAATAAAATTTAGAAATGAATTACATGTATAAAAAAAATCTCAAGTTGGTATGATATCATAAGCCACTCCTTGTTTCGACTCCCCTACTCTCATGTGATGCAAAGTAGATCCAACTATATTGGACATACTCATGTAATGCTACAGAGTCTGCATATCTGCACTGAAATTATTTCAGTAAATTAGGAGTCATTTGTGTGTCTGAAAAGTGTTATTTAGGAGTAGTTTACAGGTCTGTTGGCTGTGTGTCGTGACCCCAAGCATATGTTATGTATCTGTGTGATAAATATACTCCAACCCTACATAAATTGTTCCAAAATAAATAAAGTACAATCTTTCCCCACTCTATAAAGCATCACAGTGCAGGCTGAGTCATTTTCGCACCATTTTCCCCCTCCGGACTACCATCTTGGATTACATCACAGGAGGGAAGACAGCACCCTCTGGTGGCAGAATTGTATACTAGGTAAGTTGGAGTCTAGATCTCGTGGTGGAGACATTGTCTGCCAAATAAAAACTTACGTCCAGCACATGCAGAGTCGTTTTCCCACCACTTCCCCCCACCATCTTGGATTACATCACGAAACGTATGACAGCACACTCTGGTGGTGGTAGTGTGTACTAGGTCAAGACCTCGTGGTGAACACACTGTTTGCTGCCATCTTGGATAACGGTACTTGCGTTATCAGCTGACGTCATGGCTGCATTCTTGGATTTTGTCACAGAATGGATGACAGCACCCTCTGGTGGTGGTGCTGTGTGGTAGGTCAGTGCGGACCTCCTGGAGAACACACTGGATGGTGATGCTGTCTCTAATTGTTTAAATTAAGTTGACAATTAGCAAGCATCTTTGGAGAGTCTTTTAGATGGATTATTATTTTGAACATCGAGTTGTTTGGCTCCCTGGAAGTAAATGCGTTGCATTATTTATGAGTGGTTTGAAGTCTGTAGGCTGTGCAGTGAGTTATTTTTACAGTTTAAAATTAGCAGGAATGTGTGTAGAGCATTACACGTGAGTTATTTTGGAGTAGTTTGCAGGTCTGTATGCTGTGTGGCATGTCAGAGCATGTGTTCCGTATCACTATGATAAATAAACCCCATCCCTAACTAAATTGTTCCAAATTAAATAAAGTACAATCCTTCCTCTCCACCAGCCCAGTGCAGTGTGAGTCTTTTCCCACCAATCCCTAGGAAGAGGTGGCTGTCAGGTGACTTAAGTTAGTGGAGGTAGGCCAGGTGATCTTTTTTCCTGCGGTTTTCTTAGGTTAGTGGAGGTATGATGCATTATAATGTTTGAATTTGAACTTCCAGCCATTTCTCTGGGGTAGGGAAGGGGTTGGGGGGTTAGGTTAGTGGAGGTAGCTCAATTGCCCTATCTTCCCATGATTTTGTTAGGTTAGTAGAGGTAACAGTGGTGTGATGCATTATCCTGTTGGAATTGAATATCCCGCCATTTTCTGGGGGAGGGGGTTAGGTTAGTGGGGGTAGTTCAATTGACCTATCTTCCTGCCAAAATCCGCCATCTTTGATTACGTCATTGTGGCCATCTTGGATACATCTTGCAGCAATGCAGAGTGGCTCAGAACCCTTATTGCCACAATACTGACAGCGTGTCTGAGGCCAGACGGCGGTTATCACGTGGTTATACTGGAGGCGGCAGGAGTTGGCCGGCGCTGTGTATTCTCTGGCCACCCAATGAGCTGTGGATGTGCCCGCTTTCTTGGAGGGATACTTTATTAAGGTCTTGCGAAGTGATGGTCTAACATCTTGGTGAAAATGCCCAGTATCAGGACACCCTTTTAAGTACTCTAATAAGAGTGATTGTGATCGCTCTTGGGACAGTAACACGTTGCCGGACTCGTGATGTTATGTGTGTTCGATTTCATTTGATGCCTCTTACGGAGCGTGTGCTCTGCTTCCACGTAATATTGATGTATTTGTATTTGCAGAATGTTAGTTCATTAGCTATTATTTGCAAGTGGTTAATTTGCTTACGATATCTGTTTATCCATGTCAATATGTCCTCTACGGGCGATCTGATTTTTTATTTTTAAAGGCTACCGTGTTGAGCTTTGCAGGCCCACTTAAGGTGGCCAACATGTGTGTCATTAAGTTCTAGTGAGTGTCGGTACTCGTGAGCGAGTTCATTTCCCACTAATAGCATTTGTTTATCACGTACTGTTTCACATAAAGAAAGAATTGCAAGTAAAATTAGTTGTTGTTTAGCCTTGATTTTATAATGTTAATTTACTGGTCAGTCTTGAATGTTTAAGTTAAGAAAGTTTTTTGGCCTCCTGTTGTCGGGTGTTTCAGTGAGCTAAGGTGCAGGGAACCGAATTGCAGAGCATCCGTTTAGGTTACAAGTTTGGATTACGGGCTATGGAATCCGCCTGAGCTCGTGTGTTCCTCTTCGGTAGCGTTTTCTGGGTTCACATTCCGGTGGGGTTGCAAAAGGAGCCACGTCTTGGTTTGAAGTTAAGTATTACTTCCCTCAGTCGGCTCCACAGTTTGTGGTTAAACTTCGGCCTTACAAGCTTGGGCCTTTCTTCTGTTGTTACTCGTTTATGATTGTACAAAGTCTAACTTTCTATGCCCTAAAAGCCCATCTTGCAAGCCAATGGACATTTGAATAATTTCGTGGTTCAGTAATTTGGAAGATTGCTCAAGTTACATTTTAATAAATATGTTCTAAGTATTCATGTAAAAATTGAGGCTGTGTGTCCACTGTTATTTTATATGTAATGTAAAAATATTGGAATTGAAAGGCTCTTAAATAACGTGTCTTAACTAGAGTTATTTTGTTGCAGTAATGGTCAGATTCAGCCTTAGTGGCTTCTGTTAATTTTTATATGAGATCGTTGCCAATGGTTTATTAGTTTATTAATGATTTTATGCAATGAGAGAGTGGCGTTTCTCAATGTTTATGGGAGATTTTTGCTAATGATTTATTAACTTGCTTATGATTTTATGTGAAGAGTGTTTCGTAAATAATCTTTTATGTCAATTTTTTTATGTGAGATTGTATTTGGTAGTTAATAACCACGTTGGAATTGAAATGTTCTCTTTATTCGGTCAGCCCTTCCACTCCCTTTAGATCTAAAGGTTAAACATAGCAGGTGTTAAGTAACAACGTTCCAACATTCGACATCTGATGAGTATTCTGCTTCTTGATGCACAAGACACATATGCTTTTCAAGAATGAACCGTGAATTTACTTTCAATTTTTTTTTAGAACTTACTTTATTTACTGGCAAATCATCAAGAACATTGACACATTTTCACACTAGGAGAGCGTGGATGTAGTTGCCAGGAAGTAACTAATGGAAAATTAATTTTAACAAATACGAATTTATTCCTAAAAGCCTTTTCAAAATAGGTTTAAAATTATAAGCAGAAAAGCACACTCGAAATATCAAGTCACAATTGTGAATTTTATTCCTAAAAGCCTTTTCAAAAAAGATTTAAAATTATAAGCCCAAAGCACCCTCGAAATATGAAGTTACAGTTTTATTTAGAGGCAAAAAACAATATTAACAGTAGGAGCCTTCGGGCTGAGAAGCTTGCCTGCTCCCTTTCAACACGGCCGTAGTCATGGCCGCTCACAACAACCTCTGAAAGAGTACACTGCAACACACCAGATTACTTTAAACAAAAAATTTTTAACAACTCACACAAACATGTAAACTATGCACCCCGTAAGAGGAATGGAAATGGTACAACCCTCAAATTATTTGCCACCGAAAGCACATTTTTTAAGGACTCTTGCGGTGGAAGGGTGTCAAGCTTATAACCTTAGATAACTATTTAAATATAACCCATAAAATGCAGACTTACGTAAAATGTACAACATGCTCTACATTACACATATACCACCTCGCAAAATGATAAGCCACGCCCGGGTTCCCGGGGTCGATTCCCGGCGGGGTCAGGGATTTTCTCTGCCTCGTGATGACTGGGTGTTGTGTGCTGTCCTTAGTTCTAGGGGACTGATGACCATAGACGTTAAGTCCCATAGTGCTCAGAGCCATTTGCACCATTTGAACCAAAATGATAAGCAAGACAGAAACATATTTCAAGAATTCGGCCTTTAAGCAATAACTTCGTCAACACAGAATCCGACAACCATGACAGAGGCAGCTATTAACGTACGGCAGATTGGTGGTGAGGGGGGGGGGTTACTAAACAACCCGAGCCGCAGATTGCTTTGAACCTCCCCAATTCGACAAGGGAAAAACGGACCACCATTCACAATAACCACGTTCCCGTGGGTGGGAAAACGGGAAAGAATGGTGGGACGACCCCACAACAAAGCGGCCGGTGACCTAACCAAGAAAACAAGTAGAATTTAACAAGTAAACGAAACAACATATCTCCAATCACTTAACTTCTAATAAACTGCCATTTCTGGCGAAGACCTGGCGCATCACCCCCAATGCTCTCCCGAACCGTCCGCTGCCAGCCGCTTCAACGGACGCAGGATGTCGCGCAGATCTTCCGTCTTACGGCATCGCAGCTCGCACCGGCCAGCCCGATGTCGTGGTTTCACTCCTTTTGCTCTCATGTCGACCGCGAAGCCACTACCCCTTTCTATACGGCGCTGCCCACTGGACATCACATCTCGTGTCAGTGCGCGACCAACCAACCGATCAATCCAACCGCCAATGACCGTTGCCCGAGCAACTCGAGCAAACTGGTGGCCTAACGCGCAGACAGACGCAGGAACTCAGCCCCGACCGGGCGACCACTAGCTGAGTTCTGTTGCTGGAGGAGTGGCAAGACTCTCATTTTCTGGCTTTAAGGTTTGATCCAAACGACAGACTTCCAACGACAGACAGGCACTAACTGCTGCACAAATGCAAACGAAAGACAGACCAGCAAGTGGTGACGCGAGACTGACCTAGCCTCACTCCGACTGACCCCAAGATGACAGCGCCCCTTAAATGCACGTGAACAGGCAACCTTTCTGCTTTCCCACCCGAGGGAAACACCAAAGCTGCGATTACCACAGCGACGCCACCGCCAGAAACGGAGGGCGACTACTTCACACAACGCGCTGCTGCGCGCTCTTCGATCAGTAATTTTTTACAACGGCTCAATGGCTTTTCATTTAATCAGCGAAAACTTTCCTTGGCTACAGCAGCGGATTCCGATTCGCAGATTTTATTGAGCTACATCCCCACTAGTTGTTTGTATTCGGCCAGACACATTCGTAGCTCTATGGTTCGCTGATATACTGCCTATCGGCATGCCCTTACTTTTCACCAAGTGATCATTTTGTTTCACACCGATAATGACCTGTCAACTGTTGTCGATCTCCAGGATCACCAGCATGACATGTTTCATTTTCTACACCAAGGCCACTGGGGTGTCGTTCGCATTAGGAGTTGGTGTATAGTCATTGCGGTTGTCACAGCCTGGATGTTCCAACTGAACCGTTGTCTTGCGGCTCCCCCCGTCGGAGGTTCGAGTCCTCCCTAGTGCATGGGTGTGTGTGTTGCCCATAGTGTAAGTTAGTTGAAGTTAGGATAAGTAGTGTGTAGGCTTAGGGACCGATGACCATTTTGGTCCCATAAGACCTTACCACAATAAAAAAAAAAAAGAACAGTTGTCTTCCCAGTGCCAGGCCTCTCCTGAACATCAGTCAGTCCCACCTGAGGAGTTCTTTGCATGGTCCAAAAAGCAGGCACCTTGGCAGCATTTGCATTTGGATTTCTTAGGTCCTCACTGTACATCATCGTTGTAAGCTTTCAGCAAATTTCCCCTTCTGATGCCTACGCACTCTACTATAGCTCGTTCCAAAACTCATGCCTTGTCGTCGATATTTTGCCTCAGAGATTTGTCTGAAGTGATAATGAGTGACAATGGCCATCAATTTGTTGCCGCCGAGTTTGCATCATACGCAATCCAATGGTGAAGCTGAGCTCTTTGTATGGACGAACTTCGTGGTTCAAACACAAGGTATCAAGCTATGTTTTTATCCTTGTTTTCCTACCGCTCCTAGCCACTTGACGGACTATCGCCAGTGGAACTGTTAAACGGACGGCGTCACCATACCTTGCTTCAGTTGCTGTACACGCCACGGTGGGCCGCGACCACTCTGCCCATACAGGCAAAGTATCAAACTAAGGAATTGGTCCTTTAACAGATTGTATGGCGGATGGAGACGCTGGGAGTGAGGCAGCATTGTATGACGTGCGTCACGTCACACAGTGGGACAGAGATGGTGCCGCAGGCACCATCAGAATTAGATTCGTCTTTGTTAGTTGCATGATCTGTGGTGAGACCTATGCCTACTTCGGTGGCCTTGGAATCGCATGGAACCCCTGATGTCGCTGCGTCTTCCGGCAGTGAGCATCTTACCGGTCAGCCATCACTCCAGGGTGAATGGCGGACAGTGGTGGGCTCGCGCGTGCCTGGCCGAAAGGCGAAGGTGGGATCTGGCCGCGTGGCAGCTGCCTTACCCCTTTCCAACAGGTACGGGGTGCTTCCTAGTGGTGATGACATCGTTTCCGAGCCACCACAGGATGCCTCGCCTGTTGGGCCAGTGGCCGATTCTCCGGCAAGGTCCCGACAGTCACAGAGGGCGGGCCTATTAGTTATAGGGAGCTCCAACGTTAGGCGGGTTATGGAGCCCCTCAGGAAAATAGCGGGTAGGTCGGGGAAGAATGCCAGTGTGCACTCGGTGTGCTTGCCGGGGGGTCTCGTCCGTAATGTGGAGGAGGCCCTTCCGGCAGCTATTGAACGCACTGGGTGTGACCGGCTGCAGATAGTAGCACATGTCGGAACGAATGACGCCTGCCGCTTAGGTTCTGAGGCCATCCTTGGTTCCTTCCGGCGGCTGGCTGATTTGGTGAAGACAACCAGCATCGCACGCGGAGTGCAAGCTGAGCTTAATAGCTGCAGCATAGTGCCCAGAGTCGATCGCGGTCCTCTGGTTTGGAGCCGTGTGGAGGGTCTAAACCAGAGGCTCAGACGACTCTGCGACTATAATGGTTGCAAATTCATCGACCTCCGTTATTGGGTGGAGAACTGTAGGGCGCCCCTAGACAGGTCAGGCGTGCACTACACACCGGAAGCAGCTACTAGGGTAGCAGAGTACGTGTGGCGTGCACACGGGGGTTTTTTAGGTTAGAGGGACCCCGCCCTTGGGCGAAACGATAAAATACCTGACGGCTTACCAGAGAGGACATTATCATCGTTGATAAAGAACGTCCGTCCTCAGAGACCAAAAACAGGGAAAGTTAACGTAATATTGGTAAACTGCAGGAGTATCCAGGGCAAGGTTCCTGAATTAGTATCTCTTATTGAAGGAAATAGTGCGCATATAGTATTAGGAACGGAAAGTTGGTTACAACCGGAAGTGAACAGTAACGAAATCCTAGACACAGAATGGAATATATACCGCAAGGATAGGATAAACGCCAATGGTGGAGGAGTATTTATAGCAGTAAAGAATTCAATAATATCCAGTGAAGTTATTAGCGAATGCGAATGTGAAATAATCTGGGTTAAGCTAAGTATCAAAGGTGGGTCAGATATGATAGTCGGATGCTTCTATAGACCACCTGCATCAGCAACCGTAGTAGTTGAGCGCCTCAGAGAGAACCTGCAGAACGTCGTGAAGAAGTTTCGTGATCATACTATTGTAATAGGGGGAGACTTCAATCTACCAGGTATAGAATGGGATAGTCACACAATCAGAACTGGAGCCAGGGACAGAGACTCTTGTGACATTATCCTGACTGCCTTGTCCGAGAATTACTTCGAGCAGATAGTTAGAGAACCAACTCGTGAAGCTAACGTTTTAGACCTCATAGCAACAAATAGACCGGAACTTTTCGACTCCGTGAATGTAGAAGAGGGTATCAGTGATCATAAGTCAGTGGTTGCATCAATGACTACAAGTGTAATAAGAAATGCCAAGAAAGGAAGGAAAATATATTTGCTTAACAAGAGTGATAGGGCACAAATCACAGAATATCTGAGTGACCACCATCAAACGTTCATCTCTGAGGAAGAGGATGTGGAACAAAAATGGAAAAAATTCAGAAACATCGTCCAGTACGCCTTAGATAAGTTCGTACCGACTAAGGTCCAAAGCGAGGGGAAAGATCCACCGTGGTATAACAATCATGTACGAAAGGTACTACGGAAACAAAGAAAGCTTCATCATAGGTTTAAGAGTAGTCGAATCATAGCTGATAAGGAAAAGCTGAACGAAGCGAAAAAGAGCGTAAAGAGAGCAATGAGAGAAGCATTCAACGAATTTGAACATAAAACATTGGCAAAAAATCTAAACAAGAACCCTAAAAAGTTTTGGTCATATGTAAAATCGGTAAGCGGATCTAAATCCCCTATTCAGTCACTCGTTGACCACGATGGCACCGAAACAGAGGACGACCGAAGAAAGGCAGAAATACTGAATTCAGTGTTCCGAAACTGTTTCACTGCGGAAAATCGTAACACGGTCCCTGACTTCAGCCGTCGCACGGACGCCAAAATGGAAAATATAGAAATAAACGATATCGGAATTGAAAAACAACTGCTATCACTTAGTAGCGGAAAAGCATCCGGACCAGACGAGATACCCTTAAGATTCTACAGTGATTATGCTAAAGAACTTGCCCCCTTTCTATCAGCAATTTATCGTAGATCGCTGGAAGAACGTAAAGTACCTAGCGACTGGAAGAAAGCGCAGGTCGTTCCCATTTTCGAGAAGGGTCATAAATCAGATGCGAATAATTATAGGCCTATTTCGCTTACGTCAATCTGTTGTAGAATAATGGAACATGTTTTGTGTTCTCGTATTATGACGTTCTTAGATAATACAAATCTCCTTCATCATAACCAACATGGATTCCGCAAACAGAGATCATGTGAAACTCAGCTCGCCCTATTTGCCCAAGAAATTCACAGTGCCGTAGACACTGGCGAGCAGATTGATGCCGTATTCCTGGACTTCAGGAAGGCATTTGATACGGTTCCGCACTTACGATTAGTTAAAAAAATACGAGCTTACGGAATATCGGACCAGGTTTGTGATTGGATTCAGGATTTCCTAGAAGAAAGAACACACAACATGTCATTCTTAACGGTTCAAAATCTGCAGATGTAGAGGTAATTTCGGGAGTACCGCAAGGAAGCGTGATAGGACCTTTATTGTTTACAATATACATAAATGACTTAGTTGACAACATCGGTAGCTCCGTGAGGCTATTTGCAGATGACACGGTTGTCTACAAGAAAGTAGCAACATCAGAAGACTCGTACGTACTCCAGCAAGACCTGCAGAGGATTAATGCATGGTGCGACAGCTGGCAGCTTTCCCTAAACGTAGATAAATGTAATATAATGCGCATACATAGGGGCAGAAATCCATTCCAATACGATTATGCCATAGGTGGTAAATCATTGGAAGCGGTAACGACCGTAAAATACTTAGGAGTTACTATCCGGAGCGATCTGAAGTGGAATGATCACATAAAACAAATAGTGGGAAAAGCAGGCGCCAGGTTGAGATTCATAGGAAGAATTCTAAGAAAATGTGACTCATCGACGAAAGAAGTAGCTTACAAAACGCTTGTTCGTCCGATTCTTGAGTATGCTCATCAGTATCTGCTGAGCGCGCTCTGCCTGGATTTTTGCTGGTGCTCCCGGGCAGGCTCAGAACGTATGTCGTGGTGCGGCTGGTGACTTTGCAGTGGTCTCAGTTTCAGCTTCCATCTCCTCACTGCGACATGAATTCAGCTCTGCCCCCAGCGTCGTTCTCTCATCTACACCGCACGAGAATGGTGAGGAGATATGGGAGAAAGGGACGTGGTATCACTTATCGATACCACCCCATAGGCCTCATAGCAACAGATTTGCACGTTTCCTTCTGACACTGACAGCAGTCGCGCGGTATCTGGCAGACCCAGTGGTGCACACCCGCGGAGCCACGCTGCCAGAGGCTCGGTACCACCAGCAGAGGACGGCCGGCACCTGGAGCATCATTACAACACCATAACACGTGCTCAGTATAGCGAGCCTCATCCTAGTTGCTATTCTATCAGCTCGACTCCAATTTTTGCTGCGTTATTTGTAATGAGTCTTCGTATGCTAGGAGAAATAGAAGTTAAATAAACGTTCTCTTTACTGCATCAACATGTGCGCTAACATTTCTGCTCTTGTCCAGCCTTCCAACGATGACAGTTGCCACATGGAGTGTAACCTCCCCCTCCCTAATTGGCCTACTTGATTACGATATAACTGACCGTGATCGCATGTGCCTAATGAAATTTTACAGTTTGTAAAGCTGTCGTTACCAAAGGAAAATAACACCGGCTAGTTGTAGGAAAGTGTACAACAGACTATTCGAAAGGAAGAATCTATTCTACAGTTAAGCTAAATTTAGATGATAATTTTGAAATGGGTAGAATATTGTACAATCGCTCACGAACCGCATGGGACGGGGGGGGGGGGGGGGGGGAGGGGGGTCTTATCGTACCAAGTAATATTTACCACGAAAATCACTGATAACACAAAGAAAACATTGATTAGCCAAAAAAAGGATAATTAAACGGTCACCAGCCCGCTAGGGCAATGACTCTCCACAATCTTGACAAAGATAATGGCAAAGAAATTAAAGCAACTTTTATAAAGTTGTAAAGACTGGAAAAAATTGAAACTTATGAATTCTCAACACCAGAAACAAAAACAGAAGCAAGGTCTACTCTAAAAAATATGAGAAGATTGACACGCTTTTCCACAGCACAACAGTTCACCGGAAAATAAATGAAATAGGAACCACTGAGTCTGCAATTACTTATTCTGAAATACAAAATTTTTAAAGTAGCGTTAAATGAAATTACTGGTTAAATGAATGACTGGCTTAACTCAAACTGTGTTATGTCTACTTACTTTCAGTATCGTCAGTGTAACGTAATGCAAAATTTAGAAAGAGGTAAAAAAATTGCATTTGATTAATGAAAGATTGAACTGAATTGACTTTAAGCAAGTCATAGCCACTCTCAAACCTGGCAAGCCTGAAGACAGACCTGAAAGCTACCGCCCTGTTGCACTGCTCAGCTGTACATTCAGACTTTTGGAACGAGTCCTCCTAACCAGAATAGCACCGTTCGTCGTGGCTGCTACCCCTCCTAAACAGGCTGGCTTCAGACAAGGACGCAGCTGCACCGATCAAGTTCTTGCCCTAACTACCCATATTGAAACAGGTTTTCAAGACCATCTGAAATCAACGGCTGTCTTCATCGATCTTACAGCCGCGTATGACACTGTCTGGCGACAGGGACTGATCTACAAGCTGCTGCAAGTTGTACCAAGTCGAGATATTGTGGATCTAATATCCAGCATGCTTAGTGAAAGGCAATTTGAGTGTTTGTAGGCAGCTCTAAAAGCCACAAACGGAAACTAAATAAGGACTACCACAGAGACCTGTTCAATTTATACATTGATAATTTACCAACCACAATATCAACTTAATTCGTCTATGCTGATGACATCGCACTGGCAGCACAGAGCAGTAATTTCGAAGAAGGCGAACGAATTCTTACGGACGATCTGGAGAAAATGTCAACTTTCTTTAAGACCTGGATATTGATCCCAAGCACATCAGTAACTGAAGTCTCTTGTTTCCAACTAGCGAATCGCGCTGCGAACTACAAACCAAAAGCACTGCTCAATGGACAAACGTTGAGGTACAATTCTTTCCCCAAAATATCTCGGAATCACTCTAGATACACTCCTGGAAATGGAAAAAAGAACACATTGACACCGGTGTGTCAGACCCACCATACTTGCTCCGGACACTGCGAGAGGGCTGTACAAGCAATGATCACACGCACGGCACATCGGACACACCAGGAACCGCGGTGTTGGCCGTCGAATAGCGCTAGCTGCGCAGCATTTGTGCACCGCCGCCGTCAGTGTCAGCCAGTTTGCCGTGGCATACGGAGCTCCATCGCAGTCTTTAACACTGGTAGCATGCCGCGACAGCGTGGACGTGAACCGTATGTGCAGTTGACGGACTTTGAGCGAGGGCGTATAGTGGGCATGCGGGAGGCCGGGTGGACGTACCGCCGAATTGCTCAACACGTGGGGCGTGAGGTCTCCACAGTACATCGATGTTGTCGCCAGTGGTCGGCGGAAGGTGCACGTGCCCGTCGACCTGGGACCGGACCGCAGCGACGCACGGATGCACGCTGAGACCGTAGGATCCTACGCAGTGCCGTAGGGGACCGCACCGCCACTTCCCAGCAAATTAGGGACACTGTTGCTCCTGGGGTATCGGCGAGGACCATTCGCAACCGTCTCCATGAAGCTGGGCTACGGTCCCGCACACCGTTAGGCCGTCTTCCGCTCACGCCCCAACATCGTGCAGCCCGCCTCCAGTGGTGTCGCGACAGGCGTGAATGGAGGGACGAATGGAGACGTGTCGTCTTCAGCGATGAGAGTCGCTTCTGCCTTGGTGCCAATGATGGTCGTATGCGTGTTTGGCACCGTGCAGGTGAGCGCCACAATCAGGACTGCATACGACCGAGGCACACAGGGCCAACACCCGGCATCATGGTGTGGGGAGCGATCTCCTACACTGGCCGTACACCACTGGTGATCGTCGAGGGGACACTGAATAGTGCACGGTACATCCAAACCGTCATCGAACCCATCGTTCTACCATTCCTAGGCCGGCAAGGGAACTTGCTGTTTCAACAGCACAATGCACGTCCGCATGTATCCCGTGCCACCCAACGTGCTCTAGAAGGTGTAAGTCAACTACCCTGGCCAGCAAGATCTCCGGATCTGTCCCCCATTGAGCATGTTTGGGACTGGATGAAGCGTCGTCTCACGCGGTCTGCACGTCCAGCACGAACGCTGGTCCAACTGAGGCGCCAGGTGGAAATGGCATGGCAAGCCGTTCCACAGGACTACATCCAGCATCTCTACGATTGTCTCCATGGGAGAATAGCAGCCTGCATTGCTGCGAAAGGTGGATATGCACTGTACTAGTGCCGACATTGTGCATGCTCTGTTGCCTGTGTCTATGTGCCTGTGGTTCTGTCAGTGTGATCATGTGATGTATCTGACCCCAATAAAGTTTCCCCTTCCTGGGACAATGAATTCACGGTGTTCTTATTTCAATTTCCAGGAGTGTATATCAGTTCATGACATGCAGTCTATATATATATATATATATATATATATATATATATATATATATATATATATATATATATATATATATATATATATATATATATATATATATATATATATTATGACTTTGGAACACTATTAAGGTAAATACACTGTTTGTTCTCTATCAAAATCTTTCATTTGCTAACTATGCCTATCAGTAGTTAGTGCCTTCAGTAGTTAGAATCCTTTATTTAGCTGGCGGTATTGGCGCTCGCTGTATTGGAGTAGTTCGAGTAACGAAGATTTTTGTGAGGTAAGTGATTCACGAAAGGTATAGGTTATTGTTAGTCACGGCCATTCTTTTGTAGGGGTTATTGAAAGTCAGATTGCGTTGCGCTAATGATATTGCGTGTCAGTTTAGTGATGATCAGAATAAGAGAGAAATGTCTGAATACGTTCAGTTTCGCTCAGATTTTTGAAAATCAAACAACTTAGAAGTTTACTAGCACAGTCCTTCATAATTTTTCTAAGAGGATGTTTCACTATGCTGAAAATTTAGACTGAAACGGAATTTTTAAAAATGCTAACTGGCAGTAAATAGTTAATCTCTGTTCATATTTTTAGGACACTCGGTGATTGCATGGAAAGGAAAGGGACCCTGCTTGGTAATAGTGTCTGAGAACAATCACAACACAGCTGCCCTCGAATTTTAACTATAGCAAGTTATTGTGCAACTTATTCTTAATTTGTGAGATAAAATCAACTAGGCAAAGCCTCTACATTACTAAGCTTGTCAGTTAACAGTCTTACGATATTGTAGCTGTGCGGACGACAAAGAATTTAGCCAACGACAGCGCTGAGCGGCCCTTGCTGATGCTGCTGCTGTTCGCTGAGAACAACGCCTGGTCGACTCCAGAGCCACGGAGAGTTATGAAACAGGCAATAATTGAAATAGCGGCTTCCTCCGTCTGTCCACTCCTACCGTGCTCTCAACACTCACAAATCATGTTACTCTACACTGGCGCGAGCATAACAGAGACTCTCCACACCAAAAGGTAAACAACGGCACAGCTATTACCATTTCCTCGTTGCTTTCGAGGCTTTTCAGGAAAGTTCCCATAGCTATTACCCAGCAATTTACAATATCTTCATTATAATTACAATCAGTTATACACAGTCAAAATTAAATACACTAGTACATCGATTACTTGTTAAATACAGTTACTGTAATACAACTTAGAGCTTCAGAATCAAAAGTACAATGCAAGTTATCAACAAATACTCAAAGGCGAAAATTTTGGATATTCCAGAAAGTATTTTATCTGCATTTTCTGTGTTAACACGCTCTGTAGACAACTCTTCTTGGCATTGTGTATGAAGTCGTACACAACAAAAACAATATACTGAGAATTACTTCGGTTTATTCACAGAACGAATATTGTCGAAAATGGAGAATAAAAACGTTTCTGAATACGGATTGGACTTTACAACCCTCGGATTACTATTTTGTACTAACCACATCAAAAAAAGTTTTGCGTCACCTCGTTTCCGAGAATTCCAGAAACTTGAACAGAAAATTGGAATAGAGAGCAACACAATTATCATTTCCGCCCTTTTTATTGCTCATGAAAACCACACATTGCATGTTATACTACTATACAGCGAGACCTTCAGAGATCGTGGTCCAGATTGCTGTACACGCCGGTGCCTCTAATACGCAGTAGCACGTCCTCTTGCACTGATGCATGCCTCTATTCGTCGTGGCATACTATCCACAAGTTCATCAAGGCACTGTTGGCAAAGATTGTCCCACCCCTCAAAGGCGATTCGGCGTAGATCCTTCAGAGTGGTTAGTGGGTCACGTCGCCCATAAACAGCCGTTTTCAGTCGATCCCATTCGTGTTCGATAGGGTTCACGTCTGGATAACATGTTGGCGACTCTAGTCGTTATCCCGAAGGAAATCATTCACAAGATGTGCACTATGGCGGCGCAAATTGTCGTCCATGAAGACGAATGCATCGCCAATATGCTTCCGCTATGGTTGCATTATCGGTCGGAGGATGGCATTCACCTATGTTACAGCCGTCACGGCGCCTTCCATGACCACCAGAGGTGTACTTCGGCCCCACATAATGCCACCTCAAAACAGCAAGGAACCTCCACCTTGCTGCACTCGCTGGACAGTGTGCCTAAGGCGTTCAGCCTGATCGGGCTGCCTCCAAACACGTCTCCGACGATTGTGTGGTTAAAGGCATAAGCGACACTCATCGGTGAAGAGAACGTGATTCCAATCCTGAGCGGTCCATTCGGCAGGTTGTTGAGCCCATCGCGGTGCATGGTCTCGTGACTGCAAAGGTGCACCTTGCCACAGATGTCATGAGTGGAGTTGCGCTTCATGCAGCTTATTGCACACAGTTTGAGTTGTAACACGTCCTGTGGCTGCACGAAAAGCATCATTCAACAAGGTTGGCGTTTCTGTGAGGGTTCTTCCAAGTCATAATCCGTAGGTAACGGTCATCCGCTGCAGTAGTAGTTCTTTGGCGCCACGAGCGAGGCATGTCATCGACAGATCATGTCTCTCTGTATCTCCTCCATGTCCGAAAAACATCGCTTTGGTTCACTCCAAGAGAGCCCTAACTGGCACAAAGTAACAATGCGGACGCCATAGAACCGCGGTATTGACAGTATAGGCATGGTTGAACTACAGACAACAAGAGCCGTGTATCTCAAAATAATGGTTCAAATGGCTCTGAGCACTATGCGACTTAACTTCTGAGGTCACCAGTCGCCTAGAACTCAGAACTAATTAAACCTAACCAACCTAAGGACATCACACACATCCATGCCCGAGGCAGGATTCGAACCTGCGACTTTAGCGGTCGCTCGGTTCCAGACTGTAGCACCTAGAACTGCACGGCCACTCTGGCCGGCCCGTGTACCTCGTTCCTGGTGGAATTACTGGAACTAATCGGCTGTCGGACCCCTCCGTCTAATTGGCGCTGCTCATGCATCGTTGTTTACATCTTTGGGCGAGTTTAGTGACATCTGTGAACAGTCAAAGGGACTGTGTCTGTGATACAATATCCAGAGTCAATATCCTATCTTCAGGAGTTCTGGGAACCGGGGTGATGCAAAACTTTTTTCCTCTGCGTCAACCGAGCATGTTAATCACGCTAACGTACCTCACTGACCCGTGCCAAAAATCCTGTTTATTTTATTGTATTTTTATTTCTTTTGAGCGCCTGGCGATTTGAAGTTCCCACATCTGCCACTTTCACTTCTGGTCAGGCCACCGATATGCCATAAATTTGGACGAAATAGCTGATGACAAGTAGGCACGGTCTTGTTGGAAACAGATGTGGTTCGCCTTGGACACGGGTGAGTGACTCTATCTCTCTCTCTCTCTCTCTCTCTCTGTTTCACCCTGGTACACAGACAGACACACACTTATGCGGACGCCTGTACGGGCGCACGTCCAGGCATATAGCTAACTGCAGAGCGAGGATGGGATAGGTGTTGGTTGGGTCGGGGGTCTGTATGAGAGGATATTGTAGTTGTTCGAAGAGGAAGCAGAATACGGGGACAGTAGGCGGACGCCAGTGAATGCGAAACGCCGTAACGCCGTTTCTCGTTCGTTATCGCGGGCCGCAGCCACACAATAGCCAGGTCGGCGATAGGGGCGGCCTTTCAGGGGAGCACAAAACAACGCGAACGGCCGCCGTGACCCGCCGACTATAACGGCCGGCGTGCTTCGCGGGCGCAGAGGATATTAGAGAAACTTCCACAATAAACTGCTCCACCCTACACAAACGAGGCTCTTTCTTTTCCCTAACAACTAGAAAACTTTCCTGGGCGAAAATAATTTTATCTTGTTTAGAGCGCATGCAACACACGACAAGCTTTCGAGTCGTTTGACACTGCTCCCACTGTTTTGGTGTCTTGTCCTGAACTTTTCATCTTTTATAGTGCCTGTATACTGAAAATTTGAAAATTTCTCTTTGATTTGAAAGCGCAACACTCGGTGTTCCTTAACTCATACATAAAGGTTGTCTATGCTACAAAAATGTATGTTGTTGTTGTGGTCTTCAGCCCTGAGACTGGTTTGATGCAGCTTTCCATGCTACCCTATCCTGTGCAAGTTTCTTCATCTCCCAGTACGTACTGCAGCCTACATCCTTCTGAATCTGCTTAGTGTATTCATCTCTTGGTCTCCCTCTACGATTTTTACCCTCCACACTGCCCTCCAATGCTAAATTTGTGATCCTTTGATGCCTCAAAACATGTCCTAACAACTTATCCCTTCTTCTAGTCAAGTTGTGCCACAAACTTCTCCCCAATCCTATTCAATACCTCCTCATTAGTTACGTGATCTACCAACCTTATCTTCAGCATTCTTCTGTAGTACCACATTTAGAAAGCTTCTATTCTCTTCTTGTCCAAACTAGTTATCGTCCATGTTTCACTTTCATACATGACTACACTCCATACACATACTTTCAGAAACGACTACCTGACACTTAAATCTATACTCGATGTTAACAAATTCCTCTTCTTGAGAAACGCTTTCCTTACCATTGCCAGTCTACATTTTATATCCTCTCTACTTCGACCATCATCGGTTATTTTACTCCCTAAATAGCAAAACTCCTTTACTACTTTAAGTGTCTCATTTCCTAATCTAATTCCCTCAGCATCACCCGACTTAATTTGACTACATTCCATTATCCTCGTTTTGCTTTTGTTGATGTTCATCTTATATCCTCCTTTCAAGACACTGTCCATTCCGTTAAACTGCTCTTCCAAGTCCTTTGCTGTCTCTGACAGAATTACAATGTCATCGCCGAACCTCAAATATTTTATTTCTTCTCCAAGGATTTTAATACCTACTCAGAATTTTTCTTTTGTTTCCTTCACTGCTTGCTCAATATACAGATTGAATAACATCGGGGAGAGGCTACAACCCTGTCTCACTCACTTCCCAACCACTGCTTCCCTTTCATGTCCCTCGACTCTTATAACTGCCATCTGATTTCTGTACAAATTGTAAATAGCCTTTCGCTCCCTGTATTTTACCCCTGCCACCTTCAGAATTTGAAAGAGAGTATTCCAGTCAACATTGTCAAAAGCTTTCTCCAAGTTTACAAATGTTAGAAATGTAGGTTTGCCTTTTCTTAGTCTAGCTTCTAAGATAAGTCGTATGGTCAGTATTGCCTCACGTGTTCCCATATTTCTATGAAATCCAAACTGATCTTGCCCCAGGTCGGCTTCTACCAGTTTTTCCATTCGTCTGTAAAGAATTCGCGTTAGTATTTTGCAGCCGTCGCTTATTAATCTGATAGTTCGGTAATTTTCACATCTGTTAAGGCCTGCTTTGTTTGGGATTGGAATTATTATATTCTTCTTGAAGTCTGAGGTTATTTCGCCTGTCTCATACATCTTGCTCAGCAGATAGTACAGTTTTGTCAGGACTCGCTCTCCCAAGGCCGTCAGTAGTTCTAATGAAATGACAAAAATGTATAAGGTTCCTATTATACAACGCAGCCTCACTGTTCTCAGCTTTCACCCTCAGGCACACACACTGAAACAGTGCAACGGACGTTATATTCGATAAATGAGATAATGTAATATTACCCGCTGGTTAAATTTCCGGTTACTGAAATGAGATCTTCCTAAGATTTAGCTTATATCGGTTACAGGTTTCTGCGTACATACACACGCTCCAGGAGCACGCAGCCAGCAGTGCAGTCATTGTTGTGACGCGGAAATGAAGGGATATATCTGACCGCCAAATGGGCATGATCATTGGCCTTAGGGCAAAGGTTGGAAGCATTTCCGAAGCCGCGGGGAGCATCCACCGGAAGAGCTACAAGGACAGTGAAACTACCTCTAGGCGCTGGATGGTTGGACGTCGACGACTCTTCACAGAACGTTGGGTTTCGAGACTTGTCTGCTCTGTAAAGAAGGATAGACAGTCACCTGTGGCATCTTTGCCAAAAGAGAACAATGCTGGTGCAGGCGTAAACGTTTCAGAGCACACCATTGCTCAACACGGAGCTGCGTAGCAGACCACCCCTACGTGTTCACATGTTGACCCAAGGACATCGTCAATTACGATTGCAGTGGGCACGGGACCATCGGAATCGACCGTCGATTAATGGGAAGTGTCGGGTCTTAGGGTAAACCATATTTTTGCTATACTAGGTCAATGGTCGTCTCCACAAACGCCATCATCGAGTTGGACGGCGGCTCGAAGCGTGCAGCGCGAAGGACACAAGCTGGTGAGAGCAGTATTATGCTATGGGAGACATTCTTCTGCCGTCTCACGAGACCTGGCGTAGTAACCGAAGATACGCTGACAGCTGGGAACCACCTGTATCCCTTTATGCTTGATGTCTTCCCCGACGGCGACGTCATCTTTCAGCAGTGTAATGGTCCGTGTCTCGTAGCGAGAACCGTGCTTCAGTGGTTTAGGGAGCATTATGGTGAACTCACGTTGATGTCTCGGCGATCGAATTCGCCTGATATAAATCCTATGAAACGCATCTGGGTCATTATCGGGCGTCATCATCACGTACGCAAATCATCGGCCCTTTATTTAAGCGAATTACATAACCTAAGCGTAGATATCTAATGCAACATACCTCCAAAAACCTATCAAGAAACTGTTGAATCCCTGATATTCAGAATATGTGTTTCGATGCAAAGATAGAAAAACAACTTATTAAGCTGGTTGTCATAATGTTTCGGTTCATCAGTATATACGTGACTCATTTATTTGTACGTTGAAAGGTCTCTGTTGGATTCATTTCATGTTAATTTCTTAAATCTGTTGTCATTTACGGCATAAATTCCTCTTCTAAATTTACTGTGGCCTTTCTGACTATCTGGGAGGAAACTGAGTAGCGGAACGTGTTACTTTTACACATAAACAAGAATGATCTGTCACACTACTACACTTTAAAACACAGTTTATATGTAATTCATGTCACACAGTCTCATACGGAACCTACATCCGCTTTCTTTTATATACTGTGTATGATAAGATACTGTGAACCCCCTTCTCTTCTGTGTGAGAGGATGAATGAGCAAATGTATTTCTAGTTGCATGCCTCATGGTAGCAGACAAGCCTGTCTGCTAGAGAACAGTAGGACCAACGTCGGAACAGGTAGCTACGCTTTCTAAAAGCAAAGAGGTTTCTATCCTTAGTATGGTCCTGTCTGTCCCTTGTCATGTTGGTATAGGAAGCTGCATCTCTGGTCACTTCCGTTTGTAGTGGGGAGCCACCCTCAGAAAGGGACCAAGTCTGTCTGTCCGTGGCGAGCGTCTGAAGTGGTATGATCTCCGGCTAAGCGCGTGTCTGCTAAGTCCGTAGGACAATGGACTTCTTAAGTTCAGCCTAACTGAAAATTTAATCACCTTTATTTCAGGTTTAGTTCTAAAATATCTAATGTTATCTTAAATTGCAATGCAGTGTAATTCGCGTGTGAAGTTCAGAATATCTTTCGGTAGTTGCTTTGTCACTACTTTGTGACTAAAGTGGAACCACGTGTTGATCAGTAACTGTAACTAGCATCATCAATCTTCAGTGCGAATGTGCGTGAGATTATAACGTCTTGTCTTGGCAATATTTTTCAATATAGCAACTTTTCTTTATGTTCAACCCACGTGGGGTGTACTTTGTGAGACCAGTACCACGTGCTTATACAATTGTTTGACCCATCAGGTTAATAGTAAATTGCTTTTCGATCTAATTTATTTTAATTATCAAAATTATTGTGGAGTTACACTCTTTGTGTAAACCAAGTTGACCACGTGAAGCATGTGGTGTAATCATCAAAGTAGCCCTCAGCTATTCTTTTTGGGAAGATTTCACAGAGAGTTAGTATGAATTTAGTATACCAGTGTGTGGCAATTACCTGACGGACAGGATTGTGCTACGAACGTAATTTCTTTGGGTGAAAATTGAATCGGTTGGTTGTGGTTAATTTCCTCTTGCAAATGTTTCAACGTTCTTCGTGTGTTATTTTATGAATGCAATGTTGTATGGAGTGTCCCAATCTTGGCTCCATATTTGATGTGTCCCGTAAGATTACAAACCCACATTTTCACAGTCCTAAATAAGGCACGAGCTTAGTTACGACTGACGTTTAATATACTGAAATTTTAATGATCAATGTTAAAATAAATTTCCAAATATAAACTGATTTATTTATTTTTATATAAATTCTCTTTTATTTTTATATATATATATATATATATATATATATATATATATATATATATATATATATATATATATATATATATATATATATATTCGGGAAACACACAAAAGTCTCTCCTACCTAGCTAAATCTTAATGCTTTAATTTGTAAATAGCAAAATTTGTTTATTGTAGAGAGGAGACCTTGCAAGTTATAAAAAACTATGTATGTATGTTGCACATCTCATCCGAAATCACTGGAATGATTTCAACTACACTTCGTACATGTATCATTACTGCCTGGAAAGAATAACTATGTGGGTAAGAACCACCCACCTATCAAAGAAATGCGAGTGGGGCTGCAAAAGCACTGCAACTCACGAACCGAGAAAACCAATGCTTTGTATGAATGCTTGATGTATATTGTTTCGATCATGTTCGAAAGAAGGGACACTCATGTGCAATCCGCAGCTGTGATACATGTTACGTAAACTAAAGGAGGATGGGGGGAAAAACGAAAAGGGACGGGACTATTGATCTCAGCTGCATCAGGACGTAGCGCGGCATCATCGGCGACGAGCGAAGATGGGTGTCAGACTGCGATTCGAACCCCGAATTGCTTGCTTAGTAAGCCGTAGCGTTAATCCCTGTGCCACTTTCTTTTTCTTAGACTGTGTGTCCGACCGAGATTTGAACTATGGACTTACCAGGGCAAGTGCTGTACCAACCTATTTCTCTTTTTCCTTTATAGGAAACTTCCTGACGCCCATAGGGAGGAGTAGGGGCAAAGTGGGCAGGGATCGGAAACCGAGGCCTAGCCTAGCCGGTTCCCCTCTTGGGGACCGAAGGAGAGCATAGGGAACGTGGAGTAGATATATAATGGGCATCAATGGTTTATGTATTTTTATTCCATTTTTATCTTACATTAACACTATCAAGAATAGCAGGAAACTGGCTTCGCGAGGAGGAGGGCGCAGCAAGACGTCAGATTCCTTGAGACTATCGACGAATAGTTATTCCGAGAAGAACATTCCGATGAACGGGGAATGTGTTGTTAGTAAGTGGGGAAGAGGTGGGGATCAACGTTTCATGACAGGAACACCCCACCTCTGGGGTGGATTAAGAAAAACACTGCGAAGAAAATTGGAGAAAAATTGCGAACAACTGCACGATGGCATCATTACGGAACTGCCAAAAATCAAGGATAATTTGCTCATCTTCAGAAAACAAGTAGTGAGCTGCGTGTCCACAAATCCACTTTGCAGGGATCGTCTTCGCCTTCAAGAACTATCAAACGTCCCAAAAGAGGAGCAGTTGAGTAGACGTCGTACGGGTAATTATGGACAACATTTGTCGCACCAATAACTAGACACCCCTTGACGTTCTGCGCACCAGGCAATGCTCGTGAGCGTCCGAAACATCACAGGTGACACACAACTGGGAGATTGCGAGGTGAATCCCGTGAAAGCGAGACCAGAAAGAAGCGGAAATAACAGAAGGGCCGTGGTACGTCCGAAAGTGGGACAGGTGCTGAGAGAAAGTGTGGTGCAAGGGCCTCCTGCAGTAGGCTGGTCAGGCACGTGGGACAACGGCGCCACAGCGCCTTGTCAGAGCTAATGAAAATGGCTATCGCTCCGTCAGGAGGCAGAGGGTCTCGTACCTTACCTTCATCAGCAAGCCATGGCAGACAAATGGAACCAATGCCGCTAGCAGGGTGCGGCGGGCCGTGGATGGTGGAATAGGAAGTGGCGGATACGTGGCGCCAAATATACATTTACATATTGTGTCCATTGCAAAGGATTGAGTGCTCGTAAACTGTGATCTAATTATCTTGGAACTCTTCCATTTGGTAGTCTCTTTAGAAACATCACACTCACCTTGACACAGAATCAGACAAAAGAACCCTAAAGCTCCACTCTTAACAAGCCTGCCGAAGGTCCGCAAACCCCTCATCCCAGTCAGGCCAGTGGTTGACTTCAGAAAAGCCTCATCTTACTTACTAGGGAGACACATGCACACATTCCTACAGAAGACATACACAAACAACAGAAGTATCAAAAACACAGGAGACATGATAGAGAAAATTAGGAATGTCAACATCCCCCCCAACAGCAAAACTGGTATCTTTTGACATAACATCCATGTACACAAACATACCCACAGAAGAAACTACACTCCTGGAAATTGAAATAAGAACACCGTGAATTCATTGTCCCAGGAAGGGGAAACTTTATTGACACATTCCTGGGGTCAGATACATCACATGATCACACTGACAGAACCACAGGCACATAGACACAGGCAACAGAGCATGCACAATGTCGGCACTAGTACAGTGTATATCCACCTTTCGCAGCAATGCAGGCTGCTATTCTCCCATGGAGACGATCGTAGAGATGCTGGATGTAGTCCTGTGGAACGGCTTGCCATGCCATTTCCACCTGGCGCCTCAGTTGGACCAGCGTTCGCGCTGGACGTGCAGACCGCGTGAGACGACGCTTCACCCAGTCCCAAACATGCTCAATGGGGGACAGATCCGGAGATCTTGCTGGCCAGGGTAGTTGACTTACACCTTCTAGAGCACGTTGGGTGGCACGGGATACATGCGGGCGTGCATTGTCCTGTTGGAACAGCAAGTTCCCTTGCCGGTCTAGGAATGGTAGAACGATGGGTTCGATGACGGTTTGGACGTACAGGCACTATTCAGTGTCCCCTCGACGATCACCACTGGTGTACGGCCAGTGTAGGAGATCGCTCCCCACACCATGATGCCGGGTGTTGGCCCTGTGTACCTCGGTCGTATGCAGTCCTGATTATGGCGCTCACCTGCACGGCGCCAAACACGCATACGACCATCATTGGCACCAAGGCAGAAGCGACTCTCATCGCTGAAGACGACACGTCTCCATTTGTCCCTCCATTCACGCCTGTCGCGACACCACTGGAGGCGGGCTGCACGATGTTGGGGCGTGAGCGGAAGACGGCCTAACGGTGTGCGGGACCGTAGCCCAGCTTCATGGAGACGGTTGCGAATGGTCCTCGCCGATACCCCAGGAGCAACAGTGTCCCTAATTTGCTGGGAAGTGGCGGTGCGGTCCCCTACGGCACTGCGTAGGATCCTACGGTCTTGGCGTGCATCCGTGCGTCGCTGCGGTCCGGTCCCAGGTCGACGGGCACGTGCACCTTCCGCAGACCACTGGCGACAACATCGATGTACTGTGGAGACCTCACGCCCCACGTGTTGAGCAATTCGGCGGTACGTCCACCCGGCCTCCCGCATGCCCACTATACGCCCTCGCTCAAAGTCCGTCAACTGCACATACGGTTCACGTCTACGCTGTCGCGGCATGCTACCAGTGTTAAAGACTGCGATGGAGCTCCGTATGCCACGGCAAACTGGCTGACAATGACGGCGGCGGTGCACAAATGCTGCGCAGCTAGCGCCATTCGACGGCCAACACCGCGGTTCCTGGTGTGTCCGCTGTGCCGTGCGTGTGATCATTGCTTGTACAGCCCTCTCGCAGTGTCCGGAGCAAGTATGGTGGGTCTGACACACCGGTGTCAATGTGTTCTTTTTTCCATTTCCAGGAGTGTATAAACATTATAGAACAACAACTAAAATTCAAGAAATTCCCAGATGCACATATAAATGAAATCTCATCCATCCTTAGTTTAATCACAGAACAAAACTACTTCACTTTCAACAACAACTTCTACTTGCAACAAGCGGCGCTTCCCATGAGGTCCCCCATCAGTGGAATCTGTGCCAACATTTTCTTGGACCATATAGAGTAAAACAAGGAGGGTACAAAATAATCTACTGGTACCGATATGTGGATGACATAATCTGTCTTGTAGATGAAATACATAGCAGGATAGAAGAGCTCCACAGTAACATCAAAAAAAATGGTTCAAATGGCTCTGAGCACTATGGGACTCAACATCTTAGGTCATAAGTCCCCTATAACTTAGAACTACTTAAACCTAACTAACCTAAGGACATCACACACACCCATGCCCGAGGCAGGATTCGAACCTGCGACCGTAGCAGTCCCGCGGTTCCGGACTGCAGCGCCAGAACCGCTAACAGTAACATCAACACAGTACACCCACAAATCGAGTTCACAGTGGAAATGGAAAACAACAAGAAACTAAATTTCTTGGATCTCATAATCACAAGAAACAACCAAGAACGTTAATTCTCCATCTACAGAAAACCCACATCCGCAAGCACTGTTATCCACAGCTCATCCAACCACCCAACGGTGCATAAATATGCCAGTTTCACACACATGCTCCAGACGATAAACAGAACAACTCTTAAACCAGGAAACTACACCAAGGAACTAAACATAATCAAACAAATTGCTGTTGAAAACGACTACAAAACAGACATCATAAACAAACTCAACAACAAGGTAAAACGGAAACATGCAGTACACAAAGACAACACAGCAGACCACACTACTTCAGAAAAAACAGAGAGATGGTACGCACTAACATACAATAACAAAATATCACATAGAATAGGAAACATTTTAAAAAAGCAAGGGATCCCAATAACATTCAGAACAAACAATACAGTTCAGAAAAGACTAAGACCAGTCAGAAAAACCTCAGACAAATTCAGCAACGCCAGCTGCAGTGGACGTGCGGTTCTAGGCGCTACAGTCTGGAGCCGAGCGACCGCTACGATCGCAGGTTCGAATCCTGCCTCGGGCATGGATGTCTGTGATGTCCTTAGGTTAGTTAAGTTTAATTAGTTCTAAGTTCTAGGCGACTGATGACCTCAGAAGTTAAGTCGCATAGTGCTCAGAGCCATTTGAACCAAATTCAGCAACGCTGGAATATACCAACTCACCTGCAACTCTTGTCAGGCCCACCACATAGGACAAAGAAGCAGAAATTTCCGAACGAGGTACACAGAGCACATGAGAGCTCTAAGAAGTGACAGCACACATTCAACTTTTGCAGAACATCTAATGAACAAAAACCATAGCCACACTAATATCGAAAACGATCTACGCATTCTGAGAAACAGGAACAGTCTATACCGACAACTAACGATAGAAGAAAATTACCACATACAAAAGGCTACTGTCGAAGAGAAAAATGTAATAAATGAAAACACAACACTCTGCAACAACACACTCTTTAGCGCTCTGAGAGAACTGACCAAGGACACAGAACAGAAAGCACACACACGCAGAAGAACCACTTCCCCATCACACACAGAGACATAAACAATGAACAGAAGTCGTTATAATTTGCGCTACAGTTTTTCATACCCTTTCTCGCCACTTGCCATACGCCTCTCGCGACACGCTATAGTTTGGATTTTCTGTGTAAAAAGCAGCCACACACCATCCAACGAACGTGTGTACACGAATAGCTAAGCAACATCTAAATACACATCAAAATAACTGGCTTCCACAACACTACCACACCCCGAAGTATATACTGCTGACATACGAAGTTCACCTTTGAGTATTTGTTTACTAACAGCCGCTCACATGATTGCAGGTGACATGATGTTCGCTAAGTAAAAAGATGGCAACAGAAAAAATGAGCACTGAAAATATGTCACAAACAGCGCCAATAATAGCTTAAAACATGATGCAGCATACAATAAATAAGGTAGTATTAAAGTATCAATGTAAAACTATATTTCAAAAGACGATTTGTAAAAATGTAATAATGTTTTACTGTGTTTGTACAACCATACCATTTCCTGCATGTTTTAGATTAAAAACCCCACTGATGATGGTGATATTTGTCGCCGAAGCTAGTTTGGGATAATAAAGAAATAAACAAATAACATGTTGTTTTGCATCAAGGCGAACTCAATTTGTGATATTAATGTGATCTAATAGTTGGAAATGTAGGCGCCGGCAGTTGAGGGCAATCGTGTGCCGCAGATCACTTGAGAAATCGAGTCCTAAACATCCGATAGTATCAGCTACACGCAAAGTAGCAGCGCTGTCCGTAAGAAGCCCCACACCTGTAGCCGTGACGGAAGATTTGCTGACGTAAAGGCAACTATCAGAAGCTTCGCCGTCGGTGGTAACCCATTCCAGTGACTCCCTGACCTCAGCACCGCTTCGAAGAACAAAGAAAAGATCGACTGCATTAAGCAGTGCAGCTGAACACGTGGTCACAAAGAGACAGCCCAGGGAGACGTTGTCGGAGGCCGCATAGCAACTGTTCCAGGGCGAAAGCTTACATCAGTGCAGCATCGACGCACTGATCGACGGATCGAGATGGGAGGAGTGAGAGGCCATTGTAGAGTACACGATACGTAGCTCCAAGAAGGAGACACTTTACGACGTCGACGGTAATATCAGGTACCCCAATTTCCGGAATACTCCTTCCAGGTAGTCGTAATGGGCCTGACGGAACGCCTGGCTGAGTTCAAGGGCTGCCAATATTCCAGGCATACGAAGGGCGTGAGAAAGAGCGATTATGTCCCGATAGCGACAGAGGGCAGTAGAAATGTTATTGGCATCTCAGAAAGAAGTTTGTTTGAGGGAAACCATGTACCGAGCCGTCCGTTTAAGCCACGCAGCCAACAGCCGCTGCGTCGCTGTTGAGTAACATCAAGGGGCGGTAATCGCATATCCGTGAGGCGTCAAGAGTCTTGTGGATGGGTATGAGGAAACGATCGAGGAATAGGCACGAAAGGTGATATAAGGTCCTGGAAAATTTCCGTCCACGCTGGTGACAGAAGGGGACGAAACGTCCGGTAAAACTCCAGTGGGAGGCCGTTAGGGCCAGGCGACCTGTTCGTAGAACCCACCCGGTTAGCATCATCTACTTCGTCCTCTGCGGTGTTAGCATGCAGATCCATCGCTGCGTCCACAGGAACCGAGCCAAAGGAGAGTCTGGTAACCGCCTTAGTGTTAGCCGGGCTGTGACGTTGTTCAGAGAACAGCCTAATACAATGTGCATGGACGGCAGACCCTACATCCCGCTGTGTATCAAAACGCCACCCATCATCGGTCGTAAGAACACTAATCAAAGACGGTGGCGTCGTCCCGCTAGGACACGATACATAGATGGTCGCTCCTGCACTAACCCGTCGTGTGTGTGACCTGACCATAGCTCCTCGAAGGCGGCGATGAGGGAGGGACTTGAGCTGTGCCTTGCCACGATTCACTACCGCCTGGCGCTCTGGCAAATACATTCCCAGTGAATGGCAAAATAGAATTCCTGAGCCCTCGCCGCCACGCAGCAACCTCGCTTCCGTAACCAGTCAAGGCCTTGCGGAGGGCAGGCCTTGCACAGACCACTCACCAAGACAGGGCAGACCGATAATCATAATGGTGTACTCGATGAGCTGCCGGCAGTCGGGTCAAGTAAAGTGGATAGCGTTCAGTTTCTATGGTTCACAGCCGCGTCATACCATCTGGCGGCAGAGGTGGATGGATCAGATATATGAGTCACGGTCAGAGAAGTCAACGAGCCAGACTTCAGCAGCAATTCACTGACAATATTGCGGGAGATGTAAGCACGATTGAGGTGACTGGGAAAGAGGCATGATGGTCTCTGTGAAGAAGGTGCAACCCTCACGGCTGCGCATAGATATTGTCGATCCTGACGTTACCAAACGTAAGAGCCATATCTCTGGCATCAGGGAGATAGGCAACAGCATCCGCGAGGATACCGTCACGTAAGAGGATCGCCACCCCACTACTAGTAGGTTACGTATGCGAGACACGTGCTGTAAAACCATGAGGAGCACATACAGTTGTGACGTGTACCTCCTAAAGAAGTGCATTGTCAACGTCCGCAGCATGGAGCATATCACGGAGTAAGGCCAGTTTGTGGCGTACGCGAATGGTATTGACACTGACCGTGGCTTTGCGATAAGTCTGGGAAGCTGCAGTAACCATGAGGATGGGCGATTCAAGTACGGGGACCACAGGGAAATCCTTGTTAGGCCTCTGTTGAAGAGTACATCACTGTGGCGGGGATGGAGTTGGCCCCACCAAGGGGTCCATCACTCTGCACGCCTCCAGGATGTCAGAGGACAGCACACCATCAGTAACAGGTTCAAAAAAATGGTTCAAATGGCTCTGAGCACTATGGGACTTAACTTCTGAGGTCATCAGTCCCCTAGAACTTAGAACTACTTAAAGCTATCTAACCTAGGGACATCACACACATCCATGCCCAAGGCAGGATTCGAACCTGCGGCCGTATCGATCGCGTGGTTCCAGACTGTAGCGCCTAGAACCGCTCGGCCACTTCGGCCGGCAGTAACAGGTTCAAAATTGTTGAGGCTTTCGTGGCCACTTGTTGACAAACTGCGTATTGGTTTCTGTGTCGGGTTCTTCGGCCGACGTTCATCTAATGATTTTTCTGACGTTTCGCCAGCACGAGTGGCAGGCATTGTCAAAGCTTCACCCTCCATTGCCGGTGGTGGACTGGAGGCGAACTCGCGGCCGCAGACTATATGTACCTGGCGCGCCAACGTCCGAGGGCTTCTCCGCGGTCATTTCCGGTGCGGTTCTCCTCTTGCTACCTGCGACGGTCGTTCGCTGCAGTACGGGAAGCCAGGATCCGTTTACCTTAAGGCTTTCCTCTTTCTTGTTCAAACTGTTCGCGTGTTTTCGTATTTCTACACCTTCTCTGAACAAGCGCGTGTGATAGTGCTTCTCTACAGCCAGAACTTCCGTGTCGGCGAATTTTATTACGTGGTCGGTCTCATTCAGTGCGTGCTCTGCCACGGCCGATTTCTCCACCTGCCCCAACCTGCAATGTCGCTTATGCCCTTTGATCCTGGTGTTAATGGATCGTCCAGTCATTCCGACATAAACTTTTCCGCATGTGCATGGTATGTGGTATATTCCCGACATTGCAAGTGGGTCTCTTTTCTCCTTCGCCGATCTAAGACACTCTTTGATCTTCCTTGTCGGTTTGAAAATCGTCTTTACCCCATGTTTGCGCAATATACGGCCAATGCTGTCCGTCACTCTGGGAATGTATGGCAGAAAGGCCGTACCCGACATTTCTTTTTCTGGTTACTTACTTCGCCGAGTGTTTGGCTGTGTTACACTTCTAATATAATTTGTGGAGTACCCATTGCTCCTCAGGAGTTTCCAGGTGTTGCATTTCTCGTTTGAGGTGTTGCGGCTCACATATTCGTCCTGCTCTCGTTACGAGCGTACTAATCATGCCTCTTTTCTGGCTCGGGTGGTGGTTTGACAGTTCGTGCAGGTATCGGTCCGTGTGAGTCGGTTTTCGATACACGCTGTGTCCCAGGTTTTCGCCGTCCCTTGTGACCAGCACATCTAGAAATGGCAGTTTCTTGTTCTTTTCTACATCCATGGTAAATGTTATGTTGGCATGGAGGCTGTTCAAGTGTCTTAGGAAGTCACCGAGCTGTTCTTCACCATGGCTCCACACCACGAAAGTGTCATCGACGTACCTGTACCACACCTTAGGTTTGCAAGTCGCTGAGTCACGGAAGTTCTGGCTGTAGAGAACCACTATCACACGCGCTTGTTCAGAGAAGCTGTAGAAATACAAAAACACGCGAACAGTTTGAACAAGAAAGAGGAAAGCCTTAAGGTACAGCCCGCATCTCGTGGTCGTGCGGTAGCGTTCTCGCTTCCCACGCCCGGGTTCCCGAGTTCGATTACCGGGGGGGGGGGGGGGGGGGTCAGGGATTTCCTCTGCCTCGTGATGGCTGGGTGTTGTGTGCTGTCCTTATGTTAGTTAGGTTTAAGTAGTTCTAAGTTCTAGGGTACTGATGACCATAGATGTTAAGTCGCATAGTGCTCAGAGCCTTAAGGTAAACGGATCCTGGCTTCCCGTACTGCAGCGAACGACCGTCGCAGGTAGCAAGAGGACAACCGCACCGGAAATGACCGCGGAGAAGCCCTCGGACGTTGGCGCGCCAGGTACATATAGTCTGCGGCCGCGAGCTCGGCTCCAGTTCACCACCGGCAATGGAGGGTGAAGCTTTGACAGTGCCAGCCATTCGTGCTGGCGAAACGCCAGAAAAATCATTAGATGAACGTCGGCCGAAGAACCCGAGACAGAGCCAATAGGCAGTTAGTAACAGGTTCGTCATCCTTTGCACACAGCCGATGGACGCATCAAAAGGGGTACGGCATTGTCTCTTCCGTTTCCTCGGTGAACGTTGCTTTCAATATGCTGTTCTGTGTCGTATGACGGGTGGCTATCGTCTGATATGTGGGCGGATGGCAGAAATGCGGAGGTCGGTACAGCATCATGATCGACAACCGTGGCAGCGTAACAGACAGTTTTTGCCTGCTGACGACCATCGTTCATTTGTATTGCCTCTGGCAGGGGTGTAGGAGAGACGGGCGAAACCTTCATCGCGTCGTCGAGGGGAGTCGACGCCGGGATCGACTGATTGAGAGGGGGGCGCAGCAGGCAGCACCGCCGCAGACGCCTAAGGCAGAGAGAAGTACCACAGTGGGCGCCGCAGGAGGGGTGACGCGTCCGATCACCGTCTGAACCAGTTTACGTCGTAGACATTCAAAACGGACATTTCCTTCCCGGCCCCAACCCGAACAGGTGGGCAGATGGCACTCGTAGGTCACGACAGCCCTGCAGTCGGCAATAACCAAGTAGGAAGGCACGTGGTTCCGTAGTTAATTTTTTATCTGACGGACACCATTGAGGACACGGTGTGTTTCGAAGGTCTTCCACGTTTCAGTAACTTGACTGACGACGTTGCCGTAAGGTTTAAAGGCGGCCACCACTAGGTCCGACGGTGCCTCAAACGGGAGTTCGAAAGCTAGCAACGTTTGGAGGCCAAAACCCGCGTGATCGACCACGACACTCCCTTTATGTCCGTCAGAGTACCAGAACTTGAGGACGTTGCGGTGGCGCCGCAGAACGTCGGCGCACAGCTCGTCGTTTTCCAGCTTCATGTACACAGTAGTATTAAGGATCGAAAGATGAATGCTGAGAACATCTTGTGGCGGGAGACGCATTTCATCCCGTATAAAACGTTCTCCTTCATACGCCATGGGTCGCTCGTGATCCAAAGGACAAGTTAATTCAATTGTTGATGGTGTCAGGACAGCAACCAGCCACAAATTTACTTTGAGTTCCTTTATTCAAAGGAAACCGTTACCGGTTTCGAATCGTTGCGATTCATCATCAGACGGTTTACACGCTTTCTTTCTGACATTTGGTGTGTTTTTTTATACATTAATTGTCCTAAAATACAAATAAAACATAATTACAAACACGCCACACACAGATGGTTGCGTTGCAGATTTTCGTTGCATGTGACTTACGTGAAACGTCGGTTTTGAGTGATTGTTTCCATAACGTTCATCCAATCGATGTAAATGTATTTCCACTGCATCCTCGTTGTTGCACACGTAATAGTTCTCACTGTACACTGTCACTGAGATCATTCCACCCACACACCGCATGTTTTGGCACATACAAAGAGTTTACAAACATATGGGTGTCACAGATGCTATGACATATCGTAAATTTGACAATGATGTCCTATGTTTGGAAAGGATCATATATTCTTTTACAAAACTGTAATGTCTTTTACTTTAGTACAGAGAGAGATTGATTTTTTTTTTTCGTCTGTTATTGCTAATTTAATTATAAAGTTTTTTATATATATTTAGAACTGTATAGGTAAAATAGTATATTATTTTATTACATTTGGCAGCATGAGAATTATAGTGACATATAAATTTTCTACTTGATCTGCAGATAGGTGTATTAATATTATTTGCTTTGGAGGCTGGAAAGTAATTTTTGGAAATTTTTCAGGAAAGGGGTGTTAGCCAACTCTGTTTGTTCGTTAAGGATATAGTCTGGGGTGCTGTTTTTGTGTGTGTGTATTTCTATTTCTTCTAGTATATTCATAGTGGCTCCTTTTTCTGTTAGATGCAAAATCTTTAAGTTGTCCTCAATGTTTCCCACTGAATGGCTTTCTTCAGCAATATGGGCTGCAAATGCTGATTTGTTCAAGTTACCAAGTCTTAGAGCATCAATATGTTCTTTGTATCTAATTTCAAAACTTCTGCCTGTCTGTCCAATGTAGAATTTTGGGCATGTATCACATTTGAGTTTGTATATTCCTGACTTACGGTAGGGACTCTTGGAGATGTTTACATCATGGATTACTTTTTGTTGTAATTTATTATTTGTGGAAAAGCTGATTCTGATATTTTTCTTCTTTTTAAATAAGTTTGCTATTTGGTATGAAAGTGGGCCTATGTATGGGAGAGTAGCATATTTAGGTTTGGCTTCAGTGGCACACTGATTTGGCTTGAAGTGACTGCTGTGAAGTGGATCTGTGGGTTTTGTCTGCATTTTGTTGTGGAGTTTTTCTATTATTGTGGGTTTATATTCATTATTATGAGCAACTGTTTTAATTATATTGATTTCATTTTGTTGGTCTGTGTCACTCATTGGTACTTTTTTAATTCGGTGTAGCATCGTTCTGAAATATGCCATTTTTTGTTGGCGGGGGTGGCAAGATGAGTTGCTAATACTGACATCTGTGGTGGTAGGTTTTCTGTAAATACTGAATTGATGTTTATTGTTACTATTGCAAATTTTCAGGTCAAGAAAGTTAATGCTTTTATTAGTTTCATGTTCAACTGTGAATTTAATATTTTTGTGCATTTTGCTAAGATCTGCTGCTAATCCATCTATTTCATTGCTTGTACCATCAAAAAGCAGTATTGTATCATCAACATATCTTCTGTAGTATATTATTTTGTTTGAGATGTGCTGATTGGCAGAAAAGAATTTTTGTTCTATATGGTTGATGTAGATGTCAGCCAATATCCCAGCTAAGCTACTTCCCATTGCCAAACCATCATTTTGTTGGTACAGTTTGTTGTTGAAGCTAAAGTAATTATGCTCTAGAATAAGTGAAAGTATTTCTATGAGTTCACAGATCTCTGCAACACTAATTTTCTTATATTTAAGCAGATTGTTTCTTATAATGTTAATAGTCTCTTTCACAGGGATGTTCGTGTACAGGTTGACTATGTCTAGTGATGCTAATTTAGCTGTTGGTGGGATGTGGATGTCTTTAATTAAGCTTATGAGTTCATGTGTGTTATGTATGGTGTAGTTATTTTCAAATGTATAGCTACTGCAAAACTGTAACTTTTTACTGAACAAATATGAAATACGTAACTGCATAACAATGAATCCCTCGGCACCAAAACTGCGTGCACAGCCAAAGGTTCATAAAGAAAATTGTCCCATCCGCCCGATTGTTAACTCAAGAAACAGCCCTGCATGCTTCATAAGCCGTAAATTAAAGACCTCATTACCAAATACTATACATTTGAAAATAATTGTCAAATTTACGATATGTCATAGCATCTGTGACACCCATATGTTTGTAAACTCTTTGTATGTGCCAAAACATGCGGTGTGTGGGTGGAATGATCTCAGTGACAGTGTACAGTGAGAACTATTACGTGTGCAACAACGAGGATGCAGTGGAAATACATTTACATCGATTGGATGAACGTTATGGAAACAATCACTCAAAACCGACGTTTCACGTAAGTCACATGCAACAAAAATCTGCAACGCAACCATCTGTGTGTGGCGTGTTTGTAATTATGTTTTATTTGTATTTTAGGACAATTAATGTATAAAAAAACACACCAAATGTCAGAAAGAAAGCGTGTAAACCGTCTGATGATGAATCGCAACGATTCGAAACCGGTAACGGTTTCCTTTGAATAAAGGAACTCAAAGTAAATTTGTGGCTGGTTGCTGTCCTGACACCATCAAAATTTGTCTTCAAAAACAGCCACGGTCTCCAACATGTCATCATATGACAAAATTGCATAATTCAATTGTGATTTGCCGGTAAGAAAACGCTCTGAAAACGCTCTGATGGCCGACGAAGTCGGAGTTCGGAACAAGCCACCACGTGGAAGTAAACAATCGCTTGCTCGCTCGCAAGCAGCACAGCAGGTGCGACGCAAACAATGCGCGCGCCCCATCACTGCCGAAAGCAGGCTACCAGCTGGACACAGTGTGTGTGGTAGCTGCGCGGGAAGACTCGGCACGCATCTCCGCCGACCAACACACCCACCTAGCGCCACCTGTCCACAGTACCTGTCCATGTACTCCGAGCTGGCTACTTTGAGATTCCCTCAGGAGGTCGGACGTAATTGTGCATCCCTACTCAATGTGATGGATTCATTGCCCACCGTGGCGTATCAGTTACGTGAATGTTTGGGGTCTGTTCTTTCGGCATTCCATGCGGAATCTACGGTTGTGATACATATTATGTAATTTGAAGGAGGAGGGGAGAGAAAGGAAAGGATGTCGCACAAAGTCCTGTTGCAGCTGATATCGAGTCCCTTCCCTTTTTTTCCCTCCTCCTTCATATCAAACCTTTCCGCAATTTTTTTTTCACTGACGCCCCCCAGAAAATGATGAAAGGAAGACAATTGTCGCTTACTATATTTCCGCAGTTCATCCTGTAAAACTGCCACATGAAACATGACTTTTTTACTTATTACTTCTTTAGCACTAACGGTATGCGAGGTGCCGGGGCTAGCAGTGCATTTAACACTAAATTCTTCTGGAATCTTCATATAGAAATGATGCTCTAAGCCCCCCATTTTCTGACTTTTGCTGTTGCACATGGATTAAGAAGATACGCGAACTGACTGTAATCGACCCTGCAAGTGGAGTAAAAAAGAGTTTGGCACCTGTAATAATTTAATTTGATAGTAATTAATTTGATAAATAACTTTCATTAACTTGGTGAGTGATGAAAGGGTTGCTCTACAGATCTACAGAATGAAAGTTCTGTCCAAAATAACAATTTTATTTATTACGACTAAACTCAAAATATTAAACACAACACACGAAACATTTACAATACGTCAAATTGGACACTCAAATAAATGCTGTGAAGGTGAAGTTGTCCCTAAACTAGATTGTGACATTTATGACGAAGTGGTATGTGGAGTCAATTCCTTGCAACTCAAATCTTAAGAGAAACACACAGCCAACCCAACATTAATTGCTGCTACAGTAGTGAGAACTCAGACAATGAACACCCAAGACGAACAAAGTTAGAAAAAGACGAACAGGTGCGCTCTGCTGAGCTCTGATTATCGCCTAGGAAAATCCCTAATCTGCTGGTGCTGCGGACATACCTTACCAAGCTGTCTTCTTAACTGCAAGGACGCAATCTGGTGTACCGGAAGCGATGGCTGGTTGCTTCGACGTCCAGTCGTGGTGATGATAATGTCGCGAGTATAGCCCGAAACAAATTATCCTGGTCTGGTTGTTCCAGACTAAAGACCTCCTATCAATACAAATGCACCTCTGAGGGAGGCGAAGAAGGCTCGCCACACAATCACTGACGGTACAGTGATTGATTATAAAAAACGAAGTCACACAGTAACTCCGATAAAGTCAACTTTAGCCAAAACTGCTCAAGACGGACAACATGGGCCGCTTGTACGCAGAACGCGCCATTGCCCACAGTACTCGGAAAGTTACGTTGAAGTCGAAACTTCAGCAACTTCGTCAAACAGTTACAAGTATATTAGACAGCCAACGGAAGGCAGGCTGTCCAGAGCAGCGAGAGCTCAGTCTTGTAACCTACTCCCACCGAGAGGCGAGAGCCGACTCCCTCAAGAGCACCTGTACAAGCCGAACACAGAACATTACCGCCTCCACGACAGTGGCCATGGTTAAACGTTCTAATCAGCAACTCGAAAACTGGCGGAAAATTCCACTCTATTGCCGAAGCACTACTGTTCCACCAATGGAGATACTTGGCGTCAGTTTCTGCGCCGATTTTGCTACATCACGGAGCTATCCCCTGAACAAGCCAATCACAGTTACGATTTTGCAGAAAATGCGGGAATTTGCCCGCCAACACCGCCTGGGAACACAAGTCATTCCCACGCCTCGCTGGTAGCCCGCCAGAAAGTGTTTTCACTAAGTTTCTGCAAAGTAACGGAATCTCTAGTCCAGCCACTCCATCAGGCCCCTGTGGGCGTGTCGCCCCCGCTCTTATGACCATGTCGGCATCTGGAAAGCATCCACTCGACTCCCTCACACCCGTTGGCTTAACCCTATCAAGATCAGAAGAGCCCGCCTGTCACCGGACCACCCGGGTGACGTGAGACGTTGCGTGGGATATCCATGTGTGAAGGAATAGGAAGTTTTCACCACATGGAATTAGAGAGGAAAATCTAATTACTCAGAGTAAGTTAGAAATATGAGAGGGGGCTCATGCCACCTCTCAGGTATTCATGACACACTTTGCCGCGCAGAGTGGCCGTGCAGTTTCAGCCGCCATGTTACCGACGGCACGGCCGCTCCTGCTGGAGGTTCGAGTCCTCCCTCGGGCATGGGTGTGTGTGTTGTTCTTAGCACAAGTTAGTTTAATTTAGTTTAAGTAGTGTGTAAGTCTAGGGACCGATGACCTCAGCAGGTTGGTCTCTTAGGTATTCACACACACTTCAACATTTTTTTTTTTTTACACACTATGCGGAAGGTATTCACATATACCATTGAATGTACCTCAACAATTACATTGTACAACACTTAATTCAGGAGATACGAGGTCATAAACTGTGAAAGCGTGATATACTGCAGCATCACAGAATATGTTTAAATTTATAATTTGGTTGTCACTAAATCGAATCGCAACATTTTCTGCACAGAGTATCCATATTTGTCGCTGAATGTACCTCCACAAATATATCATTGTACGACTCTTACTACAAGATGCCGGCTGTGTTTTTATATATCGTTGTATGGAATGATCTCTTGGTAAAATAGTGATCATCTGCTTTTATAGTCAAAAATAGGCAAAAATTGTTGTCTGTCATTAAGTGGGTGCTTGGTTGTCTTTTCCCTCTGCTATCGATATCTGCGTTTTTGCTTCCGGGAAACTGCTATAGAGGAAGTGAGATCTTTGACCGGTTGTAACCTCGTGTGGTGCTGCAGAAGTAGGGGCGTTGCGCGCAGAGAGAGAGTGTGGTGGACACGGGAGGGCGGTGTGGCTCTCCAGCGCGAAGCAGGCGTGGTCGGTTGTACCGAGTCGCCACGTGCTGTATGTCGGTTGTGGGTAACGAGCGGGTCGAGTTGACGGGAGAGCTCCACGCGTGTTTGTTGTATACAGAATCGCCCCACGAATAGTTGCTGTTCATTTCGCCTTGGTGGGACGTTAACAAGCTTCTTTAAATCCTCCGTTTCAACACTGTAGTTTAAAAGGAGACACCTAACATGAAGGAGCGGTCACTACCAGTCAACGTTGCAGAGAAGACGTGAACTCCGGTGACAGAGCGTGTTGTCGCGTGACCGTGGCGTATTGGGTATGCTGGCGAAGCGTGCGCGGTCGCATGTGTGGATCCTTGCCATCGGAGGTCGTGTACTGCCTGTTCGAGCATAATTGCTGGTTAAGTTCGTGGAAGGTTTAATCATTAAGTAATAATTTTGTGTAACCAGCCTTTTGGTCTCCTGCGACCGGGTTTCCTGTCCCTGGCACCGGTGTGATTGAAGACAGTGATCTTTGCTCCTCCTCTCGTTACTGCCCGATGGGAGGTGTAGTTTTGGACAGTTTAATTGTTTCGCTATTCTGTCGTGGGTTATGAGTAAATTCATGACTCTTGTTGGTTGATCATGTGGTCGCTCATTCTGGACTGTGTGGTGTAAGGTTTCCTTGCACGAGGTTAGCTCTAATTCTGTCAGGAAGTTAAGCCATCTTATAACAAGTTTTCGCTGGCTAAAAGTCGGTGCAGTGACCAGCCTGAGAGTGGCAATTGTGTTTACGGGCGTATTTAAATTGGTCAGTATTCTGCCTAGCCTGAGCATCCCTGAGTGGGTGATTTGCGGCCACCTTACACGGGTCAGTCATGTCTGTTATGTTCTAATGATATTCCAGGACACTTTTGTTTAAAATTTTTTAAAATTCCTACAAGTTTGTAAATTCCTTTTATTGCCATTAATCGTGTGTTTGCTGAGACCTGCTTAATTTTTTTTTTTTTTAATGGCGGTGTTGGTAGCTTCACTACCTCACCGTACCTTATTCACAAAGTTCTGTATTTACTTTAGTAGCCTGTTTACTAATGTTCTTTAAATTTTTTAAATTGTTGTATTGCTATAAATTACTTTTATTGGCGTTAGCTTCGTGTTTTAAAAGGTAGTTTATTGCCGTACTACTAGCTTCTGTGGTTTTTTTAAATTTTTTTAAACTGTTGTATGGCTATAAATTACTTGATTGCCGTTAGCGGCGTGTTTAAAAGACACGAATAAAAAATTTGTGAAAATCTCAACTCGACAGAAAACTACTGGAAATTTGGCCCCGTTTCCCAACTTGTGGTGTGGCTTGTAGTAACCGTAACCAGTGTGTGTGTCAAGACTTTTATCTCTTCTTCGGTATGAGGAAGGAATCACTCTCTGTTAATGAACGAAGGTAGACGAATTTTATTTTATAGCGTAATCGGCGGTAGCTATTTTGGTTGTGAGAATAAGGAATGAGTCTGTGTTTTTGATGTGCCTCGAAAGAAGAATAAAGTATTATTTTACCAGTGAAAAGTTGTATGAGTCATTATTCCTAGTAGACCTGCAATATATAGAAAACCAAGAAGCCCACCTGTGTACTTCGTAGTTATCACGTAGATCCGATTGCAACAATGTAAAGGACACAGTTAAGATTTTGTAGCTGGATACGGTGATCGGACGTAGTATTATTAAATGGTAAGCATAAATCTGCAACAAGAAAAAGACTATTTCGTTTATGTGGAACTAACATGAAAAGATTTTTAACCCATTTACAGGCATAGCTCAGCTTATTGTTCTTGTCAGACACACCGGAAAGTTTCATAAGAGACAGTAATCAAAATTCCAATTTCAGATCACCTTTTTATTATTCTCTTAACTGCCATTAATTGATTTCATTATTTCCACGTATATCTAAATTTTATTATTTATTATATTGTAGCCTTTCGACCAATCTCATTTGTAACTTCCGGGCTAGAAATGAGACGGCCCAATCGGTTCGTGTCAAAAGAATGCCTTCTCGAAAGACCTGGAAACATCTACCGAAAAATTCCAGCAACCAATGCAAACACAGGTCCACGAATCTGAAGGGGAAGATATTTCCACCAATGCGTCCCAACTGACGTACGCTAAGCCATAGGGGGCTTATGTCCTCTGCAACCATCTCTCACCTTGCTCTACGAATTCTCTGCTACTGTCCTGTGCAGCCCTCCGTTTCTAAGCTTGCAGAGAGCACAAGATTCGCCTTAGGACACATCCAAACTTACAGAATGGGCTCCATTTAAGACACGGAGTATTCCTGAAATAGAGGCCGCTGATCATAAAGGGAAAGTCAGGATTAAAATAAAACACTATCCCACAGATTACTTCTCATAGGTTTCAGTCTGAGTAGAAAATGATGAAGATGGCGTACGAAAATGATAAAATACCGTATCTGGTTGATAGACTATATTGTAATGAAAGACCCACTCAAATGAACGGTCGTCTCAATACTTCAGGCGATATGACGTCAGATACTGAGATGCGAGAGGAAACTGTGGCATCATGAATGACATTCCAATTTATTTCTTCGATGCCACAGTCCATCTGCTCAGCTAGGCGGTAACGTGCTTTCGTCCCGTTCAGCGCGCCCGGGTTCGATTCCCAGCTGGGCTGGATATTTTCTCCGTTCGTGGACTGGTTGTTGAGTTGTCCTCGCCATCATTTCATCGTCCTCACCGACGTTCAAGTTGCCCCTGAGATAAGACTTGCACTTGGTGGCCGAACTTCCTCGTATGGGCCTCCCGGTCAAAGATGCCATACGCTCATTTCCAATTTCAGCATATATGCACAAGTGGCGCTGAATGTATCTATAGAAATATATCATGTCATAATTCAGGACATGACGTACTGAGATTCGTAAAAAACTGCCACATCTTGCATGACATTTTAATTTGTTACTTCTTTACTGCTAGCTCCATTCACAACACATTTAACTGACGGTATCTATGTACACCACTAGATGTACCTGCAAAACTAGGTCACTGTACAGTACATAGTTCAGGAAATGTGAAGTCATAAAAAAATACAGTAAGATAAGAACCACGACCCTCCGACTGGTGTGAGTGGAGTAATGTGGAGAGAGAAGGAATGACGAAGTGATGGACAGACAGCAAGGGCAATGAGGAAGTAGGGACAGTAAGGAGGAGAAGGATGGTCAGAGATAGGGGAGGAGAAAATGGGCAGGGAGAGAGGAGAGAAGGAGATGGACAGAGAAAGAAAAGAGGAGAAGATGGATGGAGACAGAGAGATGGGGCAGGAGGAGGTGAACACAAGAGTGGAGGCGGAAATAGACAGAGAAAGGGCAGGAAATGGGCAGACGGAGGGGAGAAGAGTGGATAGACACGGCAAGGGAAGGGGTGGAAATAATCGAGGAGAGCAGGAGGAGGAGATGGATACTTGGGGGGGGGGGGGCTGAATGAGATGGAATGACAGATGGGAACAGGAAATAGAATTAGTGGGTGGAGGAGGAGGAGGCAGCCAGAGGGAAGCAGCAGATGGAGAGTGGGATGGGCAGGTTGATAGGCAGAAGGTGGAGGAGGAGATGGACAGAGTGAGGTGCATAAGGAGATGGGCAGAGAGAAAGGGTGGTGTAGGAGAGGAGCAGGGATAGGAGAGAGTGGAGGTAGGCTAATAGGGGACTGAAATAAATAAATACCAGGATAAAGCCGCTTTTCTCGGCCAGTTGGTAGATTTGTCCTAAGGACCCCATGTTCGGGAATGTACCATTTGGATCACATTCGAGGCTCCTGCTTCACATTACCCGTTTGGATCATTTTCGAGGCACCTGGTTCACAGTACGCACTCACCGGAGAATGAGCTCTAACCCCTGTACTCTACAGGAGGCAATGGGATTGTCAATGTCTGGAGTGCTCGCCGTCTGGTTGTCTTCTATGGGACGAAGGACGTCTTGTTCAAAGACGAGAGTGCACCGCTTCAACCGTCCCAGTGGCGGACTTACCAGTCTCTCGCAGCCGTTGTCGGGCGAAAGTGGTATGTGACGTCACGGACTGACGATGGTGCCCGCTTCTCAGTTTATGGGCATGTCGTAAAGTGGGAAATTTTAATGTGATCCAGTCTTCAAACTTCTTTTATATCCACACAGCACTTTTCCGGACATGGATTTCGTGTCAAAACCTTTCCTACTAACTCCCCTGTACAGCCTCTGGAAGCCTATAACAGAAACTGTGAAACAGCCTGTAAAACACACCAAGTCGTCCATTAGACACCCTGAGGTTCTGTCGAAATAAAAGAAGTGAGAATGTAATGGCAAGTTATAAACGCGGTTTGTTTAGTCTCATGTAGCGACGCAAGAGAGAGAGAGAGAGAGAGAGAGAGAGAGAAACACTTAACTTGCTGCTTTCGAATTTTGTTGTTGGATTATCTTCCAAAAAGGACCCGCATCTTACGTTGCTACGAAGTTACGGCATACTGATAACAGACTCTACTGCGGATTTCACCGACTGAAAATTTTGAATTAAAATAGCGACAAGGATCAAACCGAACCTGATCTTCGTTGGTCTGTAAAACAGGTATTTCGAGTTATTAGCTGGTAAGTAAGGTTTTGTTTACGAAAACCAAATCGAATGATGCTGCCAGTCATGTTTTCCGTGTTACTGAGAACCAGATATTGAAATGGGAAGACAGTGATGAGAACGCGTGCTGTTCGGGACTGCTTCGGTACAGAAGTAATTTGAAGCTAGTTCGATGAACCCTCTGCCAAACACTGAACTGTGAATTACAGAACCGTTATGAAGATGTAGATGAAGAAGCACTTGTGGTCAAGCTTCAGTCATTTTGTGCAATGTAACCAACATTCTTTCAATCAAAGATGTGATAAATAAAATCGCTAACACACGTAACGACGGCCGAACAGGCACTTACTTGCCAACCTGGGACCATCCAGGCCACTGACGACGAGTTCACATTGTGTTCATACGTGGGCGGGAAATGCTGTAGTTTATAGTTGGCATGAAACCATGACAGTTTATACATGCTGAGGAAAATTTACTTGGTTAATTAACATGTAATCCCGGTCAGGGAAGTAGACAAATACATGATATTTACATGAGCACTTTGAAAGCATTTGGGAGCGTGTACACAACAAATACAGTGTCGCAGTATGCAAACCACATGGCTCTGGTTTCCAGGTCGAAGACCTGTGTAATTTTTGAAACTTGAGTCATGTCATTGTGTCAAATGGAAAATGTTTACTGCAGTTCGACATGTAACTTTTGCGTAGTCATTCCATCAATAAATTCCGATTTAATAAAAACCTAGATCTTGCAGAATTATTGTTAAATGTATGCATATGCCACAAAAATGGAGATTATTCCAGCAAACAGTAGCGGTTACTACAGACAAAAGTTAATATCAGCTTTTCCACCACATTATAGCCACACATCACATTATTGGGATTAATCACATAACGAATTAGAAGAATTATCTAAAAAATTCTTAGCAAATGGAATACTCCACCAGCCTAACGCGACGGTAATGTAAATTGCACAAGCACTACGACATCTCAGTCATAGTGAGGGTGTATAACAGTGCGCTAAACAAGTTCACAAAGGAATTTTCAATTGTTCGATTCGATATAAGTGCACACAGTGATAGTAACTGAGGAAATTCTCGCAGAAATCTTGCACGGTTTTCGGCCTATTTTCTTCCTACCCCCTTTTTTTGCAGCTGTTAATTGTTCATCTCTATTGGAAATGTTTCACGAACATGATATACCGCTTGTGCCTTTCACATTTATATATTTTCTAAATCTCTGGGCGTATGGTTCCTAAACCATCCTGGAGTGCGAATGAAATTGCTGTCTTCTTTGATAAATTTATCCGTCACATTTCCTTTGGAACTGGAAGCTATACAACTTGGAATATCAGAAACCTGATTCTATCCATATGACAAGTTTATATTGGTGAAATGGAATTCTATTAGCTTACGTTCAGCATTCTGTTGTACAGTATTCTCTATTAGCGTTTATATTTCGAGCAAAGAATTTGCTCCCACTAAACTTTAAACTGGCTACTACAGACAACTGATCTGAAACGATCACTATTGACACCAATACTCGCATCATGTGTTGAATGTGGTGATGATGAGGTGACAAGAGACAGACGCTTCTGTAGACTGTTTACCAAAAAAAGTGAATCTGTCAGATGGGGAGGGAGGGGACGAAATGAAACATTAAGGGGTGAGAGTGCATGCGATGTTACTTCAGTTATTAGAAAGTTGAGAAATTAGCATCATCAGTCCACCCGTCAGTATGAAGTTGCACCGTATCTGGCTTGGATGACTGGGGAGGGTGTCACAAGGCTCTCGCTGCCTCCCCTCTCCTGCTACCTAGGCTTGATATCCTAGAAACTGGCCCATGGACGGAGTTGACGTCGGAACTAGTTCCACGCACGATCTATCGGATACAGATATTGGGTTCTTACTGGACATGGTAGTGTCTCTACATCACGCAGGCTGGTCATAGAGACACGTGCCACGCTTGAACGAGAACTGCCTTGATAAAATAGTACCACAGTTGTGTGGCATGACAAGTGTCACATTAGGACGCAGGATGTTTGGTACCCTTGGGCGAACAGGGTTCCTTCAGTCACTGACAGCCTGACCTGAAGTCGTATCCGATGGCTGGCCACACAGCGCTGTGCCTCTCCAGAATAATTTAAGGCGTCGAGTTGAGTGCATCAAGCGGCTATACGCGCCGCCCGTGGCCTTCTGGAGTAGGACAGATGGACGACTCATCGCTCAACACAATCAACGCAACAACATTCTTCAGCAGTTGTTTCCGTCATCAACTGTAATGTTGGTTTAATGAAGTTCTCCATTCTCCTAGCTTCCTATAAGTTTCTATGAAACCGCTACGATGTAAATCACCAACAATCTATCGAACGTACTCATATCTACAAATATTCTGGAAATTCTTTCTTGGCAGAAATCACTCAACTACGGATTCAGCAATAATTTGTGTCCACCCATTTTGTCACAAACATTCATTACGTTCTTAGGAATTTATTCTGCATGACTCGTTGCAGGACGTCCTTATTCCTAACTGCATCGTTCACTCTGCTAGCGAGAATTACCTTGTAAGATGACATTATAATAGTTTCATCTGTCTTCCCCAGCGGCCATGCTTCACATTCGCACGCCGCTCTTTTCCCACATGCGAGCTTTCACCTTTTTCTCTGATCTCAAGGTGAAAGGTTCTAGAGAATAGCACCTTACAAGGCTCCTTCAGTTATTTCCTTAACATGATAACGTTTTTGCAATCCGTGCTACTACCACTTTCTTGCATTTGCGTTGTTTATTTTTCTAGCTACCAGACAACTGTTCATCCATCTCTTCAAAAGTCTCTTGCACAAGTTCTTACATTTAGGGATTCAGAATATCCATCTGTTTGAACAACGTTACCACAGTTTTCGTTATGTTTATGTGCATATCGCTGTAATCACAAAACTTCTTTAAGTAATCATAACCCTGCAACGACCAGTACGTCATAACTGAACCGCGTCACGCCGATTTCTGCCATTGAAATACAGCGCTCACATCAAACGAGTCCTTCATTTCCCTTTTTGTTTAATAAATATACGAATTAACTGTTACTGTTGGGAATGGGCAACCCTGTCCTACACTTGTACTGATTTATCTTTGTCAAGCCTGATGATCTACGGGTATTCTGGCCGCCTAACGTCTTCATATTGCCCTTTCTAACAACAGCCGCCCTCTTTTATAAAGGCGAGTTGTGTTTGTAGATTCTTCTAGTGCACTTCAACATCAGCGGAAATATGCAGAATGTCTCCATTTATTTATACAGTCAACTTTATCTATACAGTCAACTAAATGTTGTTATGAAATATGTTGAGGTGATTCGTTATTATTGTATTCAAGCTTTCGGTAAGATCTTTTCGCCCAGTAGGTTAATTGAAATATGAGGACTGTTATAATTTTAAAATTGTGCCGTCCTGAAGATAGCCACGTTAGTGGACAAAGTGGATATATTAAGGCATTATTTTATTAAGCAGTCTTTATTATTCACAATGGAAGTGCAGTCCGATGGTACAAAAACATGTTAAGTTGGTAAATTTATGGCGCTGGAGGCTTCATCTGAAGCGGAAAGGTACGAGATGGAGAGGAAAATACTGAGTAGTCTCTCTGCCAGGATACGCCATGGGAAACATGAACGCATCTTGTGCCCATAAATAGTGCCTAATACTTCTCGTCCTTGCGGTGCGGTAGTCAGGGAAATCGAAATATTGCTTAGGTAGATAACGATCGCAGCTGCTAAGATTTTGATTGCACTACTGAATCGCCGTCCACGTCACGTTTTGTCCGTTCCGGGCCACCCACCTGCTGACTGGGAGAGCGCAGGAAAGACTCGGACTGCACGGCCGTCGTTTCCCGCCTTTTGTAATTGCTTGATGGCCGAGTGCCATCAATGTTGCAGCAACTTAGTAAAGAGGAATTCCCTTCTAATCTAACCACGCTGGCGTCACTTCTCAGTTCGTTCGCCTTTGTAGCAGTAAATGATAGTCCAGAATTCACTGTGATTGATTCAGTGTTGAGTGCCAAGAGGGTAAAGCACTATGTAAGTAGTGGACCTTAATAGAAGATATAGTTAGCGATATTGATGAATGAAATTCCATGTAGTGCACAAATTTTTGAAACATTTCCTCCTTCCTTGAACAACTGAATTTCGCTAGTTTTAAGTATTTCGAGAGGCGACCAGTCTTACAGGTTCCCAAGAAACAGCAAAGTCCGGTAAGCGGCCGAGTGCGTCGCGAATTGCACTGCCGGCCCAAAACATTACGACCATCTGCTGAACACCCTTTTGGTGCATCTTTGGAAAGCAGGACAGCGACGAATCTGCACGGAATGGAAACAACAACGGTTTGTTGTGGTTTCAGGAGTATTTGGTACCAGGTCTCAACGCATAATGCACACACTGTCCGTAAATTAGGGCCCAGTACTTAGTGGGCGTGTCGTTGGCACCCGTTAGCATTCCAGATGCCTTCCATCAGATACAGTTTAGGTGATTTTTATGGCGAAGACGTCAGCGTGAACGCAGTAGCATTCGCCTCAAACCGCTGTAGTTTAATCATGGCTTTGTGCCACCCTCAGTTACCCCGCTGTAAGACGCCATCGCCATGGGGGAAGAAATGAAATGGCTCTAAGCACTATGGGACGAAACATCTGAGGTCATCAGTCCCGTAGACATAGAACTACTTAAACCTAAAGACATCGCATACATCCATGCCCGAGGCAGGATTCGAACCGCAGCGGCAGCACGGTTCCGGACTGCAGCGCTTAGAACCGCTTGGCCACAGCGGCCGGCATGGGGGAAGACCCCAAGGAGGAGGGGCACAGGTGGTCGTCAATAGTGCTAGCGTACTGCACTGCAGTCACGGTGCATTCGATTACACCCACAGGTCCCTTAAAAGCCCAGGTTAATTAAACTTCTTGGCAGATTAAAACTGTGTGCCGTACCGAGACTCGAACTCGGGACCTTTGCCTTTCGCGGGCAAGTGATCTACCAACTGAGCTACCCAAGCACGACTCACGCCTCGTTACAGATTTATTTCTGCCAGTACCTCGTCTCCTACCTTCCAAAGAGGTCTAGCCCGCAAAAGGCCAAGGTTCCGAGTATCGGTCCGGCACACAGTTTTAATCTGCCAGGAAGTTTCATATCAGATCACACTCCGCTGCAGAGTGAAAATCTCATTCTGCAGAGTGAAAATCTCATTCCGCTAACATCCCCCAGGCTGTGGCTAAGCCATGTCTCCGCAATATCCTTTCTTTCAGGAGTGCTTGTTCTGTAGGGTTCGCAAGAGAGCTTCTGTAAAGTTTGGAAGGTAGCAGACAAGGTACTGGCAGAAGTAAAGCTGTGAGGACGGGGCGTGAGTCGTGCTTGGGTAGCTCAGTTGGTAGAGCACTTGCTCGCGAAAGGCAAAGGTCCCGAGTTAGAGTCTCGATCCGGCACACAGTTTTAATCTGCCAGGAAGTTTCATATCGGCGCACACTCCGCTGCAGAGTGAAAATTTCATTCTGAGTCCAGCTTAATGTCGGCACTGCATGTTACTGGAACAGTGCATGTTTGGAGCAGCAGTTTTCCTGGATATCGGAATATCATGAGATGTCCATCGATCTGGTGTAACAAGAAACGTGACTGAGGCGCCAAGGCGTCACGTTGCCATAGATCAAAGGTCCTGTCTCGACGATCCCGTGATCAGTCGTAACTGACAGTGTGGTTGGCTGAATATAGGAACACGCAGAAGTGGTCCGCTACCGAATTCAGTCCCCGACTGTGTGCACTGAGTGACGAGCTCCGGAACACTTTTGGCTGCACCAGCACTGTGCTCTGTCGCCCGGTGAGGCCACTTCATAGAGCGGCCGAGGCTCCGACCTCCGCGTTCTGTGCCGAGGCGTGCACGTCGGACACCTTGTCGCCTACTCGTCCCTTCCCATCAGTGAGCATCCGCACTTGCGGGCGCTATTATTCTTTGAATGACTCAACAATTACCTCTGTGCCACTCTGACAATTTCCTTACAGCGTCAGAAGGCGGTGGTGGATCCACGCGGGGTTCAGTGTCGCGATGGAAAGTGTGTCGTGTCCTGGCAACGGACAGAGGAGGCGTATGAGAGATTACATTGGAGTCCAGGTCAGCCTGCAGTTTCCAATCTGTTTGGAGCAAATGCAGAAACAGAAACGTCCAGTGGTGGCAGGTGACTGCTTGTATCCCAACGCCCTCGTATCACTAGCAGTCGAAATGACAGGCGTCTTATCTGCATGGCTGCAGCTCGGAGACCATGGCTGCGGTTGCCCTTCACGCTGCATCACAGGCAGGAGCGCCTGCGATGGTGTACTCAACGACGAATCTGGGTGCACGCATCCGTGTTTGGCGACATCGCGGTGAACGTACATTGGAAGCGTGTATTCGTCATCGCCATACTGGCGTATCACCTGGCGTGATGGTACTTGGCGCCGTTGGTTACACGTCTCTGTCACCTCTTGTTCGCATTGACGGCACTTTGAACAGTGAACGTTACATTTCAGATGTGTTACGACTAGAGGTGTACAAATTCCCCTTGCAGCCTGCTTGCCCCTAGCTCCTCTGCAACCATTCATGCAGGTCAGCCTGCCGCGACGTAAACACAAGAGTGCGCGTGTACTGAGGCATAGTGGGTAATGCGGCCGACATGGGCTTCCACAAGCCCGGGCTACCTGGGTTCCCGCAGGCCTGCCAAGCTTCACGGGACCCGCTCAGCTTGCTGCGCCTGACAACAGGTTGCACTGTCAAGCTACCGTGACTAGAGTAGCCAGGTAGTTAGCCCGCAGTTCATTTATCGCAAAGGTGGGGGCGGCACAATGAATAGGTCGAACTTTACTGAGACTGAGAAAAAATTGACAACTGGCGAATACATGCTGGTAACGAAACAGAGCACAAGTGCCGCATGGGAAACGTTTTCGTGTGTTTATGATGCCGCTTCAAATAAATCTGTAGTTGTGTCTCAATGCAAACTATGTAAAAAGCTCTTAAGTACTTATTCGGGAACCTCGATTATGTTACGACATGTGTGCGAATTTGACAAGCAGTTCCCTCACTCCGTAAATATCTTGAAAGAGGACAAAGATTTAGTGGCCGAAAAGTGCGTCGAAATGTGTGCGAAGGACCTGAGACCATTTAGCAGTATAGAGGGAGAAGGATTTCTTAATTTAGGGCAGACACTGATCGACATAGGTAAAAAATATGGCTCAGTTGATATTAAAAATATTATGCCTTCCCGAGTGACAATAGCTAGGAAAGTTCAAACCTTAGCTGATAAAGTGCGCAGCAAAATGCTCCCAAATATAGGGCTTGCGATTCGTTCTGGTATATGTGCCAGTACAATTAATCTATGGACAGACAATTACAAAGGGGTGCATTACATGTCCGTGACAATGCATTACATAAATTCAGACTGGCGTTTGAATAACTATGTACTGATGTGCTCTGCGCTTCCTGACTGCCCAAAAACTGGCTCGAATATTCGAAACGAGTTGGAAGATCGCTTAGATACTATGGGTGTTTCTCGTGAAGACATTGCCAAAATTACATTTATCACAGACCAGGGCAGTAACATTGTCAAAGCTCTCGAAATATATCAGCGTCTTCCATGCATGGCTCATAGTATAAACACAGTCTTGAAACATGTTCTGAGCGAACAGTTTTTGAAAGAAAATGTTCCAAATATATTAGCCATTCTTAATACAGTGCGGGCTACGGTTTCCTACTTCAAGAGAAGAGGTCTGTGTGTGAGACTGAACTCATCTTTAAAGCAGTGGGTTTCAACTCGTTGGAATAGTTATTTTGACATGCTTGTACCAGTCCATTCTCAGATTGATTCAGTGAAGGCTGTCTTACATAGCGAAGGTGGCTCTGATAAGATGCTGGGTTATGACCACCATATAACTGGCCAGCTTATAGCATTTCTTAAGCCGTTCAAAGAAGCCACAGTTGATCTAGAGGGTGACAAGGAGCCAACCCTACATTTAGTTCTACCGTGGTTTTATGCCTTAAAAGCTCACTGTACTGTACGGGATAACGATGAAGAGGTTTGTAATTTTATTCCATCTGAATATTATAGAACAACTTGTGAAATATGTATGTTGATAAAATGTATTTTCAGCACATGAAACCTTAGAAACAAGCGCCGGTGCCTTCCTAGAACAGAAAATGTGCGTTAGTATGGTGCATAAAATTGCAACGTTTATGGTGCCTAACTACCGCACATTAAGAAAGTTAACCGAGGATGAAAAAATTGATGTTTACCAAGCAGCACGACAGATGTGTGCTGAAGGTAAGCTCCTAAGATAATGCATATATTCTTCATCTACATGTACATGGGTACTCTGCAAGTCACACGCAAGTGCTTGGTTGAGGGTTCATCGAACCACTTTCAACGTATTTGTCTCCTATTCTCGAATTTCGCGCGGGGTAAAACACCTACATCTCTCCGTCTCTGCGCTGCTTTTTTGTATTTTATTTTCATGATCATTTCTTCCAATGTAGATGGGACTCAACAATATATCTTCGAATTCGGAGGTGTAAGTTGGTTATCGAAATTTCATATATAGATCGCACCACGTCAAAAAACGCCATTGTTGTAATGATTCCCACCCCAACTCCTGTATAATTTCCGCGGCACTCTTTCCCCTGTTTCACGATAATACCAAACGAGCTGCCCTTCTTTAGACTCTTTCCACCTCCTCCATCAATCGTACCAGAAAAGGCTCTCCAACTGTGTAGCTATACTCCAAAGAGTGTTTTGTCATTAAAACGCCTACAACATTTTCTGTGTGTCCATTCCTATTTAAGTAGGTCGTAATTGTAATCAGAGGTATTAAGTAGAATCTACAGCCTTTAGATTTGACTGGTTGATCTTGTAAACGAAATTTAACGGACTTAGTTTAGTACACACAGCCGGTCGAAGTGGCCGTGCGGTTCTGGCGCTGCAGTCGGGAAACGCCAGACCGCTACAGTCGCAGGTTCGAATCCTGCCTCGGGCATGGATGTGTGTGATGTCCTTAGGTTAGATAGGTTTAACTAGTTCTAAGTTCTAGGGGACTAATGACCTCAGAAGTTGAGTCCCATAGTGCTCAGAGCCATTTGAACCATTTTTAGTACAGACACGGATAACCTCGCTCTTTTCATTATTTATTGCCAACTGCCAATTTTCACACCAAAAATATATATATTATTTAAATCTTCCTGCAGTTAGTTTTGATCTTCTGGTGACTTTACTGGACGATAAATGATAGCATCATCTAAAAACTATTATAATTTCAACTATGTGTAGTACGATCTTCACATTATTCTGCAAATATTAATTGGAACCTGTATAGTTACAGTACAAGTGCCCAATCACAGCACCAAAGAAACAAATCCAGGACCGTACAAAATGGCGAAATTTGAGGACTGGGCAGAAGAGTCTTCTCTCCTACATGATGAAGTCAGCAGATACTTGCAAGAACACTGTGTGAACGAGGGAGATATTCTACAGTGGTGGAAAAATAACTCCCAACGACTTCCTCGACTTGCGTGTGTGGCAAGAAAAATATTAAATATACCAGCCACTAGTGCCTCTAGTGAGAGAATTTTTAGTTGCGCTGGAAACCTAATTAGCGAAAAACGATCAAGTCTTAATACAGACAGACTTAACGATCTCGTCATAATTAATTCAAACACTAATCAGCATACACATTAAGAATACAGTAGAACTTTAAACAGGAAACTATGAGTTTGAGTGCAAATTTACTAATTAAGAGTGCACTTTTCTAATTGTGCTTTCTGGGCGTCAATTTCTGAGATAGAAATTTTGTAATGCGTAGAGTTCATTTTTATTTTAGACTAAACTTTTTGATTTCAATCCTCCCAAGTGACATTTATTATTGTTTGTAAACCATTTTCTGTTACTTGTGTTTGCAAGAGTAGCCAAATATTTTTAGGAGTATCTGCTTTGGCCTAAATAATACTTTCAGGGGAACTGAAGGAAAATTTGTAAATATTTTATGTTGAAAAGTGTTCTGCAAAATAAAATATTCATTTGTGGATTAAGGCAATACACATTATGAGTTTAAATTACAATTTATTTTGTTGAGTTCCACACACATTGCGAAATGTAATTTTATTCCTGTATTTCTATATTAAGGGGAATCCCACAAGCAGGGTCAAGATGCTGAAGACCTAGACACTACAAATGCTTTTAAAATGAAGAGCGTCTTTTTCCACGAATGTGTTGTAGTAGGAATATAATGGAAACTCGGAGCCACTCTCCACAGCGTCTACGTCTGCGTCATGAGGATTCAGACTCGTCATTTAGGTCTGTGTAATGAGGGTCTACAGTCGTCGTTTAGGTTCGCATCATGCAAGTAAACACTCGTCTAAGTCTGCATCATGAGGGTCCGAACTATGGTCCCTATGACGCAGACCTAGTCTAAAAGTGTGGACTCTCATGACGCAAACGTAGACGCCGCGAAAAATGGCTCAGAGTCGCCATTGTATTCCCAGTACTATAGTTTTTAGACGAACTGGATACGTAACAAGTGCTTCGATTTTGTTAAAATGCATTTTGGAAATTTAGAATGATTTTGACAACTTTGAATGAATTCACAAAACCAGTAAAATACATCCTGGAAAAGTAGTTAAATATTTGTATAACTGGTGTCATACTTGGCTGAAACATACTAAGGTTAAAGAATCTAGACTTCCAAAATCTTAATTTGGTTCTCATTGCAGTACAGTGGTTATCAAGGGCGTAGATATAAGCGTAGGCTTCCGCGGCCGTTGTCATCTTCAATAAAATTCTTCAGGGTATCAGACCGCATCGGCATAATTTAAAATGCGCCACGCTGGCCGAAACGTTGGCGCATTTTAAATTATGACGATGCGGTCTGATACCCTGAAGAATTTTATTGAAAAGGGCGTAGATAATTTATTCTTCTGGGGAGGGGACCAATCTTCTTTTTGTTTTTTTTGGGGGGGGGGTGGAGGTTCGCTTCTTTAGTACAAATATCCATCCATTTCAGTGTTGAAATCTGCAACACAGACTGCATTGCGTTCCACTAAAACAAAAAACACTATGTTCATGGGCTCGGGGGGCAGGGGGGGTAACTCTGCCCCTCCTCCCCGTTATCAA